>NC_057882.1:18729100-19038500 GCF_019740435.1 Gambusia affinis
CATCATACAGCTCAGGAAAGAGACAGATTCTGTGTTTCAGAGATGAATATGTTTTGGTCCAGATTCAGCCCAGAAAAACCCCACAAAACTGACTTGTGAAAATGCTGCTGAAGCTGGTGAGACAGTGTCATTATCCACAGTGAATCATATCCTGTACCAACATGGGATGAATAGCCACTCAGCAAAGAAGAAGCTATTAATCCAAAAGAAACAAGACAAACACCTTCATTTGTGGAGACATGTCCTGTGATCTGATGAAACTAAAGTAGAACTGTTTGGGCATGGTGGTCATTGTTACATTTTGTACTTGTTAGCACCAAATGTTGTGGGGCTGCTGGAAATATTGAAGCAACATCTAAAGACATCAGCTAGAAAGTTAAAGCTTATGTTGGCCACAGGTCCATATTCCAAATGCATGATAAGCTTAAGCATACAGCCAAAGTGGTTATAAAGTGGCTTAAGGACAACAAAGTCAGTATTTTGGTGTGGCCATCACAATGTCGTCAGTCATCTCATCTCCATCTTACAGAAAATTTGTCGGTATATCTGAGGCAAGGCAGAAGAAGCTGACCTGAGCTCCTTCAGTTCTGTTAGAAGAGACGGGCCAGAATACCAGGAAACTATTGGGAGAAACCTGTGGAAGGAAATCCAAAAGGTTTAACCCAAGTTATCAAATTCAAAAATAATGCTACCAAATTCTATGGAAATGTACACAAACTCCCAACTTAGAAGATATTAATAAATAAATCTCTGACATATTCTTTCTCTCATTATTGGGGCATCTAGAAAACATTTTGGTGATTCTGACTTAAAACGAGAAGTTTGGTCTGATTTAACTTCAATAAAAGGTACATGTCTGTTCTTGGGTGTTTGTAAACTCCTGGTTGTATAAAAGATCAGAGCCATGACAGATTAAACTTAACACCATAGTGAGAACCCGGTCATTTTTGGCACATTTACAAAGACAAGTAAAGCTCTTCTCCCTGCTCTGTTAGACTAAAGGCAGACTCAGGTGCCAGTCAGAAGCAACAGGAAATAAAAACCGAGATAAGCTCTGTTGAGAAATGCCAGGAACCTGCTGTAGTTTTTGTATAACAACAGTTGCGATGGATACTATCAGGCATCTTTGCTATAATATTAACGTCAGCCAAAGAAAACAGTCTGCAGGAAGCAATGCGCGAAACAGGCTGAACAAAGCAAAACAGAGGGCCCAGTATGACCTAGTAAGAGAAAGTAGGCGGTGTTCCAAGGAGAGCAGAGAAAACATGCAACCAAAATCTACCTTTTAGTTACAAATAGCATAGATGAGAAAGTGAACAATGCTACTTCCAGATGTTACTTCAGTTTCTGATGTTTTCAGGACGTAGCCATTGATACTGAAAACAGTGCTTTATAACGTTATTACATCCAGGGCAGTAGCCCAGGGCATGAGCATTATTTGGGGCAGCCCAAAGATTTTTCTTTTTTTAACCCAAATGTAATTTGAAAACATTGTACTATAAATAAAACTCGCTTATCAGGGGAGTTGTAATAATATTTGGGGATGTTAATGAATATAAACCGTCTTCAAGTATTTGAACATAATGAAGTTATAGGAGATTGATTTTGGAAGGTATTGGTATTAAACCTGCCATGCATCGATTAATTCTCCCTGATATGTATGTACTGTAATTTGCATTAGTTAAACCATTTTTCTGTGGTGGACAGGCCACCAATTGTGGCCCCAAAGCCTTTTAAATCCGCCCCTTCATCTTTTTCATATTTGTTGTCATATAACATTACAATATATAATTTGTGTAATTTAATTAAATGTATTTATTACTTTATTTCAAGCCATGCAAAAGAAAAATGCGTATAGTACCCCTTAGTAGATAAAAAAGGAACAAAGAATATACATATATTTACACAAACACATATTTCAACATGCATACAACAGGAACAAGATTTTGTCCTGAGTCATCAAATTCATGTTTTATATAAGTAATACTGTATTTAAATGTAAACAAGAGTTTACGAGCAAAAAAGTAGGCTATGATCATTTAAAAAACGCATCAAGCTGGATTAAATAGTTTTGAATTGTTTTATAAATAAAAAAAAGTGTGATGCGCATTTTGTATTTAGCCCCATTTTATACCGATCCACCTGAAGATGATCAAGTTAAACCAACTAGCTTTACAAAGTAAAGGTCGAGAGTTTATGAATATGTTTTCATACAACCTCATAAACAGTGTAGGACATTTTGTGTCAGACACGAAGGTGTCAGTGGAAATGATAAGTTGGATACATGTTTCTTTCAATGAATATTTGCACGTCAGCAAATTTAATCATTTCTGCATAATGAGCAGCACTGACACCATGTATGGTTTCTTAATAGAGATTGATACATTTAATCAGAGGCTCCCTTGGCCTTTGTCATACAAAGGATTTCTTTCCTGTCGCCATTACAGAACTGTCTTAATGACGGTGAAATGGCAAGAGCACAGGGGATGAAATCAGTTCAGGCTATCAAGAGCACATTATAGTAAGTGCACACTGAGTAACGGGCTTGCCACATATAAGTCACACATGTTCTGTAAACCAACACTGAGCCATATGAAAGTATGATTACAGTCTAATGAGGAGAGCCATTTAAAGTGTTTGGAGGTGCAGATTCCTCGTCCTTTTGTCTGCACATGGATGTTTGTGCTTTGGTGGCTGCAGTGACAAATGTGCTGCAGAAACATCAAGAAACGACAAGTTTGCCAACCTGCTCCTTAGTTTAACAAAGCAGGTTTCTCATTTTAAAGTCATAAGTCATGCAGAGGTATGAGTGATCCATACTGCTGCTCCCTCATTTCCACGTCCATGGACTGCGTCCGATTGAAGTGTCATTATAGCAAATATGGTTAACTTGAAAACGCTTGTATGTTCTTAGGGATAACAATAGTTGTGCAGCTGCTATGTTTGCTTAGATACTAAAAAACTGATATTAATTATGTTGTGCAGGGAAGGATTTACTGATACAAAAAGGCTTCAATGTAAATGTTTGAGTCTGACTTGCAGGCACACAGTTAATCCAGTGGACAATTTACCGTGGCTAGATAACTTAGCTTACATTGTTGGATCATGGAAACGAGCAGGAGTACCCAGAAAAAACACACACAGGTATGTGGAAACTTCAAAAATAAAGGCAAAAGTGATCCGACATTTGCTCCCAGATGTTGGTGAATCTTTTATTCCAGACTCTTAGTATTTTAGAGCCTGCTAGTCAACATGTTGCTGCAGTGTTTGAATCAATCCTGCTGCTTCCTACCTGTGTGAACATGGTCAAATAAGATTATAGAGGTGTGAGGAGTAGAGAAATAAAACACTTTTCTCATCTGTCTCTCAAAGTCCAATCAGGTAACTTTGTCTGCCTAATACGTCTAGAATACTATTGGCTCTGGATGTTAGGGTGAGTGCTTAAAGTTTTCTCATTTTGAAGATACAAAAAAGCAGGTTTTGAGTTTCCTGGGTAGGGTTAGGGTTAGTCGCTCGGTCACAAAAATATAGAAGATTACCACCATTTTAAAATAGTTTGTGTTGCAGGATTATGAGTATGTTCATTATACTGAATAGGTTTCTGTAAAAAAAGCAATCTTTACGTTGTCTGTAAGAACAACAACAAAAAAAGTTGTACTTTCAGTTTTTCCCATCTTCTTCCTCCGTCAAACTCTGGAAACCGAATGTACTAATGCATTCAAACAACAAGCAAAGAAAGATTAATATTATATAATCTGTACTTTGCTGAATCATGTCTGCCATTGTTTTCCATTGTGTCCAAACCTTTATTAAGGCTTCCTTTAAACTCTCAATAGTTCTTTAAAAAAGGTGGCAGCTTTCACATTGAGTCAATCTTAAGCAGAGATGAATAATGGGGCTTTAACAGCGGGGTGCACCAAAAAGGTGGTGTGGGAATTACCTGTGGTGGCAGGTAGGTATGAAGGATGAGTGCTGGTGAAGAAAAGATCAATGAGACAGAAACTGGAACGTCGACCCAGTAAGACAGAAACAGTTGGCGGTTCTGCTGGGTGGAGGAGGCCGGTGATGTAAACCCCAAAGCTCAGGACACTGATCCCGAGATGTCTCCTTCTAAGTCCTGATATCTTTTGTATAACTTAAATTGACTTTACCAGATTTATGTCTCCGTCTTCTCGTGTTTTGTTGGCCTTAGCGATTTCAACTCTAACTCTCATTTCCCACACACTTTTCTATTTTTTTTTTAATCAAAGGCATATGTGATCCCGCTATCAGGAACGCAGGAGACCCTGCTCATAAAAACAGTCCAGCTGTTTCTTTTTTTGCGCTGTCCCGGTTCAAGCCTAGGTCCATCAAAGTGAACATGACATGGCTTTGCTCAGAAAGTGGGGCAAAAACTCAAGTTACAGCAGAGGCTCCCTGGAGGACAGGACAGACAGGACACCTACTTTTATATTTATACGCTGTGCATTTTGAGTGCTCAATATATCTAATGCACAACGTCGTATCTTACGTACTCTACATTTGTTCTTTATTACTCTAGAGGACGTTAAATTGAATGAAGGGGAAAGCCTCTCTTGCTTGTTGTCTATAAAGATTATATTACAGATACACCGTTAGTCCTGATGCTGAACGTAAAGGAGGAAAGGGCTCTTGAGTATAGAAATATTCTACTTGATCACATCGATGGGAGTCTCTGATGAGAGATCATAGTACAAAGGAGCTGACTTGACTTTGACTCCTGAAATGTGCACTGGGGAAATACATCTAAAAGTGTATTACAGTGTTCATAGTGCAGTTGGCTTTCTTCGTCTGTCCAGGATATATCTTCCTCCTGCCATGGACAGTGTGGTGGGAATCTTCTCTGGAAGAGTTTTACTGGGGTCCAGAAAAGTTTCCTTCTTTAAGAGCTAAACTCCCATCTACGTGAGAAATGTTTCCCACCCACAAACATGCCAGAGAGGGAAATATTAAGGTCAGACAAATGAGTGAATGACAACAAACTGTGAGGCAAATTACATTTGTTCAGACTAAATTAGTTCATTAGATTTACTGGCTGCTTTGTTAAAGTCCTGTCAAGTTCATTTATTTTAGTTGTTTGGACTCTTTGGTCTAATGAGTGTTTTTGTTTTGATCATTTATTACTTATTTTCATATATCTTGTCATTTTAGTTTACTCTTTATGTGTTCATCTATTCTCATTGTTTGTGCGTTGGACTTGTTTCTTTAGACAAGTGTTTCTTTTTGTTTATTGTTTAGATTATATTCAGGTTTTCCTTTCATTCTCTTTGTTTCTCCTCACTATATTCCATTCAGCTCCTCTTCCCGGCTGCATCTCATTTCCCCGTTTACCTCTGGCTCCTTCCTTTCCCCAGCTGCATCTACTCACTTTTGATTAGCTCTTCTGGTCTCTGTCATTTCAACCTTCGCTCAGCATACTTTAAGCTCCCCACTTCTCATTATTCTCCACTGGCTCTCTTCCTTTCGTGACGATTTATTTCTCTTGTGTGCATTTTAGTCCAGACAAAAACTCACCAAACATAACAAATTCAATAAGTGAATTCCACATAGACCGATGTTTTCAAGTCTTTATTTGTGCTAATAATGATGATTTCTCACTTACATCTACTGAGAACATGACATGTAGAAATAGAATATTATAATTTAAAACACATATAAAAAAAATAAATAAACATTGCAATTCACAAAAGCCTCAATGGAGCTTCAAACAACTCGTGTTTTCTTTTTTTTTCTTTTTTTAGCAAAGTCCTGCACTAAATTTGACTGGATATTTGAGTTCTTCCTATCAGAAATGGCATATCCTATTAAAAATAATTGTTTTCCTGCCCACTTTGGGCATTCTCTATAGGACTGAGGTTAGGTCACTGGGCCCTACTGGGTCATTTGTTTTAATGAACAGGCTGACATCTACCTTTAGCTACTGGCTAACCATAGAAGCTTCTCTACAACTGCTGAACTCTAAAGCGCGTGTAAAGACACCTTGCACTGACTCACAGATTGCTGTCCTGCGGGAACGGAGGTATTCTTGAAAAAAGAGCCACAATAGGCAACATGTCACCATAATCCCAGTTACAACAGCGCCAAGAATAGAAGCCAAGTGGATACTGGAGATGGGGATGAACAATGCACCCTCAATAGGAGCACTGATGTATTTTAAGGCTCAAAATGGCTTTGATATCCTGATTGCTGTCCCTTGCAGTCCAACGTAATGGCCCTGGTGCGCTGGTCGCCTTAGGCAGCATCCAGATTTCCTTGTGGTTCGACGCCAGGGATCAGAGGCTGAACTGTTGACTCGCAGAGGAAACCAATTGTCAGTCGCCGGCTCTCAAGTTCTGCCTGTTGGTACACAAGGATGAATGAGAGCGTGACAGCTGTGGCCATTCGAATGAAAGGCTTGCGCTCGTTGAACAACACAAAGAGCATGCATGTCCAACAAGTGATATGTATGTCACAGCCGGCAGGCTTGGCTGATTGTAGGGTTAAAAATTCTCCTGACCCCTTTGGGCCTTTAACAAATGATTCTCACAGCGCTGGGGCAGCAGCCATATCCGATGTGTCCATGTGAGACACATGTGCTACAACTTAAGTCTGAGAAATAAATCACCTTGTAAGGAAAATAAGGAGGATTTTTAAGTTAACCCCTCAATGCCTCATGCTCACATGGGAACTTCCTTGGCTTGAGGATAAATAACATCCAGAGAGACTCTTTTACAGTTGAGGATTTACTCTGCTTGAATTCCATTCTCTGAATGGTAACAGGATCGTCCTTTCTGCAGGGTATGAGGTAGTGTGAATGTCAGATGACATCAGTGCAACAGGGTGGCAGTGTGGTCCATGGGGACGTGCGGTGTAACACCATGCTACCTGCCACACCCCCGGTGCCTAAACATCCTCCCAGGTGGGACTCCCTTCTGCTCAGAGGGGAAGTAAATCAAGTCTCAAGATGGCAGCTTAGTGGTGTATGGGTTTATAAACGGAAAAAAGGAAATCACATGAAGAAGGAGAGAGAGGAAGGTCATGCAGGTAAAAATTCACCTAGGTGCGCTGTTGGACCAACGCGATAACAATATGGGTAGAAACAGTTTGGTGAGTGAAAAGCAACCAAATTTAAATCAGGTTGATCCAAATTTGGCTGATTGTATTATTATCTCTCACTCAGACCTTCCTCTTCTGACTTATCAATCAATCAAATTTTATTTGAGTAACATATTTCAGCAACAAGACATTTCAAAGTGCTTTACATCATAACAAACACAAAAACACAGTCATTCAACATAGAATCAACAATCAAAACATGACATTAAGTCAAGTGCCATCACTAAATTCGTAATTGATTATGTTTCAAATACAGCAGGTGTGTTTTTAGTCGAGATTTAAAGAAAGACAGTATTTCAGCTGTTTTACAGTTTACTGGAAGTTTGTTCCAGATTTGTGGTGCATAGAAGCTGAATGCTGCTTCTCCTCTTTTGGTTCTGGGGATGCAGAGCAGATCAGAACCAGGTGTTCTGGTCTAATAATGATGTTCAGACCCTGACTAATGGAGACATTTTAAATAAAGGTGGGCAGATCAATCCAAAATGTCAATATATCGATACCAAAACGGTTCCAGGGATATCAATACATTTGCTGAGTGCTGTATATCGTTCAGGCATGTGAAGTTTGAGGGATCATTTTCCATCTGTTGCTGTGACTCCAACTGTCCCATCAGCCTCAGCATGCAGCGGCCTGTCACCACTGAGCCAGGGTGTTTAAGAGCTGTCAAAGTGTACACATCGAGATCAGTGTGCAACTCCGCCATCAGCATCTCAGTGTGTATCTGTCGCCGCATGAGACAGCTACATAATTTACAAAGAAGAGCCTTGACTTCAGCAGTTTGATGCATTTGTGAGCAAGGGCCCAAAAGGAAGGAGAGGAATGCAGGAAAACGGCAGAGGAGACAGTGGAGCAGCTGAAAATGAAGGGAACATAAAAGGGACATTCAGAATGAAAACCCACAACATGAAGGAAGGGAGGAAGAACAGAAAGAGAGGCGAAGAGAGCAAATGCAATAGTGAGGCAGAAGAGTTTAGTAAATGCAGTTAAACATCGCCGCTCCCTTGACCAGCTGTGACAACTCCCTGCAAAGTATAAACCTCATCTTCACCTCATGTCGACTATATACAGATATCAATTTGATTAGTCATTTAATTGCTGTTTTACAGCAGGTTCGTGTTCTGCAGAACATGAAAAACAAACATATATCCAACATCACACCACTGCAGGGGGGTGTGGAAAGGTAACCCTGAGTAACAGAAGCAAAGAGGCAGATGTAGAAAGCTGCTGCATCACTTTGCTACAAGGTTTGAACAACCAACATCTAGTTTGATCAGTTGTTTCACAATATCTATAACTGTGGCACCAAAGCACCCAATATTGAGTAAACAAAGCAAATACGTCACTGTGAACTCACAACAAACCCTGAATGGCACCTGGACTACATATGGCCATTCCTCTTACCCTGGAGCCAAACCTTAATCTGAATAAGGCTTACAGTTTATACCCGGAGCTTAATAACGTCATAAAACAATATACATACCTTTCGTCATTCAACATTTATAGCCTGGCTGATTTAACTAATGGCTTCCCCAGCTTGCAGCTGCGTTTGAATACTGCAATACAAGTATATTTATAGCTAAGCTAGCAGAAGCACAGTGGCTTCCGCTAGCTTAGCATAGCAGCTTGGACATTTGTTATGAGTGTTGCATTGTGGGGCCCATCTATGTCATTGGGAGTGAGAGGGCAGGCAGGTTGACAGGACAGCATGGCTGAAAGCATTACAGCATGAAGATAAGTGTTCAAAACAGAAGGTGTGAGATTTGATCTAATATTGGAGTAAACATACATTTACTCTGAGCTTAGTAGACAAGGCTCGTTCATGGCCATGATAAATCAAGTGAGAATCCAGAGTAAATCCCAGATTTTTATAAGTCGTGACGATAGAAAGAGGTTTGTTTAAAGAAGTTTTGCTGCTCAGACTAGCAGCTTGAGGCATCTCCAGTCAGGAACTCACTCTTGCCCCTGTGAGAGCAGCAGGCTGAGGTTTTACACAGCGAGAGCTGCAGAGAAGCATATTATTATTATTTTTGTATACGCGGCGCTCTCCGCCTCCTTGTTCCAGATCAGCCTGTGCAACAGGTCAGGGGTTCCAAACACAGTTTTAGTAAAAACATTCTTTATCAGATCACTTAGTGGTATCAGTCAGAACCCAGTTTATTTCAACACTTCGTTAAATATTGTTTTATGTACTGTTGGAGATTGGAGCCCCATGTTGGTCGTCGTAGAAGCATTCAGTCTTCTTAAACTTGTTCACATCTTGTCTCAGTACGAACTACAACATATTTTATTGCAGAAGAAAGTCATTGTTATGCAGAGAAGACATAAAAAGTCTTGTTAGCAGCTTGCCACAAGCAATAAAATGATTTTAAAGTTGCTGATACCCCTTGCACTGACACTTCGTCACAATCATAGGACTCATGAAACGTGGTGGAAACTTTCCCTGTACATCAGTCTTAGAATGACGTCTACAGTGTGAGACGTGGTAGAGGAGGAATGATGCTGAGGGAATCTTTTAGGAGCTTTAAGCTGGTTAGAGTGGGTGGGAAGATGGAAAAAGGTAAATATGGGAGAATTTTATAAGAAAATCTCAAAGTGTCTGACACAGATTAACAATGCTAGCTTTCAACAGCATTGGAGAAACTGGTTGCTGGCATGACCAGGCTGGTAACAAACTGGATTAGAAACATTTTTTGTTCCTTTTTTTAAAGAAAACTACCAAGAACTATGGTTATTTATAATTAAATAATTGTCATAAGCAATACGATTAAGATGGCATGTATTACTTTGCAGCATTGGAATTATGTTTTTTGTGTGTTTTTCAAAGAAGGGAGATTATATTTTACATTTTTGTTTGTAATTTTCATATTGAGATCATAATGCATTTAAAACTATAGTATTTTTTTCTAGAAAATTTAGGAGTGTTTTTTTTTTTTTTTATTGGAAATGTATCCTGTTTTTTTATGTATCATAGTCCTAATACACTGTCATACTCTGACCCTCTGTAACCCATACGGCTAATAAAACCATAGAATGCGTACGCGTGTGTGTGTGTGTGTGTGTGCGTGTGTGTGTGTGT
Organism: Gambusia affinis; assembly: GCF_019740435.1. Classification (NCBI taxonomy): domain Eukaryota; kingdom Metazoa; phylum Chordata; class Actinopteri; order Cyprinodontiformes; family Poeciliidae; genus Gambusia; species Gambusia affinis. The sequence continues at coordinate 18,739,290 of NC_057882.1, forward strand.
GTGTGTGTGGGCTGGCTCACTTTCACAACCCACCCGGCCGTCACTGCTTGCTGAGCCAGGAAGGCGACCATGAACTAATAACAGCGCTCACCCGCATGCAGCCGTATACACACAAACTCATCCCAGGTGGGTGACAGCTGCTGATGAACTGCTTTAAAAATACCAGCGTTGACACACAGAGAAAAGCAAAAATTCTAATTAACGAACGCCTCTCCAATCTCCTGTTTTGATTTCGTGTGGCCCGTCACAGCTGGAACGCACACTTCCTGTGAGATTTCAGTCAGAAACTATCAAAATTCTTTTCCAGTTTCTAAATTAGTATTTCTAACATTATGAGATGCAGACCTCCAGGCCTGCAGCTCTCCACTGTCTGCTTAGTGCAACACAAGGAATGAGGTCCGTGTCTTAAATACTATAAACAAGAGGGATGGAAGCCTGTAGGAGCAGAAGATGCAGGAGGCTGAATTAATGGATTTTCAGCTGAACCTTGACAAAAGTGCGAGTTTCCAGCGTGGGAAAACCCAGCGTGCCTCGCTATAAAACACTGTAATGAGATCTGTGAAGGACAGAGGAGTGTGAAGGGGCTGTCCGCGCCGCAGGCCACCTTGACGGGCTGTTAGAAAGACGAGAACGGGTCGGCACCGCAGGTCCACAAGTGGAAAGCATGTGTGGGGGGAAAGAGTGCATGCGTGTGTTCACAGACAGCTAGTGTGTGACGGCGAGAAACTTCCTTTACTTTAATTAAAACAACATTGACCACCTTTCAAGTTTCAGGTGGAAAACAGCGCAGCTATTTTATTTTATTTTTTTACTTTCCATGGCAGTGTAAACGCCAATAAAGCAACCTCCAGGTTTGAACTGGAACACACACTTGAGCGGACACGCAAAGGCAAACAACACACACACACACACACACACAGAGAGAGAGCTGTGTTAGAGTTTAATCAGTTCATCATTTAAAAGTTTATTATTCAGATTAGTTTTAAAAGATTAGAAAACCCATCCGATTATATTGAGTTATTGACTTGCAGAATCCCCTCCTCTTTGACCAGCATGTAACAGAGAACGTAGTCAGAGGTGACTAGAGGACGGACAAAGCTAAACAAAGAGAAGCTCTGAAAGATAACTGGTTACTAAAGATTCACCTTCCAGCAGAAAAACAGCACTAAACATTCAGCTAGAGCTACAATGAGCATTCATGTGTTAGAATGGTACTTTTATTTTATAACATGATGGACTGAGTACGTAAAACCCCTTTCATCAGATTTCCTTCAGGCTATTTCCCTCCTTGATTTTGTCAGAGGAAGTGGTCGTTCACCTTATAGTTGATGGAAATAGTTTGGGGTTTTTTGACAGACAAGTTTTGTGCTTTTAACCTCCGTTGGTTGAAGCAGTGGGATTTAGTGCCACGCCCTCTGGTTAAATATTACTTGTTGGTGTGTTCTTGTTTCGATTGTGACTTGCTGTAAAATTAATTCAAGATCTGAACTGTGAAGACTCAAAACTTTGTCTTGTGATTGATGGTGCGCTTCGTATGTATCCGTAAACTGAAAATATGGTTTTGTGGTTGTAACAAGAAGAATGACCAAGTTCAAATGGTGTGAATACTTTTGGAAGGCACTGTATGTATGTTTGTATATGGATTCACCCACAGAGGGAACAACGGGATCACGGCTCCATCACAGAGGCTGTTTACTTGGTCTTGGCCAGAGCCACATAAACACACACCGACTCACAAGGACATTAAAGCCTGCAGCTCGGCGATATTAAGAGGTCATGCAAGTGACAGCTGATGCAGGGTACAAAACAAGGCTGTTGCTACAGTACAAACAGAGGGATCAAATACAAAGCAGGCGTTGCTGTCTAAGTCTGGAAAATGCTGCAAAAAGGCTGCAAAGCTGGTAATAAGCTCACGCTACAACAAATGGCTTTCTAAACAGGATCTGTAATGTAGCACGTATGGCGTGCTGTAAAACCTCCAGTTAGTATGCAACTCTATTTGCTCTTTGGCATGAAAGGGAACGGAAGGCGAGATGAAGCCGCCTAGATGGCTATCGGCTTGTTTGTTATGGCATTGTGTCTGCGTGCACTTCAACATCGGGAAGCACTTGGACTCTGATCTGTTGGAGTTCAAACGTATTTGTAGAAGTCTGCTCCCAATCCGCGACGTGTAAAAACTTTAAACGCATCCCACGCGATTCCATCTTCTACAAATTATGCTTGCTATTCATACTGCTCCCACGACGCAGACAGGTCAGAAACGTTCTGCTGCAGACTGTAGAGCCAGGTCGCTGATGGCACCATCCACTTGTGTTTCGTCCACCATTCCCTCCCAACAATGTACAGATGGTTTTCATATATCAGGGCTTCGTTCACTCAAAAAACAATGAAACACCTTTCTTTGAAACCTAATCCAACTGGGTGTGTTCTGCATCACTGTTCTAGACTTATAAATCAAGTTTATTGACTGTATTGTATTATGGTCCTCAGTCGTAAATGCATATCACATATACAGATTTATTAGACATTATTATAAAGAAACTACGTCACAGTTTAGAAAGTCAAATGCTGTTTCTACAGCAAAGGTAGGCAACAAAACTCACAGACTGACTGAACATCAGCAATAGAGATAACCTGTAAAAACTTAGAAGGTGTACTAATTTGCTGTTTTGGGTCATCAGGGGTTCAGGCAAAAAGAAAAGACAGTGGCAATGATCATGAACAATTAATCCTAAATGATTTGGGAAAGTTTAAATGCAAACTCCCAACAGTCGTAAACCCATCGTTTCACAGTAAGAGATCATTTACATGTGGCGAAACTTTTAAGACAGTTGCCAATCTTCTCAGCAGGAAATACTTTATGAGTTCAAACAGTGAAACGCTTTGACAAAACAAACCGTAGCTCCAACTCAGACTCTCCAAACCATTCTCCGAGAATGTTGAATATCACAGCTGATGAAAGTGAAATAATTTTTTTTTAAAAGACAATGAAGTATGGACTGTTTAGAGGAGCTGGAAAAGGTCTACGTTCTTCTAAAAAGAATGCGTCAACAAAAAGTTAGATTTAAAACATTTGAAGAAACCAACAAAAGCATCTGGACTGAGAAATTTGGACGGAGAATGTCCAACGTTGAGATGTTTAGCCATAACTCACAGTTCCATGTTTGGTCAAAACCAACAAGGTTACCATTCCAAAAACACGTTCGACCATCTGCAGTGGTGAGGCGATATGAAGATGTGGGCTTGTTTTGAAGCCACTAGTCCTGGACACCCTGCAGTCATTGAGTTGTTACTTTACATCTACCATTTGATCATCAAACACGTGACGTTTTGAGAATAAAGCAGGTAGAACATTTAATAGACACTTTGATAAATTAAAATAATTTTCTAAATTCTACTCAAGGAACGTGCTTATATGACTCCAATAGAAATATCCACCAGAATGCCCCTGGGAGTCGGTAAAACATGGGTTCATAATCTATTATAGAAGAATCAACAGGGCCACTCAGTGATCAGAACCGATATTAACAGGAATAGCGTGTAATGCAAAGAGTTCAGATAAAAACGGTGTGATATTTGAACATGTCTATGTTCATTGATCTCCACAATGTGTCAAAATACTTAAGTTGATTCAAAAATAGACTGATATGTAATGTTTAATATCATGCATGTCAACATCAGCACATTAACGCACGAGATTAAACTGAAAAGTTTAAAGTCTCTCCCTTCTCACTAGCAGCCTCGAATATGGGGCCTGCAGCACTTCTGCTAACAAGATCAATCTAAGCACATGCTATACAACAACCAATATAGACATATTGCATATCCATGTAACGGGCAAAAGCTCATCTAATTGATAACAATATTATCTACCTCAATAACACCCAGCAACAACACTAATCAGCTTTATGAAAGAAACATAACTAGAGGCTAATTAGTCGCTAACGACTCACAACACGCAACACAATCCTGAATATGAAGACCTGGAAAACTTTTCAAACTTAAAAAGTTAAGCACGGTATTAAATCATAATTAATAATTTCTGATTAATAGCAGTAGTGAAAATGTATACAGGTATAAAATGGACAGACCCAAACCCAGCTCAAAGCCATTAGCAAATGAATGACTGAAAAAGAGAAAAAGCAGAACAATCAAACATGAGAACTGCATGGATTTTATGGTGGAAACTCAGTCAGGTATGAACAAATACAGTTTACTGTCCCCAAAGGTGTACTACAAGTGTAACTATTTTAAAAAATAAATGTCAGGAGAATCATAAAACTAGACGAGGATCTGCTTCCTTTTTTTATTTTTTCTTACATTTTTTTCATAAGACAGAAATGTCTGATCTGTAAACAGAGGCAATTGTTTTCAGCCTCATTATAGGAGCATAACTATTCCTCACAAACAAAGACCCTCTAAGTGTCAAAGCTTATAAAATACCAAATTCCTTTTCAACACTGTCATCCACTGGCAATGCATTTTATAGATTTTTCCTACTCCAGATTTGCAGAGCCAATCCCTGTCTACTCCATTACACTTCCAATGTGCTCCCTTGTATTCAGTGTTTTTACTGTGAGAAAAACGTTGACCTCGTCGGCTTGCAGGTTGGTAATATGTTCAAATACCACAAAGTCAATTAGAGCACATGGTTCGCTCACGTGCCACTGAAAATGTCAGGATTTCTAGCCGTCAGTGTGAAACTTGAAAATGAACTATGGCCGGCTGCAAAAGGTGGAATAAAAATATATTGAAGCATAATTATCTGGAGATCAGTTCAGCCTTCTGCTTTTAGTCTCTTGGGGCAAACTGGCTTATTATTGGTCTATAAAGTTAATAGGACAAATTTTGGCCAGAAGTTTGCCCAATATTCTTCTTAATTTGGTTTTGGTTTCTACGGACTTCACTGGAAAATATTTGGCTGTCTTGCTCTGGTATGCTACATCGCAGTAATTTAACCTCTGTGGTTACATGGTTAGGAAACTGACCAAGGTCAACACAAGAAAACCACAGGAACCACCAGGTGTTCAATGCTTTAAAATCCAGTTTGAGATGGGAACAGGCTCAGCTGGGTCAGAACCTTTTAAAAATATTTAGCATCTTTCAGTACGATGACGTGCTCGAATTCAAAGTAAACCGAAACACAACGTAATTCTTACATTTTTCAAAAGAGAGAGAGAGAAAAAAAGAAGTATTTCTGGTTTTAAGGTTCAAATGTTTCCTTGAATGTTAACTTCCTGTTGATGACAACTTGGGTCATCACTTTCATTTTGTGAACAATAAATGTTTTAGAAACAGTTTAAATTTTTAAAGAGTTTTCTAACCAGCTCTGACTCTGCTTTGTTCCAAATTGTGACTGTAGAGAAAATGTGCTAAAAAATGATTTTAAGCTGAACATTTAGATTGTTTTTAGATTAAATCATTTTATTTTGTAAACCCCTTTTATGACCTGTTTTCTAAAATGTTTTTGTTTTTTGTTTTTTACTTAATCAGTTGTAAAACTGTCAGCCATAACTGTTGCTAGGATAAATATAACTTTATTTTCTTTATACCACTAAACGTTTAGCAAACAATATTACACCAATAAAAATTGTGGCTGTAAAAAATAATAAAATAGGTCGTCGCTCTAGTACCGATACATGTTTTATTAATTTATTTTAATCACCTTCCATTCCTCTGCAGTGCGTCTGCTTTGTAATATCGTCTCTCTGAAGCTGTTCTCCATATTTTTCCTCCTTTAGCTCCTGCTAAAGGTCTGCCCTCATGTCTGGCGTGGCTTTTTGCAGGAAAAAGAAGAGGTCCCCTGCATGTGACCTGCAGCGGCGTCTGAAATAGACCAGGCATGCCTTTGACCAAAGAATGAGTCTCGAGTAATAAAGAGCACTGTTGGCCTTTTTCAGGAAGGTGTTGAAATGTGCTCTAATGTCCCCGCACTTGTTAAAGTTTCCCTTTTAGAATTTAATAGTGATATTCCATTCTGGTTGTTCAATCAAACTCTAAATTGGTCTCACTCTCATGTTTGCTTTTTTTGACAACTGCAGCTTAAGAATTGCCAGGACCAACAAATGCAGCGCTGCGAAAACATATTTCTCCCCTGACGGACTCCTTCTGTTTTTGCTTTTAGTCTCAATTAAATGTTTCGGATCATCAAAAATGACTCTAATGTGAGAAAAGGAAAACCTGAGTAAATGCAAACCTGTTTTAAATGAGGATTTCTTTAATTCATTAAGAAGAAAAAGCCAACTTGCAAAAAATAACTGTTCCTGAAACCTGATAACTGGTTTAATGGATGGAATGATTGCCATCAAGCTTCACTGAGGAGGAACTGTATCTCAAAGTGATTCAATCACAATGGAGGGTTATCATACGTGAGCAACCTGACCACGATGAGTCAAAACAACTTTCATGTGAAAGTTTGGATTAATATAGAAATTGTTTAAAATGTCTTTGAAAATACAGTAACTTCTATCCACGTTCCTGCCATCCGTCCTTCTACTTCCTGTAAAATGTCACCCTTTCTTTGATGTTTGTCTTGGACAGAAGTGACTTTTTGTTTTTTTGCTGTGTGTTGTTCAAAACTCTTCACCTCAATCAGAACGTGCTGCCAGCATTGAATAAGCTCTGCCCTGGTGGCAACATGACTCTGACCTCGTTCTTTTGGTCTGGATCTATGCTCATAGGTGAGGGGTGGAACATAGACCGCCCCTCACTGTACCTCTATCTTCACCACCAAAGCCAACAACAGCTGTGTTTGTTTTTATTCAGCCATGCTTGTGAAAGTGATTTTGTTTTCAGAGTGCTGTCATAAAGATGCAGTATGTAACTTCTACAAAACAATATTTTTTTTACATATTTGTTGAAACTGTCACTATGCTGTGACAGTTTGGTATGACACAAATAGTCTGTGAAAAAGTTGAGCTCCTCTGCCTTTCCCCAGTGCTCCCAGAAACAACCAATCAGAGCCAGGAGGCGGGTCTTGGCGCTCTCAATCATCCTCTGTGTGCCGCTGCTCACTTGCCGTTCTTTTTCCCACCTTGCTCTCTGACTGTGGTAAATGCTCAGGCTAGTTAGCATGGCCACGGATGACTTTATAATGGATAAATGGTTTTCTTATAAATGTAAGTTGTTTCTTCTGCTATTAGCACATTTAGCAATGTGAGATGAGAGTGGTAAGATCTTCCTCCTGGCTCTGATTGGTTGTTTTTGGTCAGGAGTGGTGCCTTTCTTCAGACAACACTAGTAGTTCAGGGAGGAGATTGATCTAATCACAGTGAGATAAATATAACAAAAAATCTTTCTGTCACAGCAAGGTGACAGTCTTAACAAATATGTAGACAACGGCTTCCAACACGCGAGACCTACTTGATGCGAAACGATGATGGCTGCGCTCTTCTCTTGTAACTGCAGACTGAAATCTGACTCAGTCAGCTTTAAAACACATTAAACACTCTAGGCAGAGTGTTCCAGCAGCCTCCACCAGAGTGGTTCCCGTTCAATTGGACGAGGATAAATCAGGCTATTAACAATTATGCAGCATGCCCGGCACCAAAAATAAACCTTCAGCTGACAGATTTTTACCAGAAAAACAGGCAGCGTTTAGCGGGTACATGTTGAATTAAGACATTCCTTCAGTTAATTCCTGCATGGGAGTCTGAAGGAATCTGGATTAAAACGCCACGCCGCAGAATGAAAACACCACTAATATAGAAAATATTTTAATACGGAACCCCAACACTTCAATTTCAAATTAAATATTTGACTGGGGGAACTTTTAAAGGCCGTCCTTTAATTAAACATCTGAAGGTGCAGAAGGGAATCGTGGCCGCCTCCACGCCGATGAGAGACCTGCTTTGTTTTAAATGTTTAGCAGAACCCTGCGGCGTGCCGTATCCTCAAACAAAACCTCGTAAATTTAAATGTCCGCTTTAAAAAAACAGCAACAACAAAAACAAAGCAGCAATGAAATCTGAAGTCCTAACAGGCTCTGCAGTGTCGCTCCGAAACCGCTCAGCCGGCGGCTCTGGTTTTACTTTTCCCACCTACCGAGGCGAACAGAGGGCCTGTGAGACATCAAAGAGCACCGAATGCTCCTCCGGGGCATCCAGGGGCCAAAACATCTGAGTTCAGGCAGCATTTCACCTAAACAAATCACCACCTGATTGTGTCCATCTTATCATTATCCATTCTGTCAATCACTTCTTGAAAAGGGGAGAGAGGACGAGGAGGTCAGAGTTGCCCTGGAGAAGCGAAGCTATCAGCTCTGAATGCTCTGCAGAGCAAAAAAAAAGGCCTAAACAGGCCCCAGATATCTGTTTGTTGACTTACTTCAGGTCATGGTTTGTATGCCTGCTTCTGGTCAGCACAAGTCAAATATGAGGTGAGCATATTTTAAAGCTGCGACCTCTGTTTCAGTCATCCGCGCGCGCAACGGAGCGTTCTGATGCTAAATAAACAGATTTCTGCCCCCATTACCTTAACGTGCTCACTGTTACATTTGGTGACATAAGTTGTGATCTTAATAAACGAAAGGGGAGACGGCCTGTGTGAAAACATTTGTCCAAGCACACGGCAAGGCGTGTGGTTCCACCTGCGGTCGGGGGGTGGGGAAAGAAAGCTTCGACTTTTATTTTAGTCTCCTGGTCGCTCCACAGCAGGACAGTGGGAGCATTTAGTGGAAGAGCTGCACTCTTTGGACAACTTTGGATTCCTACCTGGAAGTAGAGTGAACCCTCGTCCCCATGTACACCCCGATGAGTTCATTCGCTGTTTAGTTTTAACTTGACCTGCAATTCCTTAAAGCAGCAGTATATTTTTATTTTAAAACATGTTTTTATATATTGTATTTTCCAGACAATAGAGCGCACCTTACTATAAGCCGCATCTACAAAGTTTTTTTGTTTTTTTAAACTGGAAACGTACATAAATAAGCCGCACTGGGCTATAAGCTGCCGTTGTGCCTGCTGCTAGCATGTGCTTGTTTTAAATGAAAATCAGCATTTTCTTCTTTGATTTCAAATTTTGACTTCCAGTGATTCACTTCCTGCTGAAGAGCCCCCTGGTGGTTGAAGAAAAATCCACAGAAAAGCCTCACCGGGCTACAAGCCGCATGGTTCAAAGCGTGGGAAAAAGTAGCAGCTTATAGTTCGAAAAACGGTACATATTTGTTAAAACTATCACTATGTTGTGTTTGTGAGAAGATTTATCTCCTCCAGCTCTTTATCTCCAAAGGAGGGTGAGCAGGTGCAGACGAGGGTGATTGACAGCGCTAAGACCCCCCTTCTAGCTCTGATTGGTTGTTCCTGGTTAGCACTGGTAGAAGGCACAGGACCTTGATTTTTTATTTTTTTGCACAGATTGTTTTGCACCATACCATCACAGCACAGTGATAGTATCAATAAATATGTAAAAAGTTAAAATTTTTAATAAAAATACCAGACTGCACCTTTAAACCAGTCGTGTCCAAACTTTTTGGCATTGGGGCCAAAAATGTCAAGTTGAAACTATGTGTTCTTTGTATTTTTGTTTTTAATTACAATACCAAAAACTAATTTACTTTTTATTTTTACCTTTTCAACTAGAAAATGAACTAACAATATTTTAATTGACATGAGCAAAGCAGTCTGATTTATGTAGACGGGATCTGTAAATAATTGTAGATTTAAAACTGCAGTTTTGGCAGATTTAAAAAGTAAAAAGAATTTTCTTTCAATCAGTTTTCTTTCGTACAGGACCAAACTACGGCATGAGTAGGTGTTAGAAATTGCTACCTTTTAAGAAGTATTAACAGTAATTTTAACATGTTAATTTTATTAATACATTCTGCTACAACTGGCCCTTTGAGGATATTCTTGATCTTATTATGGCCCCATATAAAAATTAGTTTAACTTTGTTGCCCTAAACTAGATCATATTGTGTTTTGTTCCTCTTCATCAGAATGTGCTACTTTCTGTTGATCCATCACAAAAACCCAGTGAAATACATCAAAGTTGTCAAGTAATGGTCCGGTCGCCATGGAGATTGGGATTAATTATGAGGTTCCACCCACCTGTTCCTTGTTTAGACGTTGTTTCTTCTGGTCTGGAGCTCTGAGGCCTCGTTATCAGCCTGCTGATTCCTGTTCTGCTGTAAGTCGAGTCACTCCTCTTTCTGCCAACCCCAGCTGTGCCACCAGTCCAACGACGGCACCAAATTATTCCTCAATCTGCATTTATCCTCTCTGGTTGAGAGCAAATTGAGTGCTTCTTCCAATCCGTTGCCAGGTCATTGTCGGGTTTGCGTCGCTGCACAAGCACGTCTATCTTTATATCAGTGTGACAGAAGTTTGGGGCTTTTTTCATGGAACCGTGTCTGTGCACTGCAGAAGTGCTGAAACCTGACAGTTCTAAGTCGCTGAGTGTTTTCTAGACAAACAGAAAAAGATTTGACAGTGAAGCCTCTAGTCTAGAACAAAGAAAAAAAAATCAATCTTTGATCAGAAATCATAAACTGTTAGAAGAAATCTTTATCCTAACTTTAAAAAATAAAAACCGCAAAAAGTATTGTGTAATGAAACGTCCCAACAGCTGTTTTGCTTTTCAAAAATTGTCTTCATTCTTATTGGTTTCACTATATTTTCCTGTCACGGATCATCAGACCCTGACAACTAGCTAAACATTGAAGAAAAGCTGCGGTAACTCCGGCATCGGGACAACTCACAATTTACTCAATTCCTGTTTGAAAGCACAATGAGCGGAGGAGAAACAGCGACTCACAGCTCTGGCAGTTATTAACCAAAAACCCACGACCAATCACCCTGACAGGCTGCGTTTAATCAGTTATTAGGTCTGTCAGAAAAATCCATCCCAGCATTATCTGCAAATTAAACCTCTTACTACAGCGCATGGAAAAAAGGACAGAATGGAAATGAAAAACACACAAGGTTTCGCCAAGTAAACTTACACACGCACAAAAAAAATCTAGAAAGAGCAACAGTTCCTTTTCTTTTGGCTCAGCTGTGCTGCAGCCTGCATGGTCTTTCTGAAAATGGGAAATGTTAAACAAAGCAAATAAAGCCAGGAAAGAAAAACCTCGAGATGTTTTACCCCACTGTCTGCTCATTTTAACTTGCCCTCCCTGGGAATGAGCTGAACATTAGGACCAAATGGGAATTTTTGGACCTGTTAAACGTCTACAAGGACACAAAGTGTTTTGATATTTGATGCTTTGTCCTCCTACAAAGAGCCGGCACCACAGTTTCACGCATCACTGATTGAAGAATTCTGGTTTATTGTCATGTGTAGTGTCTTTTTTTTCCCAAGTTTGAAATTGTTAGCAGATTTTCTTCTTCTCTTTTAATGTCCCAACAAAGACATAAGAGGCAAATTACTTGTGTGAGAGTAACAGAAAAATTTAAATCAATGCCACAGAAAAAAAACCTACATGCTCAAAATCTGTCGTATGTAACGTCTTTGGGTCTTATTGCGCAACTCTGCTATCTTTTTGAAGCTAGCAGATGAGAAATCAACACAGAGAGTTGGTTACCTCAACTCTTTAGAAAGTGCAAAAAAAATGGATTGTACTTTCTGGGAAGATTATATGAACATAAATACTTTGATAAAGCAATAGGGACACTTTAAAACTTAGTTTTTAAGCATCTAGAATGTGATAAGACTCTGCTCAGATTATTATTTATAAATATTTATAAATAAAAGTAATTTATTACTAAATTACTTTGGCTTTTAATTGTATCCAACTTAATAACTTAGCTTTTAACTGTGTGCTGCAGGTTAAGGAGTTACATTTACATTTCAGCTGTAAATGTCTTGCACATAACCCAAAAACCAAAAACTGCAATAACCCAGGTGCATGAAGTAATGCCTCTTTTGATTCAGTTTTCAGCCTTAGTTTCATACCTCAGAAATTATAACTCCACATACTTTCTGTCAGATTTACTCCTGGACTTTGTCTGGGTCCTAAAATGTTATTTTTCTCTGATGGAGTCATTGTTTTGTTCATTTGGCGCTTGGTCTCACAGTGAGTCCTGGAAAATAAAAACTCTCTTCATCTTTAGATTTTTAGGTACCTGAAACGTTTGGGTCATACTGGTATTTAGAAGTGCTCATAATTATCATGTATCATATCGGTCTCAGTTCTGGGACCATTTGTGACCCTTGGAATAACTTTGGTATTGTGCTTATGCTTCATATTTGGGTCTCCAGAAAAACCGATGCAGATGGACACTTTTTGTAATTTCAGTTACAACTTCAGTCAAATTTATTTCTTTTTAAGTGGAAAATATTAGGTACAACACAAAGCATTTTTACAATTTTATCCATGTTTAGGGGATTTTTTTTATTTTTGCATTTTTTTATTAATTTTGACATCATGGGACTTTTTACAGCCAACCCAAAAACTAACCAGAATGTACCTTTCTTTGTCTAAGACCTACAATAATTGATTGTTTTCTTCTTTGTTACATTACAAAATGCATTAGATAAAAAGAAAAATATGAAGTATTCACAAAAACATTATTTATCTTGTTTAATTAAAGAGGGGAACAGTGTGGCACCTGCGTACTGCCAACTCTGCACCAAGTTTAGACACCAGTGTTGCATCATCCAAATAGTTTAGATTTTGCTGGACTGGAGCAGGTTTGCTTGCAAACATTTTATATTTGCGTGTCAAGCGGGTAAAAGTACTCCACATTTGAGTCATCATCATCAAAGCAGACAATCAGCAGCAGCCAGTTACCCACTTTCACAGAACTTCAAATCAAAGCTTCAATTACAGAAGTTAATCTGTTTCCTGCAGTGCTGCGGTTCAGAGGAGGCATGAATAGCACTAAAGGGAGTCATGTCATGTTGGGCGCTGACAAACAACTTCTTAATGGGACTTGATAATCCCATGCAGCTCTCCTACTTTGCTTCGCTGGGATCCATTATTCTGAGGACTCTGCCCACTAGCAGCAGGAGACGCTTGGCGGCAGAATGGGGTACGGAGTCCGACAGAAGAGGTTGCAAATGTAAACCCCAGTAGCTCAGAGCTCTTATTGACTCTAAGCAGATAAGGCTATCTTCAGGCTAACGACAGGTCACAGCAGGTACCTGACCCATCCATTTCCCAGCAATAAAGCCGAGCTCAGAGCCTGCTCCCCCGAGGCTTCAAAGGAGAAGTCCACCTAAACGGGGCAACTCCGCTGGAAGTCACAGGACTGTGAGGGGTAACAAAGTCGCAAAGCACGAAGATGGTTGACCGCCAGCCTGTCTGGTCATCCATCTCTCTGTTAACGTTGCCTCAGCTCGATCACGCAGCACGAGTTCTCTCGAGAGGTCAAAGGGGAATGTCAGAAGTCCCTCTACCTCCTGACCCCCCAATCACCAGAGAAGGGCAGGGTGCCATTCAGGTCTTGGCAGTGTGTGTCCACACTCTGAACCAAAACAAAAGTCAAAGGTCGGAGGTTGTGAGTAGGCACCGGCTCACTGTGTCGAGCACAGGGAGTCTTCTGTTCATCCACGTGGAACTGGAAATGAGACGGCAGCAGAAAAAAATGGTGACAAGGAATAATGTAAAATCCAGACTTTTATCAGTCAGGTAAAAACCTGTGTCAGGTTTTCATTATTATTCTGTCTTCTTTAGTCTCTTTCTTTGATTGGGTCTTGTTTAGTTTAGTTATTCTTTAATGTTTAGAGTCATTTCCAGTGTGCTCTCCCACCTGTGTCACAACTCCTCCTGTTCACTGACTGGCCCGGTTTAAGAAGCGCTGAAGGGAGATGAGAGTCAGGCTTCAGTCAGTGTGAGGCGGTCTTTCTTACAGGAAACATCAGTTTGTGAAGTCCAACATCAGGATTCACAGAAATGAAGACAAATGTGAACATATTTGTTAGAAACGGCTCAGCATGCAGCACTGAAAAATTCAACCTGACATTTGTACTAATCAGAACCACATTACAAATAACCGAATTAAGCAAGTTTTTGTTTATTATCATTTGGGTTGAACCGATTATTGTACTTTTGCCCAAATTAGAAATCTACCAAACTAATGTGGAATAATTCTTTGATTTGCCAATTTGAATTTTAGATCATATTGAAAGATAGTCTGTTCATTTCCTCCTTCCAGAATCAGTTTTCTCAGTATTTAGTGGATATGCTATAATAAAATTTAGTGCAGAAGTTTTATAAACAGATTTTAGTGAGTTCACCATCGCTCAATGATCTTTTTGTTGGATAGTGAAAGATAAGCTGTAATAGTTACTGGTTCAGAAGGTGGAGTTCAAGCAGAGAAGCACACAGAGTAAACAAACAACAACAACACACACACATGCCTAGGAAGAACGAACAAATCTAGCTGTGATTTCAAAGTGCTTGCACCAATCTGCCTCCCTGTAATCCTGAAAATATGATTAAATCAAAGTACACAGCAAAAAGGGAGAAATTTGTACACAGTTTTTGTGTCAAAACGAATAGAAGTTTCTTAATTTTGTTCTCCAAATGTCTTATTTTTTTCATTAAAACCAATAAATATTGTTTATATATATCTTGCCCACGTAATAAATTGTACAGAAGGACAGGAAATAAACAAGATATTATGGGATTTTAATAACACATATCAAAGACGCGGCATAATAAATAAGCAATTTTTCTGTGAACCCCTTTTTCAACACGGCAGTTATTGATACTTATTTATTTCGTCTGCATTGTTTTAATATGTCCAAAATACATAAAATGAATATTTTTTTTACATTTACATCCGAAACATTAAGACAGAAACAGCGCGTTCTTAACCATGATGGGTTTCTCATGTAGATTTATGACTAAAAGAAAACTTGAAAGTTGCTCGCACTGTTTGATCTCTGCTTGGTATGTAGCCAGCTTTTCAATTTGCAGCCAAAGAAAGAAATTCTCCATCAACAGTGTGGCAACATGGCAATAACAACATAAAATTATAATGTATTATTGCTCAGAAAAGTAAACAGAGAAAATAAAACCCACACACACACACGCATCCAGACCATAATTACCCAAATGTTCAGTGGCAGAGGATGCCAGTCAGACTGGAGTCCCTTCAAAGCCCTATTTGCGCTGACAGACTCCTGTATCATTCTACGGCCCAACTGTCCTCCTGTGATGTGATTTACAGCCTCTCGTTTGGAGCGTACAATTAGGACCTGTAAAGTTGCTCCCAAAACGCTGAGCGCTTGTGTCTGTGCGCAGTTTCACCCCAGACTGAGTCGGATCTGAGCGTTAATAGCGGCAGCTCCCCCACAGAGACGCTGGATGCTGGTATGCAACACAACACACACACACACACACACACACACACAAGGCGGCACGACGACCTCCTGCTTTGCCAATCAGAGGATCAAGTCGCAACAGCTCCGGGGAAAAGTCACACTTGGATTCAGAGCTACCAAGGGCTGGACGGTCCGGGCCAAGCAGTGGAGCGTAACTTGCACTGATGGGAAACCAATATTTCACTGTCCCTCTGATAACTGCGCTGGGTATTATGATTGTATTTTTTACAGGTTTGCTTATGTCTGTGATATTATTTCATTAGGAGCTGTAAAAAAATAGTTGATTCTATGTTGCATTGTGTTTCTGTGTTTGATATGATGTAAAGCACTTTGAAATGCCTTGCAGCTGAAATGTGCTATACAAATAAAATTTGATTGATTGATTGATTGATTGATTGATTGATAAAAATCCCCAAGGTTTACACAAGCTCTTCATCTCATCCTGCTCTCTTTTCTCGTTCTCAATGTAAGCAGTGGAGACGAAAGAAATAAAGGAGGATCTAATCCTGATAATCTAAAGATCTATTACAGACAATAGTCACACTTAGTCGGTGTTATTAGAACTTTTGGAAAAGTTTTCAAGGAAAAACATAAGAAATAATTGTGTTTCTATTACAAACGTGTGCAAAACTTTGTCAATTTTCCACTAATGTTGAAAAAACACAATTTTGCAATTGTGGTGTTTCCATTAAATAAGAAACACAATTTTTTTTTTTAATCACAAGTAAATATATTTTTTCACGCGATAAGTCATTAACAAGCATGCCAAACGATGATCCTTCAGTTACTTCCTGTCTTCTTCGTGGTTTGCGCCAGCGGCAACATCCGGTTGTTGATCATGTGACTCATGTGATGCTACAAAAGTGTCCCCACTGCACTTTTGTGAAATGATTTCGATATGGACAAAAAATACCACCTCATCCTTTTATTGTTTTAAGTAGGCAAAATCGTTTTTGAAATGTCAAATTGTAATGATTTCAACAGAACCACAGTTAGTGTCAGTACGCACCTGCTGGGTGCAGTTCTATTTCGGATGCTCACCGTTTCAGTGCTTCTCTCCCTCTCTCTCTCTGCAGTGAGTGAAGGCATTTGACCTCATTCTCTGATCACAGCAAGCTAAACAAATCATCCCTAACTAACAGCTGTGGGTGTTCTGGGCTCACAACATCCCCGCAGTGCTTTGCTAATAAGTGACCTACCAGATGGAAAGACAGAGGACGTTTGAGAGCAAATGAGCCAGTTGAAAAAAGGAAACTGCATTAAAAGAAGATAAAGTGCTATTGAGCGTTTTAACTGGAACTGCTCCCACATGTGAAGTTCTTTTAATTATGATGTCAGGTAAAGAGAGAGAGAGAAATGTGGAAATTTAAAAGAGAGCTAAATGCTTACAGATAACAGAGAAAGTCCTGGAGACTGATGGGACATTTGTTGATATTAAATGTGTTTGCTACCTGAAGTTAGTACTTATTTTCACATAATTTAAATAAAAATATATATATATTATTCCAAATGCTGGGAAGTATATTTTAAAGTAATTTGTAGAGGTGTTTACTGTAAACCAAATCGCTGTAGGTACTTTGTAAAAAAAAAAAAAACCTTAAGTAAGTTACTATAGCACCCTTTATGAGTAAACAGAGATATTGTGTAGAGTTACACTGTAATACTCTCTGGTGGCATGAAGGTACAATTCACTTCATGAAACGTCTCATCCCTGTAGGAACCTGGCAAGTATCACTATAGGCACATTTATGACTTTTCACCAAAACCCGAACATGATTTTGACTTCCAGGATGTTAAATACAAACCAGTGACTGTAACGTCTCTCGTCTCTCAGGTGTAGTTATAAAGCAAGGCCAGACGTCGCTACAGAGGAATGTTGCAGGGGGCCCAGCCCTGCTTGACCTCAGCGACTCTCTGCAGCAGGCAGATAGACCTTCACCCTGTAATCCCACCACAACAGGGAGCAGCAGGGACGGCTCTGGCAGCTCGGCCTCTTTAAAGAGAAGAAACTCCCTGCAGGGACGGACTCCAATAAAATGCCTTTGTTCCTCAGGGAGCGCTACATCTTAGGTCCTCATCAATGCTCTGGTTTGGGATTTCAAGAGAAACTAAATACCCAGTGGCTGCGTTTGTCTCATGCTCCGAGTGAAGGCAAGATTAGAGTGTGTAGATTCATTAGGTTGCTCAGAGAGTTCTCACTGAGTCTATTAAGGGAGAGCTGAGTGATAACTTGTTAAAGAGCACAGGCGCAGGACAACACTGAGTTCACTTCCATCCCTTGGATTCATGGTTTTTACAAGTGCTGTGGTTGTATTGGGAACGACATTTAATTTAAAGCAGTTTGTAGTTTTAGCCATTCTACTTATTCCTCATGTGACAACAACCATCACACATTTTTAAAGCCTGACACAAAAGGCTTTGAAAGCCTGAAGTGAATTATTTTGTTTTTCATCCAATATTCTCAGTTGCGCATCCAAACCTTTAGAGTTGGTGTTGGTCCAATATACACACACACACACACACACACACACACACACACACACACACACACACACACACACAAAAGCAACATTATGTTGTTGCTTTTGTTCAAATAAAAGCCATAAAGAGTAAAGGCTCTCCCATATATCACTCAAAGCCAAACAGTCGATGAGCGAACAAGTAGAGACACACCTAAGTTTCCAGTTCACTGAGTCAGTCAAGTATACCAGTAGATGATTGTGTTTGATTGGGTCACGGTAGGTTTGTATGAGCCCTGGTGGTTGGTTCACTGGGTGCTTATTACAACGTGGTTCATGGTTACACAACTTGTGGGGACGTCGGTGCCAACATCTGGTCACAGTGATGTCCTTACTTTATGACCGCTACGTCTCATGCTAGCCCAAAATATCACCACTATCAAATCTCTGTCTCGCACCATCAAGATGATGTTAACATGAACAGGTGCAGTGGACCCCAGCATTCAAGGGGGTTAGGATCACACCTGTCAGCGAATATCTAAAATCCATGAATTCTTGAGACTCCGACTAAATACACTTAGTTCAAACACCAAATATACCTTAATACGCTCAGTGGAAACTGTCTTAGCAGTACTGAAGGAGCTACCGAATAAGCTACTATCTTCACCCTCCCAGCCAGTCATCCATCCGTCATCGTCCACTTAACCCAGGACCACTTGGGTCAGCTCCTCTGGAGGAACCCCGAGGCGTTTCCAGGGCAACCATGAAACCCCTAGCATGTCATGAATCTTCCTCAGGGTCTCCTGGACCATTTCACCAGGAAAGCCAAGGATACGATGACAGAGGCAGGCCGAGTTGATCAAACCAGCAGCCCATCGGTTCGATCTCATGGTGGCAGTTTTAACAGTTATGTTAATTATTTCAGCTGCATTTTGGGAGGTTGAGTGAATATGTGACTCATGGTGAATGACTGTGAATGTCTTCACTGGAACAGTAAATCAAGACTGAACGTTTCTCGACTCAATGTCGTCCACTGCAAAGACCTATGGATTTCCTTTTTGAACCACCGAACACAGTGAATGTTTGCTGAGGAAACAGCAAACAAGAAACGTATTCAGAAGTATGAAATGGTACAGATAACTTGGGCTTTGGTTTTATAACCTATCCCTGCTTTAAACGTTCTTCCTGATGTTTCGGCTGTGTTCCTTGGCCTTCGTGTCGCTGTTTGTTTTTTAACAAAACTCGGTTGCGAGGCTTTCATATTAAAGTTTCAGAGAATCTTGAGTTTCAGAGAATCTTGTTTTTCTCGTCTCTTGATTTCCAGTGACACCGAAGCAGCTGGAGTCATGAATAAAGAGCGACGTGGAATAAAAATCTCAACAGTTTCCAGCTGTCAGAGCTCTGTTTGTATGCTTGCATTGGCCATTGTACACACAGTTTCACAAATCAAAGGTGGAACTTGACCTCTTGCTAGTTTCTGTGCTCAGACGTTTCCCGGTTTGTAGTTTTTTCACATTTCAGTCCTTTGACAAGTCAGATGATCGAACCACATTCAATCATCTATTGTTCAAAGTCTAAAATACAGAACTGATCAATTCTGCACTGAACAGAGACTCCTTAAAAAACAGCTCAAGATTCTCAAAAGGATTGTTTTTAACCGTTTTTGGTAACAAGAGCACACTAAAATAAAAAATTAAAAATACAAGGAAAAATTATATGAATTATTCTACACTAATTAGAGAGGCTTTAAAACACAGGTTGGGATTTATGAAACCTTTCACCTTAGTTTTGAAGCCAAAAATATTGTGGTTTTAAGTTTTCCCAAGTCTCTTGCTGAAATCTCATCCCATCTCATTCTTGTGAACCCACAACTTCCTGCGTTGCGCTGTCTCTGGATGCATGTCAGCCATTTGCAGTAAATCACACTGGGACCGGACCATTCGTTCTGGGTTCATTAGTGAACATCAGTGTTCAGTACACATGTACATTATGCATGGAGACGTGATCTGACTCATTTGCACATTCCTTTGATCTATCTGTAATTAATGCACATTATTTTCTGTTACAGTGTTGTACCGTGCATTATTATTATTATTATTATTATTATTATTATTATTATTATTATTATTATTATTATTATTATTATTGCTACTGCTACTACTGTTATTGTCGTTGCAGTTTAGTTTTTTATATATTGTTTATAACACTTGAATAACTTTTTTGTATGAACCTTTATACCCGAAGCTGCTGTAACGCCTTAATATCCTCTTTGCATGACAAAAAACACTGTTTCTATTCTACTCTACTCATCTTTCAATAATGGCGTTTTGTGTAAACAAAAAGAAGCTGTTTATTTCCGCATTATAAAATCAGAATTATCATTCCAGCCCGTTAGCTGGAATGAATTAAAACTCTTAATGTTGACTGAGCGGGAAAACAAATAGTGTAAAACACAAAATATGTCATTTCAATAATACACATTGATATGACTTTAATCAACAGTCAATCCCGTTTAAGGCTTAGTCAAAATTATTATAATGTGATAGAGAAAAATGCTCTTTCATCACATAGCACGAATATCTTCATAATAACAGTATGTATGCTTCAAACCATTCATTTCTTTTTTGAGGTCACACAGAAGTCAAAAAGCGTTGCACACCATTTTGCTATAAAAACCCAATAAACATAATGGTAGTCGTATAAAGTCTTTGTTTGGACTAAATTATTAGGCGCTAACAACAGCTCCCTTTTGACTCCTGTCACGTTTTTATTCTTTACAATAAAATTTCTCCCTGCAGGCAGAACGATGAATAATCACAACATATGTAATTGTGTATTATTATAGAAAACTGTGACTTTCCCCTTTTTTTAGATGCAATTTTTAAAGTATGTTTGGTTTCGTCTCCTTGGAGACGACTGAGGAGCTTCTGCAGGTGAATGGAGGTTTTTTTGTTTGTTTTGTTTTTTATCAAATTCTGCGTTTCAGTAGGCAAGCAGTTGTAACCGTCTAATTATTACCTCTTCCTCTTTGGGAAGAGCTCAGAAGAGCAGAGAGGAGTTTCGTTCGCCAGCAGGAATTGCAATAATATTTGTTCTGCTGCTGCCGCATTAGCCCTGCAAGTCTGAATCCGCTCCGCTCGTTTATCTCTCTATCACAGACTGACAGAGGTCCAAGCTTCATTAAGCCAAAAGGACAAACACGGAGGAAACTACCATAAAAAACTGCCAAATTGCATTTGTTAATGATTCGTCATATGGACCTGTTTACATCTAATGAATACATCGTCTTGTGAAAGAGGGGAGGCCACCAAGAGAACAATAGCGGGAGTAAATATTTGATCCATCTTTCATCTACTCAGTGTCCAGCTGTCAGTCCATATGGAGGACGGCGGGACGGGGGATTCAGAACATTGCGTGCTGTGACCGTATAACGACTCAGAAACAGCTTGTGTGAGAAATGAAATATGGTTTTAATTGGAGTCTAAATGTTTATTTCTATATGTAAGAAGCATCAAAGCCACGGCCGAGGCTCTGTATACAAATGCGGTCGCTAGTAGAGACGGCTAATAGTGTTTACCTCAGCTGATGAGCAAATTTTCATTGTTGAATCCTTCAAGCAAACAAACACATCTTGTCCAATGGCTGTCTGTCAGCGAGGTCGTGTCTCGGCAGCCACTTTTCATTACTCGGCTCGGTTTCCGCTGAGGAGGGGGGGACACTTGTAGAGTCCAGATATTGGGCCCAGAGGAGCCCGTTAGCTGGAAGCACCAGTGAGTCGTGGGGGCCTCGGCCTTTCAGTGAAGACCTGCAACAGAAACCGAGCCAGATCGCTCAGAAACAAACCGCTTTTGTTCTGTTCGTGCTTCTGCATGCGCTTCTTTCTTAATCCTTAACCCTTTGAGGCCCTGCTCTGATTTGGAGTCACGTTAAATTAGGCTCTGATCTCCTATAACTTCATTCTGGGCTGCAGTGAAAGTCAAACCTCCTATGTTAGCTGGCTGAACAAGCACACATATAAACAGTATTTTCATTTAAATTACAAGATTAAAATTTATTTCAAGTTAGAAGAATACACATTCTTGATCCAATTTGTCATCCAAAAAATATGTCATCCATTTTATTCAACACAATTTATCACAATGATTTCCGCTCAGAAATATTGAATTGGAACACAATATGAGAGGACAGTGCCATTTTTAACCATTTTTAAATTGTTTTACTATGAATATTTGTCTTGAAAACACAAGAGAGGTCAGTGTGACCTTCTTCCATCTCATACCGGGCAACGCGGGATACAAAAACCTGAAATAGTCCCCACTGCTGCCTTTTTCTTTCAGTTTTTTTAGTGCCAACTTAAAAATTCTTGTTTATTCAACTCTTAGAGACGTGACAAATTAATAAAAAATTAACAACTTACTAAACTGTCAATTTATCTTTCACAAATTCACACATTTAAGTTCAAAATCCAAAACTCGCAAGATTTATTTGACTTAAAAAATAGAAGTTAGTAGACAACTAAACGCACGGAGGTGTTTTACAGTTTTACGTGTTTTACGGCTTTCTTTCTCTTTTTTTAGACATGCAATGTGAGTCAATAGAACCTCGTTTTACTGAAGTTACAGCTGCTCTTTTGCAAGATGAGTCAGTTTTGAACTTCTGGAAAATTACCTTTTTTTGGAAGAACAAGGAGAGCATCTGTAAATCATTAATTCTTATTTAAATTTAGGTCTAGACTTTGACTGGGCCATTCTGACACATGACTGTGCCTTGGTCTACCATTCCATTGTAACTCCATTGTCTCTGTCCTGCAGGAAGGTAAACATTTGCCCCGGTCTCGACTCTTTATCAGCCTCCAACAGGCTCAAGTATTTCCCATCTTCCTACCATAACCACCACATTTAAATCTGGGCATTGTATCTTTAGGTTGTGATGTGCCACACTTTTCAGATTATTAGACACAAAAAGACAATAGTGAAAAGCCTACTATAACTTTCCTTCCTCTTTATAATTGTGTTTCTTTTGGGTGTATTTTGTGTAAAATCACTACAAAATACCTTAATATTATGTGCGATGTGATAAATTGTGGGAAAGTTCAAGGAGTAGGAAAAATATGTAATCATGCTTTGCTTTTTCCCAGCCATGGAAATTGAAAATGAGAGATCAATTTAAAAACAAGGTTTCTTGAATGTATTTTGACTTACGTGTCTTTGCTTCTGCAATGTGAGTCAGGTGAAGGAATGACGGTAAGCTAGCATCAAGGCATTAAGCAACAAAGTGTTTTAACTATTATTATTTTAATGTCACAGTACATTTTGTTCTTCCTCAGGCCTTTAGGTGTGGTTTTACTCTGCCGGGTTCAAAACTTAACGGATCTCCTGAAAAATATGTAATCATACTTCGCTTTGGAAACCCTTGTTCTTTTTCTGCTTTATTCCCACCATCCTGGGTTATTCCTAAAATTAAAATGACAGAAAATATGAATTAACCACCCAGTAAAATTACAGGACCTTCCTTTTGGAGTCGTTGCTGATAGCTGGTCCTTTTCATGTTTTGTCCAGAATGTGTCTTCCACTAAAACGTTGCAAAGCAGTGTTATCTGACCGCACTCCACTTTTCTACTCTGTGATTTGGGTAAACGTATGATTTCTTTAATTGATGTGTGCTTCATGGTGTGCATTTTATCTAATGAAAAAAACTATCAAAGTCACAACTTTTGCAATAAGAAGTATGGAGAATCAATCCAGACAAAATCGGATTAATGAATAAACTTCAGGATTATATTATAGTTATTTAATTCTGTCGTAATTGCAAACCTTAAAAGAAACAAATTACTTTCTTTCTATGCATTCCCACATGCCACTTATTTATTGAATGCTCCGTTTATTCACATAGCATCTCTTATAACTAATGTTGTTCCAATGCACTTTACAGGGCAAATGTGAATATTCAGAAATATAAAGTCCCTTCCGTCCAATTATGTAAACAGATTCCTGTTGGTAGAACTAAAAAAAAAAAACAACATTTAGCGGCTCTAAAAAGGATATAAATAATGAGAAATTTATGGAGTAGAAAGTTGTTTCACATCTTCAAATTATGTGATTAAAATAGTGCATGTTTGCTGGGGTCAACAGCGTGGAGCACCTTAATTTTACAGTGACGTCACGCAATCATTTTTTTTTTTCTCTTAAGGATCAACTGACCATCTGGGAATTAAATCTGAAATCCTCTGAGTTTCCCTAATTGGCCGTTACTATCGTTATTCCCCAAATTAGTCCTAAACTAAGTCAAGCCATCGCTTTTGATTTCAAGCATCTGGCATCTCGAGGTGAGTGAATCTTCAACATCAAAGAGAAAATGTTGACACGTGGAATTTGTGACCTGTAAAGGTTTTTGTCTAAAAAATGCAGCACACTGACTCATGTGGCAATCATATTATTTATTCAAAATGATCAAATGTGTAGGAGGATGAAGCTGAATCGTTCTTTACCTAATGCTTCACAAGTTAGATGAGCAACTGAGGGCTGGTCTACAACATCTGGTTGCATAGCAACCAACTAACCCAACTAGAGGCAGTATGAGCCATGTCCACTGATTTTCATAGGTCATCAAATAAGTGAAAATTTATTTGTGGTTAGGTTATGTTAAATACAGTATATAGAAAAAAAACATCTATTTTTGGAAATATAATATATATACATTTTATATTTAATAATATTTACGTCTGTTAGCTCTTAATTAAATGTGTTGAACTGGCCTCAGCTGGGTTCATGTAAAAAGTTTCGTCTATTGGACCCATTAAATTACCCTGCTGGGTTATTACAAAGTCTGAATACTTTCTGTGAGAACTCATATGAAAGAACGAGTAGATTCAATCTCAAAACATACTTCAGGAAGGTAATTGCATTTTTGTATGACAAAATAAGTTGAGCTAAACCTAACAGTGCGATATTTATACAACAACTGTGTCAGGCAATTATCTGAGTAATTTATTGCACTCGTTTTATTAAGTAAATACTTGAAGAACTATAATGCTCAAAGTTTGTGTGAGTCGCTAACCCAGTTAAAAGAATCTCACAAACATACAAAAGAAATATTGATTTATTAATCAGCTTGAACCTGTAATTATCACACAGGTCACACTAATGGCCTTCCTGGACCTTCGAGTAGTAAGGAGACGTCCAAATATGAAACAGGAACAACTTATCAAATGTATGTTAGTTTGTCCAGAAGGTTTTACAATTAATATAATGTCTGATGATGGGGTGAGCGGGTTTGGATTAGATTTAAAAACATCAGGGCTTCATCAGTTCCCAGCAAGCGCTGGTTGTGGCTCACCACACTGTCAGTGAGGCAGAGACAGTTTCGCCTGAGAAACTGTCATGTCACACAAATCAATACAGCCACATTGCTTCAGAAATACCAAGAAAAACCACCAACCCATCACAGTTTGTCATCTACAAAACTTTAAGCTGCATTAGGTGAGAAGAAAGTCAAACGATCGATGCAGGAAAAACTATATTTTCAACCTTATTTCATCTTTTCAGTTTTGTATGTTTTGGGGTGAAGTGATAAGGATGGTGGTTTGAACGTGCTAAAGATTAAAGATTAGAAAGAAAGAGAGCCTGAACTTGCATCGGCACGGTGTGCAAACAGC
The DNA here is from genome assembly GCF_019740435.1 of Gambusia affinis. Lineage (NCBI taxonomy): Eukaryota > Metazoa > Chordata > Actinopteri > Cyprinodontiformes > Poeciliidae > Gambusia > Gambusia affinis. The sequence goes on from NC_057882.1 coordinate 18,764,673, forward strand.
AGCAGCGGTGTTATGGGGATGTAAAGTTGTGTGACTTTTGAAAGAATGGTCTAGATTCAGAGGCCTGAGGGAAATGCGCCGCTCTTGTCAGATTTGCAAACCAGGGAAGCAGGAAGTCATGGATTACTAATTTAAAGGTGATACTAAAAGAAATGTATATCTTCTTTCTTCTTTTTTTCCTACAGTTAATAAATACAAGAAGCTAAATGTTATATTTTCTTAAAAAAAAAAAAAAAACACTGCTTGAAGGAACCAGTCTTTGGTTCCTTTCTACATGTTTTACCTCCTTTTTTCTGTCAGTTTACTGTCGTAAAAAAGCTACCGGTGCCAAAAATTTTTTTTTAAAAACCCCCACAAAACACTGCGTTAGTGAAGAGGCCTCGTTTGAGTAAAAAGCTCCATGATCTTTCTCCTTTTCTCACGTCTCACTTTGCTGTCTGACCACTAGCAAATCAAGGCCACCGGAGCTCAAAAAATCACAAAATGGTGAGGTTTCCCTCTGAATTTGTCTTTTCACATATGTTTACAAGAAGTTGAAGACAGATTACCAAAATAAGAACTACAATAACAATATCATGAAATCAGCAATCTTTAATAAATGAATAAACACATAGCATCCAGCTGAGTAAACCATATAAAAAATAAATCATTAACGGATTTTAAAACCCAAACGACCCAAACTCTATTTTTTTAAACTCTATTTTATCACATCGATAGATTGAAAGTCATGTCTCTCCTTCTCCGTGCAGTTTGGCCATTTGTTTTATCTTATGGCATAAGCCGAGGTCGTCTGTTTCCCCAGAACTGTAGTTACTTCCAGGAGAATGTGGAGAACCACAAGGACGTTCTGATTACAATTTGTAGTCATATCTCAATTTGTCAGTCCACTTAAAAAGAAATTCCAAAGTGAAAATGACATGAAAGACATGAATTTCACTAAACATGGCTGTGGTTGAGTAAATATAATTTGCATGCTGACAGATTATTTCTGTTGCGAGAGTTATTAATGATCCGGGGGGTTCAGAAATCTCAATCAGGGGTTTAGCATACATCCCACGGATGTACACTGTGCAAATAATTTTGAACTGAACGTGATGTATTATTCTTATTATTTCATTTCGGCCCCAGCCGTCTTCTGGGAGCAGAAGGTGCAACTGATTAATGTTTCTCCTGACTCAGTGAACATGTGTTTTAGCGATCCTCTGTAGGCAGCGGCTTCATGCGGTAAACTGGACTGTTTGTCCAACCAGCTTTGGATTATGATGGACGAGGGAAGTGTGGGCGTCATTAGGCTACTACAAGAACTTTAACTATACACTGGAAAATCACTGGTAAGGACAAAAGAAACATATTCCTCATCTATACGTTCAGCTCTGATGCTCAGCTTTTAGTTTTATCAAATTATCACGAGCATGTTGGTGAACATATACAAACACGGCCTGTTAGCGCTGTTTTAAGACGCGAAAGGTGAAATTATACCGCTTAATTTTCATCTGACAGATAAAGTTACCTAAACTGTTTTTGTATGTGAGAGTCTGAGAGAAATCCCACCAAGAAAATACATAAAACAGCCTTTTTCCTGTTCAGTAAAATTAAGTCAAAGGTTTTTGGGGGGTTTTTAAACTGTTTTTAGCAACTTTATGAGTTTATCATGTTCATTTTATCATGTTAGCAGCTCTCTTAAGACCCAAAATGCTTTGGAAATAAGACAAAATCTAAATTTTTTCTTCTTTAAAATTACTTGGAGATATTCTTAGGATTCTTAGTGAATATAGGGCAAGGTATTTTGTTTCACTTTTAAAGTACTTTCTGAGAAATATAAGACAGAATCTTCCTACCCCTCGTTTCATGACAGCAACTCCAAATGACTGAATGTACATTGTTTTTTGTTTTGTTTTGTTTTTTTCTTGTTGGCAGGCAGTAAGCAGACAGAGTTCAACTAAGGGGATTAGAGCTGCTGTCAGGCAGACGGGGCCAGGAGGGTCCACAGGAAATGATCGCGGTCTCATGGAGGCAGGTTAGGGGCCAGAGTCACCAGACCAGCTGCTGCAACCAGGAGAACAAGAGGAGAAAAGCTGAGAAGAGAAATAAAATGAAGGCATAAGAAATCACAAAAGGAAAACCTTGACACAGTAGGAGAGGACAAGTTGGTTTAAGAAAGGAAGGAACTATGGTAAATACTGGAATCCTTTTCAAGCACAGGACAAACATCTTATGGGGAGCCTAATGTTGAGGTGTGAAGCCTTGATTTATTAAGTTTCCTTGTTCTGGAGGTTTCGTGGGGTCAGGCAGGGGGTAGTGGTTCATAAGTGCTGATAAATCTCTCCGGTTTGGCTGCTCACACACATTGCTCAGGCATGTGGAGACAGAGGAAGTAAACCAGTTTGATTCCTCAGCACATCACTCCCTGTGTAGCCGAGGTGTTTTCTGACTCACTGAGCGTTTATGAGCAGCGGCCAGCGCTCGGAGGACGGGAAGCGCTTCCTGCAGGAGGAATCGGACTCACTGTTGGACCAGCGTGTGCAAAGTATTTCCACCCCTTCAGCTTTTCCACACTTGACCCCACACTAACCAGAAACACTGACTATCTCGTAGATATTTAGTGACTAACACAAAGTAGCACATAATTATAAGGTGAAAGAAAAATGGTGATGATACCAAACCTGTGGCAGGAAGCTAACACAATCCCCACCATCATACATGGTAGTGGTAGCATCATACTATGGGAATGCATTTCTTTAGCAGGAACAGGGAAGCTCCAGTGGAATGGTTTGGACCAAAGCATACGAATCTGTTAATACAGGTTTAATCCAAGTTTTTAGTGATTAACTCTTCTTTCATGTTGGGTTAAAATGTTGTCTCATTAATTAATCAAATTAGTTTACTTTAATGTTCTACAAAAATGCAGACTGTAAAGATCCAGTTATACAGAGAGAGCTATTCAAACTTAGCTCAACCATAGCTCCGAGTTTTTCATTTTTCAAGAAAGTCCTTTAAGCACAACACATATACATATATAATAAATATATAAAACTGTCATCAGTCAAGATCTAACAGTTTTGTGATTCAACATTAGCTTCTGATAATTACTATATTACCAAAGGGGGAACTAATGTTGATGATTAGATCTTTAGGGTTAGCATGACTAGTTACCAATGTCCCTCAATGGTTAAAATATAAACAAAGTATTATAAGTAGCTTTAAATAATATTATACTGGTAATTTGCTTCATGTGGCTATGTTAGTTTACCTTAAAATAGCACTATTATACAACTAGGAAGAAGTTTTCTGTGAGCTGATCAGTTTTGGTACAGACTGATAAATGTGTTTGCTACATTGGTCAGAAGTTAGTAGCTAAAACCTGCTTAGTTTCATCTCTGTGTAAAAACTAGCATGGTTTGAGGCAACGCGTTTACATGCAATTTTCTAGTAGAGTCAATAAACTCGGGTTAAGAATGTATGGTCTAGTCAAAGTTCAAACCAAAATCTAAGTTAGAATCAGTAGCTTTAAAATCATACAGTTTTGAGACACTTTCCATCAAATCTGACTGAAACTAAGCTATTTTGCAAAGGAGAGTTGGCAAAACACTTTAGTTTAAAGCTGAAAGAAACATACCCAAAGTATCTTAAGCTGAGTTAGGGGGCTACGTAGAAATGCACAGCACATTTTTCAGATTAAAATGTGCAAATGAATTTGAAGGCCCATTTTTCTAAGCTGATACAAGCAATAAAAGTGAAAACCTTTATTCCAGAAATGGAGAAGTTTGCCCTCAATCTGTTTAAATTTAACTCAGTAGGCAACACTCAGAGCAGCTTAGCACAAGCTGACTATCGTCTATCAAAACAAGAGCAAGAAATAACAAACAAAGATGGGACCTGAGATTCCAGACATGCATGCAGGAGCCCCTCAAGAATGGACTGAATCAAAAAGCCACACAGTCACAACGTGGCCCCCCTCCAACTTCCACAAACGTGCACATCTCTCACACTGACAAGATAGTTAGATAATTTCTTCCTCCACACCCTCCGGTCAACAATTTAAGCTCGCAACTTTTAAAGTGACATTGGAAATAATTAGTCTCCTTCTTTATTCTGAGCAGTGCCACAGCTAACAGGCCTTAGCAACCCCAGGCGTTGTTTGGCAGAGAGCAAAGGACAAATCTGAGAGCGTTTTCCAGAATTAGGCACCTGAGAAACATTCCCCGGACCTTCTTCCCGTATCTATTTACCTTCGGCAACAATCTCTCACTGGCAGTTAAGAGAGAATGGCTCCCAATGCAAAGGTTTCAGACACAGATGTTTGAATCTAATTTAAAACCTGGAAGGAAGGCAGACTGACAGAGCTGAAGCTGAAATGGTAAAGAAGGGGCGTTCAGGAACGTGTACTGTGAGAGATAACAACTCAGCCTTTTTGCAACCCTGTTGATGAATTCAAAGGGTGAAGAACTGGTTCCCCTTTCTTTTCGGCTTTCTAAACAATCCTCTATTTGTCATCTGTGGATCAGCATTTGCTGTAGTTGTTTAAATGGCCTCACCACTTTGACCTCCGACTGGTTTATGAACTGTACCAGTGTGTGCTTGACCAGACAGCTCCTCTCTGACCAGCAGAGGCGCAGCAGTCTAAATACGAAGTCCACCCAATTTGGTCTGATAGACTCAAGGCGTATCTGTGAAATATCACTGGGATGACTGGTTTCGAGAGCCATGCCACAGTCCTCATCAAAGCGCTCTCAGGAACGCCAGCCAAAACAGAGCCGGGCTCACAGCTGCAGCTGGTTGGGGAGTTGGCTTGATTTAATCTGAGCTAAACATGATCTGATTTAGAGTTAATTTGGCCCTGGTGTGGCTGAAGTTTGGTACGACAGTCCACAGTCGAGCTGACAAGATAAAGTGACCTCTGAGGAGGTAAAGAACTTTACAAAGGTCTTTAAAGGAATAAAAGCACACTCCTGTCTGCAGCTACAAACAAAAAGCAGGTACAACACTTTAGTCTCATCTCCCAGAGAGCACTTAACGTTTAAGTGGAACCTCCACATTAGTAGTTTGCCCTGCGTCCACCTGTCACGGCGCAGCAGTGATCGAAACGCGTTGGCACGAGAGCACACAGGAAATCCCTCCAACAAAACACCCGACAGGCTGGAATGTTGGCACCGTGTTGGTACACAAATCCAACGGCCCATTCGACTCAGACTGAGCTCAGCGGTCATGTGACACTTAGAGGAATGCTGGAGTGCGATGTCGGGTCGGACGGGGTTAGCCAGACGTGTGTGTGTGTGTTTGGAGTACACAGGTGGAGAACCAACAAGTTTAGCAGAGGTCTTTGAAAGGGGGATTTGGGGACCAGCAGCTGAGGCTGAAGTGCTAATTCCAAACTTCTCGGCCAGAGAGATTGTGAAGGTCTCAGAGCTGAGGATGCCAGCCAAAGCTAAAACTTGGTGTCCTTTATATCTAGAATATTAACCAAATAAAAAGTAAGAATATAATATCATTTTGCATTGTTTTGTTAGAAAAATTTAGTTCAATTGTTGGTTAAAACCAGTAAAGTCAGTTATTTTGCTAGCCTAGCATGTACTGTAAAAAAGTTAAACAACTTTATAATATCTAATAAGACTTATATTGACAATCATTTGAATCTGCTTAACAAAATTCATACCTGATACAAATAGTGAAACCTAAAACAGCCCTCACAAATTTACATTTAAAGTTAATTTTTACTCAAACAAAATAAAATATGTATTTATACCACCTCTAATAATAAAGAGAAAAATGTTTATGGGCGTTAAAGCACTCAAACCCTTTATGCTAACTGGCATTAGTGATGGACTCCAAATCCCTGAGGCTGCCCTCCTCCTAATCTTTTGCTCTCTCCACAGATCAAATTAAGTCAAGACTCTGACGTAAATGTACATTTTGTAAACTACTGCTTTTTTTATTACGGTAACTTTTTGATGCAAGTGAATGCTAAACTAAGCTAGCTTAGTTGTGCTAGCTACTCAGCAAACACAACCCAGTGCTAGATTAAGATGGCAATTAAAATGTTTGTCGTTTTAAGGGAAAAAACTCAGTCTCTATTGTGAACTAAAGTCATTAATTCAGCCCCACTGATGGATTTTGTTACAGTGAATCATTTTGACATCTTACCATTTATTATTTCACTCTGACGCAGAAGAACGTTGACTTTTGATCAGATCTGTGTGGCACAAAAGAGCAGTCTGTGAAGACTAAGAGGCTCTTTCTAATCTCTTAAACTGTTTAGCTCTAAACTATTTAGGAGAGTGCAATGCTGAATTATTTGTTAAGGAAAGTGTTCTTTGTGTCATTCTTAAAGTCTTAAATGAAATAAATAAAAAATTTTTATTCGATTGTTCTAGTTTTATTCAACAGCATTAAGAGCTGTCGTCAGAAAGGATCCGCTGGGAGCCAAGCGTGCTCCACTGGAATCCCAGATCGCGGATGCTGAACCAGCACAGCTGCGATTTGTGTTGAGCTGCGGAGTGAAGATTGTGATGCAAATGCTCCAGGGAGCAGAGTCGTGTAGGAATGCACCGCTGTCCAATCCTCCAGGCCATGCTGTGTTTCTGCTGCAGATCAGGGTGGAAAGGAGATGAAAGAGGAAAAAAATCTGCCATGAATCTGCAGTGGGCATGCAGCACGGAGATTCTGCTGCTCTGGAGACAACTCTGTCACTTTTAGAGCAAACTGGACGCTTAGATATTAAAGAACATCCTGAAAAGCATGTCGTTTCCCTTGCTTGTTTTTATAGAAACATTTCTGGGGAGAAAATGGAGGAGGAGGTGACATTTTACCTGCAGGGACATTTACGTCTCAGTGTTGAGCGACTGCGGCGATTGGCTCGGCGGAGAGCGAGAACAAATGTGTGAATTATTTTAACTCGGGCGCAGAGATCTGTGATGATTCCAGGACACGACCCATTAGAAGGAATCTCTCTCACACAGACACACGCTTAAGCAAGGGATCCTGCACCTTTCAGTAATGCAAGACTCTGAAGATCGAATGAGGCCATTAGATGCCACCTCCAGCATCCTGCACACATGCACCGCTCCGTGCTTCTGCTTGGCCTCAGCTCCAAAAAAGATGTAAATATTAGGATTTGGCCATTAAGAATGAGTTGGAAATGTGGAAAGAGCAGAAGGGGCACGAGAGGGAGAAGAAGGATAAGTAGGGAGAAACGGGAGCTGTGGCAGAAATCAGATACCCTCAATTTTTACGTCTGAGCTCTCAATAATATGCTGGTGATGATCCCTAGCTGATGAGCTTTGGGGCAAAATGTTGCCTTTACCTAGTCAATATTTGCATATTGAATATTCACCGTAGACTTATGATTGCTATTCTCATACAATTGTTTTTTTTTAAAAGTAAAATAAGCTGAAAATAAATATTCTCCAGCAATCCACTGTGCAGTATTTGCAAAAGAAAAAAAGTCTATGAATTATCTGTTTATTTCAACATTTACAACTGCAGTAAAAATACTCAAAATAAGCTTCCATGCAGCTCTCCACATGTACAATAGTTTTTTATCTATACATGTCTTAACAAAATCTTCAATTAATTTGAATTAATTGAAGATTTAATTAATAATTAAAGACAAATTGTGATATCAAGACTGAAAGGGATTTTTTTGTTTGTTTGTTTGTTTTACTAGGACCTTTTTTGTACATAAAGACACCAAATTACAGTGGTTTTGTTGAGAAATCTGTTGCAATCCTAATGAGATCGACAAACTTGTTTAAGATGAATATCGGAGTTGAAAACGACTCAAACAGAAAATGTATATATTGGTGGGATACAGTTAGAGGATGATGATGGTCTAGACCTTCGTTGCTGTGTTTTCAACTGAACAACACCCTTGTTAGGAGGAAAATGTTGAATAAATTTAGCAACGAGCTGCAATTAGTGTAACTTTGGATCAGGACAGAATGCACATGGGAACCTCCACCTTAACATAGCAAAGCATAACATGTTCGGCTGAGAAATCAGGACTAAAATTAGCAAAGTGTTGAGAGTCAATGACAATACAGTGTTTTTTTGTTTTGTTTTGGGGTTTTTTTGTTCTCCATCAGACTTTAATGTTTTCTGTTTGATGTGTTTAAATCACCTAAAGCAGCCGGTTCGTTAAGATTTACGCACTTTTCCTACAAACTCACATCTGTTGACCACTACTAAAGAAACTCATTCTGAAAATAGCTTCACCTCGCCTCACTTTAGAAAATCCGAGCTATCCCTTTAAAAATACCCCTAGCCACTCGATTGCATTTTGTTTTGCTTTTTTACCTTCAATGGCTACCCTATTGTTTTAGAGCATTGATCGGGACAATTACATGAGCTAATGCGGGGCAGTAAATGCCCCCGGCTTCCCGGGCTGCTTCGGTGTGTTCACACTTTCCAGCTGCATGGTTATCATTTCATCAAGAGGTCTAAACAAGACCACACAGACTGCTGTGAAATGTTTTAGTGCAGGTTTAATGAGAGCTCTTCCAGGAGTATTTATCACTACAAGATTCTGTGACCACACACATTAAAATGTTTATTGGTGGGTGAAACAAGTTCCTCCTCCGTGATGTATGCCGAGTTGGACGAAGGGAGTCTGAGCGTTGCCTGCTCCCATCTTGATTGCGTAGATTTAGATGCCCAGCTGAAGGTTTATCGCATCGCGGGGACCAAATGCATGAACTTTATACAAATATCCGCATCAACATCGTGATTGCCTATTTTTCTACACCCTGCACGAGGATATCTACAAAGGAAGGATGGGAATGCACCTCACTCGGAAAACCGCAAAGTATTTGTGTTTTCTTGAAGTAATTTTTGCTCCATACAAGGAGATGGAAAAGAAAGTTATAAAACAGTTGGTTGAACGTAATGAAGTAAAAAAAAAAAAATTTTTTTAAAAAACCAAGAATTTTACAGATATTCTTACCATTATTACCTTCATATTATAGCTTATTGTTCTTTCTTAGATGCATTTAAAATTTTAGATATTTCAGCAATGTGCTTCAGAAAGGCTCTTTTATAAGACTTTAGAGGTCACCCAGATTTTCCCAGCATCCTGTAAATCACTCACAGTGTCACTTAAAGCTTCCTGATGCGTCTCACTTTATGATCGTAATTTCACCAGTTACAATTTTTTCAGCTTTTCTATTGTGTCAGTTTGTTTTTGTTTTTAATCTGCCTATTTGTGTTTTTCAAAATAGATTACAGTACAGAACTTAACTGGGAAAATTCAGATCCAAAGTCTGAAACACACAAAAAATTGTGCTCTTCTCTGTTTTAATAAGTTCTAAGGTAAGGCAAGGTAATTTTATTTATAAAGCACATTTTCAGCAACGAGGCAATTCAAAGTGCTTTACGTGAATTAGAAGGAAATACAAATAAAATAACACACCAAAGGAAAGAGCACAAGAATAAAATTAATTTAATCATGTTGATCCAAAGTATATAAATTTGATACTAGTGGAGCAGCGCTTGATGAGCAGTCATTGTCAAATTATGTTAATAAAGGCAGAAAATTCACTGTTTAATTTTACGGACTCTTTATAAGTCTGGATTCATGAGTGGACTTGGGCCCAGAGCCAGAACAAGATTCTCCATGCGGGCCCTCAGTAGGCTTTCGGCAGGGGGCCACAACTCCATTAGCATTTCTCTGAAATTGTGATCGATCGACTTTTTCTTTCTCCAATTAACATCCTGTTTTACACATAAGTAGACAGCCATGAATGAATTAAACAGATGAGGGATATTTGTTTTTTCTGCATGAAAGATATTGAAGCAATAATTAAAAATAATTTGTAAAAAGCCCATAAAGTGCTAAAAGAAAATAAATGTAATTGCTCTTACATTTTGACATATTTTGATTCTGGTTTAATTTTAGAACTTGGATCACCAGAACCGACAGTGTTGTTGCAAAACTCAAGGAAACCTTGCCTTTTTTATATCTGTAAAGTGGGGAACAGAAAATATGCTTGTGCAGGTATGAGGAATTAATAATGATTGAGATTTATGAAACAGAATGATGTCGTGAATCTAACAGCAAGACAGTACGTTTGTGTGCAAAGACATTGCTGAACGTTGCAACAATGGCATGTTCAGCCACATGACGTCCTACACTGGTTGTCTAAGAGGCATCCTCAAAACAATGTGGACTGCACGTAAATTAATGCTAAAATAAATAAGAAAATAACGTTGACAGGAGCAGCTCTCAGTTCTGGTCAGATTTGATTTTTTTATTCTAAAGCCATGACAACAAACGGTTACGCTTACAGGAACAAAGGATGTCCAACGTGTCTCTAATGCTTCCTCAAGGCAGACTCCCGTTTCAAATAAAAGAAATTAAAAATAAGATTAATCAATCATGAAAATCTCCTAAAAATACAGTTAATGTGTCAGAAGAAAAACCTGATTTGTTTTAAAATTAAAATCTATGTGAATTGTGCTTTGAATTCAATTCAATTAAGTTCATTCGATAATATTTGTTATAGAAATTTTTGACATTAATACTAGTAGTAGTAAATTAACATTTAATCCCAGTATTTCAATGTAATTTCTATTTTATTTTGTGGGTGATTGCCCTTCAGCACTGAAAGCATCCATCGGTTCTTTATGCTCTAATGAGGTAATTGAATAAATTTTTAATGCACTCCAAAACCTTTCAAACTCTGAGGTAACTCGATATCCTTCTGTTTTGATGGAAATCAGTTCAGCGTGTAAGGAAACAGACGGGACCAGAACCAGAATAAAGGTTTCAGATTGACAGAACATGTAAAATATGTCAGCGCTGATTTGGCCTTCAGTGTTTACCCGGAGCTCGAAACCTTTCAGCAGCTGCTCCACATTCAGGAGCTGCTTATTTATGGTCGATGCTGGCACATTGTTTCCTGCTTGATGTTCTCAGAGAGTGAAAAAAAACGAAGAGAAACCTTTATTTTTCCCACAACACAGCTCCCTTATTCAGAAAATTCACAAATCAAGTGTGCGCTTCAAGCATGGCTAATAGCACAAAATGGCTCTGCTGGCTTCCTATCGCTCTCGAATAAATGGAATTACCTCACTGAGGCTGAGAAATATGGAAGCAATTAAATCAAGGGGGTAATTTGGCCACTGTTCAGATGTAGCCCGATGTTAGAAACGGTCGAGAGAATGAGATAAATATACGAGCCGATTCTATGCCTTTGCCACATCTATTACTTGCTTGTTCTGTAAAATATGGTTCTTGCAAATGAGAACACAGGTTGAAAGATTTGTGAGAGCAACAGGCTGATTTGCTGTGATTCGCTTGGGAAGAAACGTCTGAATTTGAGTTCCCAGCCATTCGTTTGTACAACTTAACCGGATCGAAGGGAGTTGGGATCAGCTTTTATAGCTCCTGTTGTTTACGCACTCTAATTTAGGAAAGTCTAGTTGCAGTTTGAGCTCCTGGGCCTGAACTCGTCCTCGTTTTCCGACCAGAGATCAGCAGAAAATCATCAGCAGAGCCGAAAGGTGAGCGGCAGCCTCCCGAATGCAACCGACTCCAGATAAAGATTGACGCTTACGCCTGCTGACCTTTGGGCCACGCACGGTCTGCATGAAAACCGAATATTCTTCAAGAAATAAACAAGAGCCACATCTGCTTTCAATATGTCAGTATATGTGACAAACAAAGAGCTTTCCCCTTCAACCCAACAGCGTCCAACGTTGTCGGTTTGTTTTATACAACTGGAAACAGAAAGAGCGCACCGGAATCGCTTCAAATGAAGACACACAACCAGTAAAGAAAGGGACATTTTGTTTACTTACTTTATTTTGTTTGCTGCTCAGAAAATCTGTGACTCCCTGCACAGAAATATTAAAAGTGCAATGATTTATTTTTGAAAGGATTTCAATGAATTGGACTAGAAAAAAATTACTCCCCAACTAGAAAAATATTTTTATTCTGTTTTCTCCAACCAGCTGCCTGTTTGAAAAGCAATTATTCTAAAAAAACTAATCATTACAAACAATGTATCATTTAATATTGTTCCCCTTTTTCACTACAAACAGATTATGAATGAAATGACAATGATCAACTTTGCGTGACTGCAGCCTGTTAGATTAAGACGTTAACTGGAAAAATAACAAATGAGAATTTAAAAAACAAAAAAAAAGCACAACTGGCAGACTAAGGATTTGCCTCACACAGGCTAATGGCCCGACCGCCTAACTGATCTGTGGTCGGAAAACGAGGTCGGGCAATTGCACTTATCAGATTGTGTTGGCTGATGCCAGTGCTGCTGGATGGACGAACGTTTCTCTCTGGTCTGAAGCTCTGGGTGGTATCCAGTCTGTGGCTGTAACACGTTTTCCCCAGATCAGCTTTAACGAATGCTACGTTTTCCAGTCTTCTCCTCTGCTTCTTCAGAGTGTTTAAAAAGAAAGCAAAACGGGTACTGGGCTGTTTCTGGTAAGAGGGAGACTAATAAAGGCAAAACAGAAAAGATAGAAAAAGATTAAATAAGTATAAACATGCGTAGGCGTCAGCACTGATTGGTTAAAGGATCTGGTGTAATTATACTTTCTGTGTTTACAGTGAAGATGAAATTTCCAAACTTGTAGTTTGGAAAGTTCAAATTCAGGCGGGTAGATGGAGTTTTTTCACCAACACCCAACCTCAAAGTCCAACAAGGTTCCCTTGATATAAAACTGTTACAGAAGAAGTATAATTTTTTTTTAATGTATTTACACATCTGCTAATATTTAGACTGGGCATGCAGTGCCACATTTAGCAAATCCCAGTAGTTTTCAAACTTAGAGGTTGGGTTCAATTGGATTTGATGTTCCAAGTTTCAATATCTGAAGTACATGGAACAAACAGGTAACCACCGGTTCAGTGCTGTTAGCTACATAATGTTAATGTTTTCATAAATCCCTTGAAAATGATATCAGACTTTCTTCTTAGTACCACAAAAAGGAAACACAAGTGATACTTTTACTGCAACTTGAGAACTATGATTCTCAACACACGTATCTCACAAGCTGCATTGACTCTTGTAACATTAAGCCATGTTAATGGATGTACAAATACAAATATAACTCGGCGTAATTGTAAAACACAGCTTTACAAATTGGTTTTGAAGGTTAAAAAACAGGACATGAGTCACAGAATGATGAAGTGGAGCAGTGAGATAAAAACAACACAACCTGGGTCGGTTTTTGAGTGGATAGTATGCTATAGGAGATGATGATAAAGTATGATGGTAAATCACAGTTTGCACAAAATGTGTTCTTAATACAGACAAATTGTCATCTCTACAAATTGTTTTACTACATTATGCTCTTTTAAGGATACTTTTCCAGGACACAGTGTGACAGTGTCCTGGGATGTCATCCAGACATGACATTGAAATGATTAGGGATTTTTTATCGCGCCGTAGTAAAAACAAAGAATGTGACTGATCTGCTGTTGATGTTATTCCCAGCTCCAAGCTTCAATATCTGAAGAACATAAAACAGACACTGCGGCGTTTCTGTTCGCCTCCACAATTGTTGGAATTTGGAATCAAATCCCAACAATTTGATTCCAATTTGTTGGAATAAACTTTTTTTTTTTTTTTTTTCTTTTTTTTACCAGAAATATGGGTAAAAGTTCCTGGATGATTTTTTTTTTTTTTTTATCTTGAAAAATTTTTTTTACCCGACACACACTGTTTAGAACCAAGAGTCATCTTCAGATTTCTGTTGCTAAGGTTTAGCCGGTTTAACCCAGTAAGACTCTTTGCAAACACATCAGGGTTCTGCTGATCTTCACATGAATAAAGTCTCTTTAACCCTTTTTAGTAATGTTGCTTAGCTAGCTGCTTTTTCCCTCCCGGTTTGTTGACTCCCTGACTGAAGGCACAGACTGCTCTGTGGCCCCCCGACCAGATTTACTGCGATTATGCGGGGCACTGTTTACTTTTCCCAGCATACTTAGCTTTCTCTTTCTTTCATTCATTCATATTAATTATGCCTTTGCTATTTCCTTTCCTGCAGGGCTCCAATTCTGGCTTTCTATGCTAGCTCGACCACACACGTTAGCATCATCTTAAATCTCTCAACTTAGTTTCATCTGTTCCAGTGTCTTATATCATACTATATTATAGAGTACTATATAAGATATAGTGAGAATAAAATACTACGAAATTATCTAGAAAACAAAGTGGAGTTGTAGTTTTACACTGAGGGCCATTTCCAGATTTTCTGTGGGAGTTTGTAAAGTAATGAAAATTGATTTTTTCTGTGAATAATGACTCATATGCACAGTTGTCAAAAAAATGAATAAATAAAGCTAAGTTAAAAGTAGAACGATAAAATGAGGTTGAAATGGTCTTTTTTCTAAAAGATGTTCAATTAAATTGTTGGAATCATTGTTTGTTTGTTTTTTTGCCAATAATTTGCAGTTTTAAAAAATTATTTTTACAATCTGAATTTTGAGTTTCTGCATGTGAGCAAGATAAACCAGCTTAGCTAGACCTAAACCAATGGTAATTTTTGTACATTGTTGCTGTTAAAACTAATAATCTAAAAACATTAAATAAGAAACTAAACTCTCCAGCTCATTCCAGAGCATCCCAATGTATCTCTAGGCTTTATAGGATATTGCCCCTTGAGGTCATTTCCGTCTAATGGGTCATTTCCGTCAGTGACGTTGACCTGATGAGGAAAAACCTCACCATCAGTATCTGCTGCAGTGAACTTCTGACTTCTGTGGTTTGTGACCAAGCACCATCAACTGCTGCTGGTGTCTCTGTTTGTATCTTGGCTGTCCACTTGTTTGCCTTTATCTAGAAAGGTGCATGCCTTGCACGATCCGTTATCTCCCAGCAACTTGCCCAAACACACACACACACACACACACACACACACACACACGCACACGCACACACACACACACACACACACACACACACACGCACACAGACTCTCAAACACACATAACTGCCATTTTAAACACCACACAGTGCTGGGCTCCTTTTTTAAAGGCTGCAAAGTGAGGTTGGGGGGATGGTCCACAAAAGTCCATTTACAGTACGGGTCAGTACATCTGAAAGGCTTTACTACTGCAGCCAAATTCTTTGTCGTCCTCATTCACAGCTTGTTATGTAGACTGCAGGCTGCACAAAGGCAATTGGCAATATATTGTCTGGGTCAACATTAGCCCCCGATATATTTTCACCCCGCTCCATTAAAGTCTTCTTTTCCTCCTCCATTACTGGGCATTTCCCACAGAGCAAGGGGTCACGCAAACCATGAGCAGATACTTAGATATTCAGACAAAGAGAGACAGAAAGAAAGCCAGAACAATGGAAGTAATTCTATTTCTAGGGTCTATTTTGGACAACTGACCGCTAGTTTTGAGGCTATTTGTTCAACGGTTTTGGCCAAATCTCTTCACATTCCAGCAAAAACTGGAAGGTGTAATAACACAACTGAATAACAACAGGTTCTAATTGTGGCGGCACATTCAGGCCTCACATGAAGCTCGTTGCTATGTGAACTATCTGAAGGTGCGATAATTTAAGCAGGGTTAGGCTGAGGTCAGCTGAATACTTTCACGCCTTAATGATAACGATGGTTGCTCAGGAGGGTAACTTGGTGATGTCCAGCATTTCCATGCTGAAGCAGGTCAGGTTGGAGCACTATCTAATCTAGAGGAGGTGTGAGGAAATTAGTCAAACGTCTTGCGTGGCTTTAAGGTAAAAAACAGGGCAGAAGACTTTCCCAAAATTAAACAATTTACATTCACACAAATGGGTATTTCAACAAAAAAGTTATGTCTTAGGATGAGAGCTTTAGCTGGCGATTATGCATAACATCCTGCGTGTTTAGAATAAATTAATCCTGGGTCGGATCGCAGGGCCAGCAGGGGTTGAGTTGTACAACGTCCTCAGATCAGATCTCTGTCTGTGTGAGGCCTCTAAGTATTTGCTGCTCGGTTCCAACACCCAGTCACATTGTTAGCATGCATCGTCATTGGTTTCCTGTTGGAACATTAAATAAGTTTGTGTATTCAGGGTCTTGGCTTTGGATGTGGAGTCACATTTCTTCT
Source organism: Gambusia affinis (assembly GCF_019740435.1). Taxonomy (NCBI): domain Eukaryota; kingdom Metazoa; phylum Chordata; class Actinopteri; order Cyprinodontiformes; family Poeciliidae; genus Gambusia; species Gambusia affinis. The sequence continues at coordinate 18,780,733 of NC_057882.1, forward strand.
CATTACCTGGAATATATCCGCCTAATGGGATCCGCTTAACCTGCGTTTGAAGCCAAGAACACAATACAAAAAAAGATTACAGCTGTGAAGCAACTTCTGAGTCATTGAATATGCGGTAAAAAAAATTGTGCTGGTGAAGAGATTCCCATAAGATTGATTCTTTTTAGTGAAGGAAGGGAAATACTCTGAATTTTTCTGCTTTCATAAATTTAGAAATCTACCACTAAAAATCATGAGCAGCCCCCTTAGAGGACTGTTTCTCAGCTTGTTCAGGCAGGCAGAAGTAAGCCTCTATGTTAGCAAAAAATCAACTTGGCTTTATTTCATGTTGCAGCTGGAAGTGGGGGCCTCACACAGTTAGGAAGCTGGAGCAGAGGTGAGATAGTTACTTTATTAATTAATTAAGTAGGTAAAACGTTCAGTTGAATACTCCAAAAAGCCTGTCAGGTTGAACCCTTCACTCAGTTAAATAGCCTTACAAATATTTTCATGTCTTATCACTGCACAACCAGAAACCTCGGTGTATTTCATTGGGCTTTTATATGATAGACCAACATAAAATAGTGAATAATTGTGGTGGTACCTCTAAAAAAAGGTTAGTTGTGCTAACTCCGAAACAATAATCATAAGTATTAGCTCAGCTAACGCTAAACTGCTACATCGACACGCTACTTAGCAGAAGCTAATGCTGAGCGCTAACTTCAATTCAAATTATCTCACTCGAGCACCAATTTAATTTTAACATTATAACTTACATGCTTTATAAGGCACTTAAATGTTGTGTTTATCTTTATGTCTTGTTCCCCACTGTCCATGTTTTATTTTGTTCCAGTACATATTTGACATAAAGTCATATGGGAAAAACAGAGAGAAATTGAGGAGAGGAAACAAAACTGCTGCATAAGCAAGATAAAGATACATACTCTTAAAAAAAGAGCATGGATATAAACGTCTATGTGACCGTGCAAAGAGAACAATTATGTCGGCTATTAGCGCTTCAGCGGAGGTGTGCCCGCCATTGATTGTGGGGATGCTTTGATGCCGCATGCAGAGGGAAGCTGGTCAGAGCTGAAGTGGAAGGAAGGACAACAATCCTAAACATACATTAGCTGTTCACAGAAACTCTCGTACAGTCTGACTGAGCCTGCGCTGATTTGAAAGAAGAAAGGTTTAAATGTCCATCTTTAGATGTGCAAAACACACAGAAAAATACCCCAGAAGATCTGCTGCTGCAATTGTTCTCAAACAAGGTGTTGACTCAGAGAGAAATCCAAACCACATTTTTCAGATTTTTATTTGAACCCATTTATTATTCTCCATCCACTTCACAACTATGCACTGCCTTGTGTTGGTCTATCACATTAAAGTCCAGTAAATAATATTGAAGTTCAAGTGGTATGAATATGTCTTTGAGGAATGCTGAGATGATCTGTTTTAATACAAAATATGCTGCAGTTGCTTTAAATGATATGAAACAACATGACTCTTAATGGTGTTTAATTTAAAATGCATAAAGTCTGTGAGGTTATGGGATATTTTATAAATACTTATTTCTTTATTTCAGTATACAAAATAACAGTATATACACCCACACAAAAGTGGTTTACAAAATCCATGAGTTACGCTCATATGCTCTGAAAAATAGAATATATTTTGATCTGCCTGCATGTCAGACGAAATTTAGATAATGCACCGTTTCACAGAGTTCTTTGATTTCTTCTCTCGTTCCACAGGGAATCAGGCAAGTCGTGGTCCAGGCGGGGCACGTGACGAGTCCCAGGCATCAACCGCAAAAATGTTCTGTGATTGAAAAGTACGTGAGGTTTTCCCTTTGTGTTCCTCTGTGGTGTATTGCTCCAGAGGAAAAAAAAAAAAGTTTTGATAGTACCTAAAAAAATGTGAATCCATGAGAGCCCTTTGATATCCAGGGAAGGAGGCCAAACATATCCTCCAGCATAAAATCCAATATTATTTCTTTTTACTAGAGATATGTTTAGACTGGCTTCCCGTATCTCTGTCACAGGGTGAGGGATTATGATTATTAACATGACAGCGAATAACACCCGCTAGGACTGTCCTCTTTCCACACTTTTCCCATCAAGAAACCTCGAAGCCCAGTTGGAAGTTTTGGAGATGAAACGTGATATTGGTACTGCAGAAGAATATACCAACTCTTGTCGAGATACGCATGCTAAAGCTGAAGACTGAAGTAAGCCTTCTGGGTACAGTAGTGCTTTGGTTAATCTGTAGCCTGGGGAGGGGGCTCGATACGAAGCCGAGGGGGCCGCCGGTGGATCACTTGCAGACGTATCTCTCCACGTTGCGCTCACATTTTTTGCAGGTTACGTAGCAACACCAGTGGTACTTGCAGTGGCAGCGTTCGACCAGCAGCTCTGTGTAGGGGTTGTAGCCGCGGCCGCAGCACATCAGGTCACAGCTGTCGCTGCCAACGGATGTTTTGTTGCACTGCCTGCATAAAAAAAAAAAGAAGAAAAAAAAGGAGACTTCCCCTCAGTGAAAGCGTTTTAGAACGAAACATTTTCACATCTAAAATAGCAAAAATAAAAAAATACATTATGGTACAACAAACATAAACAGACTGAAAGAGAACTGGACATATTTTTGGTTTTAGCAATCAATGACAGTGCAACTACAAAAAGAACCTTTAGGCACGTATTAAATATACTTTTCATTAAGTCCACATTTCTGTTTTTAAAAGTTTGGTTTTTTTAATGGTCTATGCACATTCTAATTTTAAAAGTTTTTATTGACTCTAAGTGGAAAACCATCATAATTAACATAAATATACTTTTTAATATTTTAATTTATTGAATGGTTCTGATTGCATAAGCAGGTTTGTTTTGAGAATGCTTAAAACATTCTACTTTCTACACTACTTTTATCATTTACATTATCAATCTTCCTCCAATACTTACATCCATCTATATGCTGATAATACAGTCGTTTCATGTTCTGGCAGCACACAGGAAGAGGCATTCAGTAAGATTCAAAATTATCTCAGTGCTGTTCAAAAATGAACTCTTTCACTATAAATATGTTTTAATGCAGAAAAATCCAAACTCAGGTTATTTTTAAGAATATAGCTCAAAGTTACCATGTTTCATACGACAGTTTCACATTTAAACTACACATTTAGCAGTTAGTGCAGAAATTTCAGCTGAAGATGCCGTTTTATTTTAGAAATCATTAGGGGTCCAAAGATAAATCTACCGAAATTTCCCTAATTTTGGGAGATCGGCTGAGATTTACGTGAGAAGCCGATCTTATCCGCCAACTAGGACACGTCTGCGTGTGCGCGGTTAAAAACAGTCACCCCACTGATGCCAACTTTGCAACTTTTGTCGCTATACTTAGTGACTTTTCAAACTAAAAAAATCTGTGTCAGCCAAATTTGGTATCGGTTTAAAAATCGTGGTTCAGAAAACTGCAATCTGTCCAACTCTAGAAATCAGCCCTGTTCCTATTGAAGCCAGGCAGGTATAGCTTATAAGAGGTTGTATATGTTGGAAACATGCATTCTGCCTCTCACTGTCTGCATGTTAGACTCAGCCTAGCATGGCTATCTTAGATTTATAACAAATCTCAAAGCTCTCTCCACAGACTATTTTTTTTCTCTGAGCTGGTCTCTACCTGAAGACTAAATCACAGATTTCTAAATCCATTTTTGGAAATCCACCTCCATGTCTGCTAAGCTAAATCTACCAACAGACGGTGGGATACTACCTACACCTTCCCGTGGTCCCGAGGGTCCAATGTGAACTGGACCCTGTCTTTGCTACATACTGCTCCTATGTCTGGAATCAATTACAGAATGTCTGAATTACAACAGAAGCTGATGTCTGAACACTTTTTAAGCGGTTTTAAAGGATTTGGAAAGATCTTGTTGTAAAGGTAGATTGCACCTAAAAATGTTTCTGTTTTGGTCCGGAATAACTTGCAAAATAGATTTTTCTATCTCTAGTTAAAATGAGGTGAATGAATGTTTTTAAAAAATCCCTTTCAACTCAATTCATTTACACTGTAATTCTAAAAGCCTTTGCCCCTGCTGGCCCTTCAATCATCTTCTGAGAGGTTGTGACCGAGAGGTCGTGCTCTCTTTATTCCAAACAATTTTTTCTTCCATTTTGATGACTTTGAGCAATGGCTGCTTTGGCGCCTCTCATTCCAGAGGTACGGGGGCATCCCGAATGAGCAAAGAATAGTCCTGTCATAAATCAAACGGGACACACCAGGCGACCCGCCCTTTCTTTGGCTCGGCCTTCTGAACGTAACTGTTTGGTTTTATGGTGGCGGGGTGTTAATGACCAGCAGGGTGAAAGAGCCTCTAAACTAATGACCACTGCAGGAGGGAGTGAGGGAGAACCAGGAGGTGGGATGGAGGGCGTCAGACTTGCTGCATCAGAGGGAGCTAGGGGGCCTCCACACGGGTCACGTTAGCAGAGTCAGGAGTAAGAGGACAAAACATCTGCAGGGTTAGATGCAAACATCAGGATTCTGCTCAAGGTCAAAGTATAGGGTCTTCCCAGGACATGACAAGCCAATGCAGCAAGTGATCCCATTTCATCTATTGGGAATGCTGGAAGGCTTGCACAGTGGCGCAGTTGGTAGAGCTGTTGCCTTGCAGCAAGAAGGTCCTGGGTTCAATTCCCAGCCCGGGGTCTTTCTGCATGGAGTTTTCATGTTCTCCCTGTGCATGGTGGGTTCTCTCCAGGTTCTCCGGCTTCTTCCCACAGTCCAGAAACATGACTGTCAGGTTAATTGGGCTCTCTAAATTCTCCCTAGGTTTTAGTGTGTTTGTGAATGGTTGTTTGTCCTGTGTGTCTCTGTGTTGCCCTGCGACAGACTGGCGACCTGTCCAGGGTGAACCCCGCCTCTCGCCCCAGAACGTAGCTGGAGATTGGAACCAGCAACCCTCCTGACCCCATTAGGGACAAGGGTGTTAGAAAATGGATGGATGGAATGCTGGCAGAATCCCACTTGGGTTTTTACTAAGCCAGCGATAGTTTTTTAGCTGGCAGAAAGGGACGAACAAAGTTAACTATTGTGTTAAGAAATACACAGATTACTGCTGGCACACATAAAATCAGAAATTTGATGGCTATAGAGAGGCAGCAATTTAATTTTGGACAGTTTTAGCTTTGGTGTCAATAGATGGCACCCAATACTATTATTATTTTTTCATGTATGTCCTCTTTATAAGTTGACTTTTTGGAGCTTTATGTCATCTTATAATATTATTCACTCATCAAAACTTAACTGGAGTTTGGCTTTGATACATTTATGCATGTAGCAGAAATCCTTGAATCTCCCATGGCAACCAATGAGGAGTGCCTGAATGCCTGCTCATACAATGCTCCACCTATTTACCCACAGATTAGCAAACATCTGAGCTTATCATACAAACTACAGCATTCCTAATAATGACTGTAAACAGCATCACAGAGAAGTATTGTTGCGCTGACATGCTAAACTGGGAGTGTCAGAAGTGGTAGGAGCGTCTTAAAGAGACAGAGGCCAATTTCAAGACGTCAGATAAGGCCGTAATACTTTAAAGTTATTTTTTGCATACACAGTATTTTCATAACAACTGAAGGTCATATAGTTAATTTATTGTGCTATAAAATGGCACCGTGTGCCTGGAAAATACATAATACCCCCTCTATCATATCATAGGTTCAAATAAAGCAACACAGAACCAAAATCATTAAAAAATATTTCATAATACAATTTTTAACTTTTGAGTGACCTAGTCACTAAAATATCATGAAACAGAAGTGAACTTTCCCAAGACCGGATGGCTTCCAAAGAAACGCCCAAGTTTTTAGGTCCTAAAAGAACCCAGAACAACATCTAAAGCTCTGCAGATTTCTCTGAAATTACATAGAACAACTAACTTTTAGCTGTGGCCTATTACATATGGTATCTGCAAGTTTCAGCAAGTCAAATTTAAGACTTTTCAAGACCTTTTTAATGCTACCTGGAATGATATTTAGGACAATCATGCTGCATTAGGCAAAAGGCAAATTTCTGGGGACTGTTTGAGTCTCGGTGCTTTCTCACCACAGAATTCACCTGGCCTCGAACGGGTTGGCAACAGAACCCGTACGAATGAATAAATGAATAAAATACAGAAAATATAGCTACAGAAAACAATAATAAATGTAAGTGAAGTGCATTCTTCAAGTTCAGTTTCAAGATAAAAATTATTTTCAGTTCTTGCTTTCTTTATTATTTTAAAAACAAATTTCAGCTCAAGAAAATGAGTGTCACCTCATGCCCCACAGGCTGAGTATCAGCCAGTATTGATGTGACAGTCATGGTGTAAACACTTATGAGTATAAAGCATGATGTTATAAACTGTGTTTCTGGTTTGTTATCACCATGCACTGCCCTCTGAAAGTGTCCTCGACATTAAGCCGGTCCTCTGCTTATCTGTGATAAGTGGCACAAGACTGCAGGACTCATGATTTAACAGTCATGTGTTCTATGACATTTATAACAAAACAAATCTGTCAGCTGCTCAGATGGCCTAATATGGCAGTGATGGCATCCATACCAAAGTATGACCCTCTTCCTCCTGAAGAATGAAAGATTCATTGTGATCCACAATAAAAGGAAACCAAACATTGACACAGGAACAAATCTGGACTTTTTTTTCCATTCCTTTGTTTGTAATCCACTGCAACAGAGATGTTTAAATTTAGCGACTTTAATTAAATCTGGGATTCTACGGGTTCTCTCCTGTCTGATGTCTTCTCCAAAAAAATGGGTCCATCTTTATCTCTGACCACTGCTGGCTAGATCCCCGTTTCTGCCGCCTACTCAGAGCAATATCAGCTTGAGGGGCCCTCGGCGCTAAGAATAACTCCATTAGTAATTGTTTTAGATAACAACACAAGCGCTACATTCACAGTGGCCTTTTCAGCGGCACATGCTCAGACGGGGGGGGGCGGATTGGACGCAGACGGCACGCTCTCAGGGGCCGCCGCTTTTTATCAGCCGGCCTGGAAATAAACGGCGGCAAAAGGCACAGCGGGCGGCACTTCACTGGAGTTCACTTCCTGGATGAGCAGACGTTCGGGACTGGTCATTTCCTCCTTTGTCTGGTACTGATATGAGTCACGCTTACAAATCTAACCCAGAACCCATCGGAGGTTATGGAGGATTTATTTCTTTTACCTCAAACATTGAACAATATTGCTTTGAACAGTGACGCCTGCAGCAAAACGCTCTGCTAAACTGTAGCATTTATCTCCAGACCTCGTGTTCTTTTGTTTGTGTGGCGATAGAAGAGATAAAACAGCTGTGATTAAATCCCGAGGTTTTAGCCATAAAGTGATTATTTTACAGCATTTAGACTGTGAAACTGAATTATAATCAGTTCAGTAAGAGGAGGCTCTTTCTTTCCTTCTTCCTTTCCTTCCCTCTTCCTTTCTTCCTTTCTTTCTTTGCTTCTCCACTGATGGCTTTAATCAAGCACTGATGGTTTATAATCCATTATGATTGCAGTTTACATAAAATATGAACTTTTCTGACTACTTCAAAGTGATATGACAAAATGATTATTTTGGAAAAATGTAGCCAATGAGAAATGCTTCGCTCTCCCTCCACAAAACTCCAAGGGTCCGCAAGTTAGAAAAAGGGTAGAAAATCTCTTCCTCTGGTGAAGAGTTTTTATCCTGATCTGAAAAACATGCCTCTAAAATTTCAGTCATTAATGGTTAAAGTTTTCATATTGAGATGATGGAGATTAAAAGTGAGTTCCTGTGGAGCAGTGAGTATAGGTGCCAACACCATCTTCCAAAAATAGATTAAAAGATGCGCATAAAAAACAAATTCAAATTTGTGCACCAAAATGTAAATTTTAGTTAATAAAATTCAATAACCTAGCATTCATTTATTTTTTTTGCTTGATCGTTTGAAGCAAACGATGCATCTGCAGCTAAAAAGATACTTGTAATAATAACATGCATCAATATAGTGTAGGCTAAACTGTTTATTATTTTTTGGATTAACTGATTAGTATTTGGAAAGCAAAAGTTGCTTAATAGGAAAATTTTATTTTATGTATTTATTTAATTTTACAAAATTTGGTGAAACTAAAGCTTTCTTTTCTTTTTATCAGTAGTGCAAAATGTATATTTATATAACATTTTTGGCTTAATTACTGCTCTGAACACGTTTTTCAGCAAGTGCCAATTTTTTTTAAACAAATATACAGTAACAACAAATTAAATACTAGATTAGTTGATTATTTTAATCATCATGATTAAGGCGATTAATTGTTTCAGCCCTACTTTTCAGTTTAAAGCCTTTGGATCAACGTACAATACTTTAGCACTTTATTCTATACTTTTGGTGAATCAGATGACAGGTTGATTTGTGGTATTTTGCCTCAGGTGTTTCTGCTACGATACGGACCCATTTCTACTGCACAACGGTACGTGGAACTGCACAGGTCATTTTAGGAATGAAAGAGACAGAGAGATCCAAATGCTGCTTCTTACCTGTCCTGCGTTCCAACAGAACCCAGTTTCTCGTTCTTGGTGCAGAAGTCCGGGGAGCTGTGCAAATAGATCATTTCATTCTCCCGCAGCGGCCTGACATCAATGTCTTTGGGGACAAGATGCTTGCGGGTGCCCATGGTCCGGTAAACCACCTTGGTAGCAGACAGGTACTTGGACTTGAGGTCCATGGCGATCTCCCTGAGGTCCTGGAGGCCTTTCCAGCAGGTCCTTATGGAGCAGGACCCAGAAACACCATGGCATTTACACTTCATCACCAGCGCCTCTTTCAGTGCCTGAACATCAACGAATCTGGATTAACTCACCACATCTAGAAAGAATAACTTAGCAGAACTCCTCCTCTAACACCCGCGTACCTGTCTCCCGACTTCACTGTTGTGAAGCTGCATCAGTTTGTTGGCACTGGAACTGGAGCGCTTCATCTTCATGGGGGCGTCTGAAAACTTGGAGCCCATGAAGATGCCGTAGTTGAGGTTGTCGGCACAGCCGCCCCAGCGGTAGCCGGGCTCTGGGATTTCTGCGGGGATGGGGCCACACGAACATATCCGTAGATCCCCGGAGGCGCAGGCTTGGGCGATGGTGTGGCTGATGGTCGCCGCCGACAACGCGTACACAAAAGCGGCCTCCCTCGTTCCTGAGAGACGGGTCAGAATATTAGGAGCAACATTTGTGTGGCCTCTCTTGTCGCAAATGGACCTAATTTTTTATTTATTTTTTTACTCTTATTTTAATATCATGGTTTTGGGCTGAAACAATTAATTATAAGGAATCAATTATTGTCAACTAATTTACTAATCGATTAATCGCTAACTGCATTGAGATGATATCAACAAATTCAGAGTGGTAGTTAAGCTAAGACTATAGAAAAATATATACGTATAGATTTTGCATTTCCAATAAATCAGTTTTTGACTTTATAATAATTTGCTCTTTTCCACTTCGTTTCAATAAATTGTTGCATTTGTATTTAATTGTTCAGAAGATAAGAAAATAATAGACAATAAAATTATTCTGTGATTACATTTTGGTAATTTACAAAAACCGTGGACACCCCTGACATATGGAAACACTGATGTACGCTACATTTATGATGTATATTACATTTACGCTACAAGTCATCATACTCCTGCAACATTTTCACATTTTGTTAACTTAACAACCACAACCATCATTGATTTTATTAATTTATGTAGAAGAAAAACACAAATGAGAAGCAAATAATTATGCTGTATTTAAAAATGGCTGCAAAAGGTGGTAGAGGTTCATCTTCCAGCTGGAGAACGACCACTAACATGTAGTAAGAGCTACAAAATATATTTAAATCAAAGCATGCTCAGGTGTTACAATGACCTCATCGACATTTATTCACAGATTCTCCTGCCAGCTTGACTGAGCTTGAGGTTTGATTAGATACAAAACTCAGTGCCTAGATGTGCAAAGTTGTTAGAGACATACCCTAAAAGACCTGCAGCTGTAAATGCAACACAATGAGTTGACTGAGCTAGGGTATGAAGTCAAATACACGACACACTATTCAGATTTCAGTCTTAGAAAAGATTTCACAGAAAAGGGGCCAAATCGGGCCCACCATAACTTTTTATGTTGACCTCTGTGTGCTAGAGACTTAAAACAAAATCTGGTGTGTGCTCAAATATTATTTTATGAATGAAATCAATGTTTTCATCTTCAAAAAGTTTATATTTTCACAAATATTTAATTCTAAGAAGAACTCATTGAACGGAGAGACAGCTATTTATTAATAGTCTAACAATTAGTTAATGGGTTTTATTGATACATTCTGCCACAATCTTGATTTGGTCCAAAATGAAAATGAGCTTGACAGCCCTGACTTAAGGCATACCTCTGCAAGGCTCTGTTTAAAAGCAATTAAAGGATCAAATTGCAGCTTTCATCACTATTCACTCATTTAAAGATGCTCAGATTAAAATAACAAGGAAAAAGGATAAAAAACACGCTTTTGATTCCCATATTTAAACCCGCTCTGCTTGTTATTCTACCTCTCTAATGTCCAGTCTGTTCTTCCTTTTCTTAAGTGCTTTCTTTGGTTTTGTTAGAACAAAAAACCAGAGACCTGCATACATAACCACCGGTTCTCATGCTCTAACGTAGAGTGAGCGCTGATGAGATTGGTAGTGATGTGCCGCACACATAATGTCAAAGCATGGGAGCAATCGGAGGTACGGGAAGGAATCACGGTTAGATCAAAGCCAGGCCCGGTCAGCGATGAGCCATTTCCTGTCCGGTGCAGACTGCTCATTTACCCCAAGGCAACCATGTCCTGTTCAATGAGCGCTGTACGTCCCAAAACCCCTCCTTGCTATTCCCAACGCGCCATCCCTGAAACTACCACTGACTGTTTCAAGGTTCTTTGGCAATGGGAAACCGCTGGATCAAACTGCAGTCCTAGCAGGCATGCGGCCTGAGAAAACTGGGTTTCAGACATACCAAACCAAATTACCACACCAAGCAACAGCCTCGGTTCAATTCCTTTCTACGGGTTCTTCGTGTTAAAGCGATGGGAATTTTTTTACTGGCAGCAAAATTACACGCCGATCATGAAAAGCCTGTTTTTAATCCAAACTCGTGTGGCTTTAAATATTTGCTTAGATTTGGAACTAGGGGTGGGCGATGTTGACTTAAAATTGTATCACAATAGTTTGTGCTACTATTGTGATAATGATAAAATTGACGGTATTTATTCATTTTTTTAAGGGAACCTTAGCTATGGCTGTGGCTGCATGACACAACAATCAGACCTCCACAAATACTGCTCTCGAAAACATTTGTGATACGCTTCTTTAGGACACCAGTCAAAGGAAGAAGTATGATTTGTGTCACTAAATGCACATAGTAATTTAATTTAATCATATTTTCAAATTTATTGATGTTTATTGATAATCTCAATGGAAAAAACTGAAGAAAATAGTAAAACTAACAATAATTTGAACTTATCGTCACAGTAAGAAATTTATTACGATAAGTGATAAACGATACAATAAATGCCCATCTGCATTTGAAACACAGTGGTCTCTCTCTCTCTCTCTACACCGCCGTACCTCTCTCCAGGTCCGGCCGATACTTGGTGGCGTTGAGGGGAATTTCGATGGAGGAGCAGTTCCAGCGCATGTCGGCGAACGTCTTCTGACACGTTTTCTTGACTTCGCGGGCGGCTTGGATGATGGTCTGCATGAGCTCCAGGTTGCTGCGGCACAGCTGCGCCTGGGAGGACACCATGCCGGGGAGCAGCTTGCAGTGCTGCGTCTGGTTGACGGGTCTAGAGGCCGGTGTGTGTGACAGCGCTCTGCAAGCAGCGAGAGAACACAAACAAACGCACTTTCGATCAGCGTAATACGCTCCGTGTTAAGTCTGAAATGTTAGCGCATTTTGCCGGACATAAAAAACAATAATGTTGTCATTTTGAGATTATTTTTCTAACTGTTAAAATAATAATAATAATAATAATAATAATAATAATAATAATAATAATAATAATAATAATAATAATAATAATAATAATAATGGCATATTGATGCAAATACACCTCAAAGATTTAAAAGAAAAAATAACATTAATTTCTAAAATTTATTTCTAAACCTGGAAGACATTTTAAATATCCGAAGCAAATAAATGAAACAGCCGAAACAATAAATAAAATTGAATATGGAGCATCAACAATACAAAATTGCCATTCAAAACATTAGGCTCAGACAGGAAAAACGGGCAAAAATGCCTGTTTGGACTTTTGTAAAAACACAGTGAAAGCTTTGTATCGTGTCAAATGTTTGCAGCATATTTCAAAATGGCGGCTTTTTAATAACATTAAAGTGGAGCCTCTCTTTAAAGATTACGCAAACGATACAAAGAAGCACGCAAATGAAAATTATAGCTCTCATTTTCATTTATAATGCGATTCACAGATTTATTGCTTATTGTTGACTTGTTTACTCCACATATTTTGATTTTGGTCCTGACAGTTAAAATATATTGATTCCTTGATTTGCGAAAGTATCACTTATATAAGGATAAAATTGCGAGATTTATTCCTTGCTTTTGCCAAGTGTTTGATTTCTGTCTTTGCCTGCACTTTAACCCCTGCTTTGGCACGCACAGACAGACTTCAGTCTGACATGAATCAGCAGAGAACAGACAATGAGAAGTTGGACGGATTCGGTTTACAACATTCTCAGATATTAAAGCAGGTTAGGGACCGAGCTTGCAGCGCCTGTTCCGCGTTAGCAGAGAGGGGCCGCCACTGGTACGACTGGGTTGGGCTCGAACTGAGCCAGCACTCGCAGGTGTTTACAGCTGCATCTGTTTTGTATTGCGCTGCTGAGCGAGATCAGGGCTCTGCAGCTTTCCCACTTACATTCACTCAGGCTTCTCACTGGCACACCTGCTGAGGTGTTGCCAGCGTGTCCTTCAGCCACGGAGAACGCACAAAGGCGTGGATTCACAGTAGACACACACAGTGATGCAGGAATCAGCCAGCCGGTGACTGACACCGGAAGAAAAGCGTGATTTGATGCATGACTGATGCATGTTTTCTAGTTTTCTAGTTTTGTTTGTTTTTTTTCTGTTGAAACAGATTTTACACAATAACAAGGTTCTACTCTGCATCTCCAGAGTCAGAGCCAAACAGGCAGTGTTCATTTTTTAAGCTTCACTAATCTAAAACAAACTAATAGAAAATAGCAAAACTGCCGAAACACTGAGTTCCTTTAAATCAAAACTTTCCCCTTCATTTGTAATAACTGGAACATTGATCAATATATATCTTTAACATTTTATTTAGGCGTTGTATCATTTAATGTGACAAATTTCATGTCATGATAAGAATTTTGATTTATTGTTGTCACGAGAAATTCCAGTTAATGTAAATGTTATTTTTACTATTTTCTCCACTGTTTTTTCCACGAGAGCATCAACAAGTATCGGTAAATTTGAAAATATGATCACGTCACGACTCAACTCATTTTACCCTTCTGCTCTTCTTCTGCCGCCAGAATTCGTCACATTCGTCGTCTCCGACGTGAAAACGTGCGACGTTGTGCTGATTTTACTTCACAGCGCATTAAAAGTAATGAAACAATTACAATTTCCTTTATAATTTCGATAAGCAGCGGCTCATATAAGTCACTAAACTGCACACCTCTTTAAGTGTGGCGTCCTGAAGAAGCTTATTTCAAATAGGAATATTTTTCAAGAGAAATATTTGTGGCGCTGTGAACTCTGTACCATTCAGTTTCCTTAAAAAAAACATAGTCTTAATCATCATTTTTATTATTTTTTTATTCTACGTCCACCTCTGTCACTGCTAATTTGACTCTGATTACTTTTTGGCGTTTCTGATGATGTCATTTGTCAAAATATAATGTTTTTTGCTGGTTTCATAATTAGATTTTCAAAACCATAAAACCTGCTTCAGTCTTTCAGACGTTCAGTTTTTCCCATCTCTGCAGAGCGAAGTAGTGCTGTGCTTCCCTCCCCAACCCGTTGCTGCGCACTTTTCCCCTCGTTTGTAAGACTGGCAGTTTCAGATCGCTCAATCTGTCAGTTTCAAACAAAACCAACTGTCACCATTATCAAGATAATGCTGTCTTAAAACCACGACTGTCGAGCTAAAGCAGCAAAAAGGTTGACTAATAGAGCGGTAAAAAAACACACAGCCAAAAGAGATCATATTCTGTGCAATAAGTAGTTGAAAATAACTTTTTAATTTTTGCTTAAGTCTACGCTTTAAAATCAAAATAGCACCAAATGTAATAATTAATATGTTGTCTTCTTTCAGAAGCAGTGTAAAAAAATGTTGGCGCTTTAGTTTAATAAAAGTTATTTAATCATGCTATGAATGTCTTTTTTTTATTATTTAAAAAATCTACATTGTACCACAACTTTACGCTGTTGTATTTTCACTTAAGGTTATCAAACCAGCCTAGTTTACACAAATGAGTTTATATGCATTAAAGTTATCCAGGAGAATACACAGAATGAAAAGGAGCGGGTTTGAGCTCAAACCAAATCAGAAATCATATCGGTGCATCTCTGTAAACTTTCTGCAACAAAAGACAAAAATAGCAAACATTCACCTCAAACATAAACTAAATCCAAAATAGCAACCTGGGAATTTTATGGACTTTCCAAACCTCTTGTGAAAATGGTTGTTTGCTTTAACATTACAGTGAGTAAAGGCAATCAGCCTCGGTATTTCATCTTCCAGCTACAGGGAAATCATTTTTTTTATAATTTGAGGCCTAACTAGACTACACACAGAAAGCGGTGACACCACCGCGGCGCCAACTCATTTTACCCTTCTGCTCTTCTTCTGCCGCCAGAATTCGTCACATTCGCCGTCTCCGACGTAAAAACGTGCGACGTTGTGTTGATTTTTCTTTACGCCGCATTAAAAGTAATGAAACAATTACAATTTCCTTTGTAATTTCGATAAGCAGCGGCTCAGTCGCTCTCCCCTGTCATCGGATACAAACACACAGAATACGCAGTGGAACTCCACGGAAAACTGGTGTCTGTTTCCAAGCTGACGTGAGCTTTTCCACTTTCCGAAAACATCCAGCAAGCAAAGTTCCAAATCTTCGGTGAAAACAGTTTACACATTAAGCTGGGGGAAGAAAAAAACGTTTTCTGCTTACAGAACAAGATGGAAGGATTGTGGAGGATACTTACAGCCATTTGATGCCCGAGCAGACCTGAGACAGCAGCAGAGCAGTGAGCACACCGAGAGGCAGGATGTGAGAGCCGCTCCTCATGATGGCTTCCAGTTCACACAAACACAAAGAGCTCACACTCAGAGGTCAACGCACATGGCCCGGCCCCCAGTCACAAAGTCCTGCAGCAAATCAGGAGAATATCAACACTGGTGCAACGCACACAAGAAATTCTGCAGGAGATGTAAAACACAACTTCAATATACATTTGAAAATTTCACATTAGGTTAAATTTAACTAAGTGCATGAAAGAGCATTTTAAAGTTGTACTATTTTGCCTTTTTATTTTCCATCTTAATTTTACTTGGTGAAATCCGCCTCTAAAATATCAAGGGAGTCGAAATAGGAAACAGAGAGAACAAAAAATACATAAATAAAGCAAATATGGGAAAACTTCTCAAGGCAGAATCCACCAGCAGCTGTTGTAGGCCAAGTATTCAATCATACAGCACGGAAAATCCTCTGCCGTAGCTCCTTCCAGCCAATAAACACAGGGAAAACAAAAGCAACAGCAGTGAAACTTAAAGACGATGGAATAGTTTGCATTTTCACAAAAATCTTTATTCTGCAGCTGTAAACATGCTCAAAACGGCACAACCAAAAATAATCAACTGTTTATAGAATCTAAAACGGAACACAAACGAATAGTGTCCTACTTTAATTTTCTACTCATTCCAATTAAGGGATTCTGCAGTGCGGAGTTGTTCAGTATATTCAGTTTATTTTTGCCCCTTTAACTCAATTTATTGTCACAAGGAAAAAATGTGAGAAACTCCAGATCAGGATCTCATTAGCAAGACAGCAGCTCAGATCAAGGCAGTGATTTGTGTAGAGACAGAGGGACGGGGCAGATCATCTGAGGCCTGATCTGATAAAAACAACCACTGATGAACTGAAAGCCTTTGAAGAGAGCGCGTGAAACGTGCACGCCGCAAGTAAAGCGCGAGGCAGCTCGGCGCTGATTGGTCGGAGTCGCTTTCGAAGTCGTTTTAACTAAATTAGGCGATATTAATTGTTGCCTTGGTCTAGATTTATGTGTGAGTGTGTGTGTGTGGCAGCGGCTATTCAAGCTCTGCAGGTTCTCACTGTGAGATAAATACAACACAATAATTAGCCAGTCGATGGAACAATGAGAAATCCTCGAGGAAAGCCTATTTCAAGCCTTTGTTACGAGTTTAAATTACTTTCCGATATTTGCATGTGACCAAGACTGACCCAAGCTCCTGTTTAAAAGGTAGGTCTGCACACACACACACACACACGCACCCACACACACACCCCCCCACACACACGCACACACGCACTCTCTCTTCCCTCTCTCTCACACACTCGCACACAGAGAGAGGAATTTTTTTTCTTTTCAGTCTATATTCTCTGTTTAAGCTCAGTTAAAATATCTAGGATAAACAATTGGGGGCTAGCTAAGTAGGCTGCATTACTTTTATCGGAAAGATGCTTTTTTTTTTGTTTCGTGTTGTTGTTTTTTTTTGTTTGTTTTTTGTCATTTTAACAGTTTTAACCACAGATGAAAAGTTAATGAACGAATCAAAATTTAATTAAAAATACTTTTTAGGACAAAACATTCCGTCGAAGCAGACCAAATATTTCTATCGCCAGACTTCAAATCACCTCCAGCTGAATTTCTCACCACCTACCATAAAATGATAAACTGCAGGTTGGACCTTACTACAGCTTACGGTTCCGCCGATGCCGTTCAGCAGCATATTATTTAAACCGAACACCGCGCTCTCTGAAGCAACAGCGTAACTTTTCCTCCAGCCATTTCTCCGCAGCTCACCTTTACCGCGCCGCTCCACAAGTCCGCACAAGCAGCCAGGAGGAAAAAAAGTTAAATCTCAGTGGGTCGGGTTATCCTTCAGGTCAGCTGTCCTGGTTCCTATCAGCCGGAAGCTTTAGTAAAATCCAAGACGGGGCGGTGGATCGGCTCCGGACAGGTACGCATGGTGTGTGTGAGCGGTGTCCGGTCAGCAGCCTGCGTGTGTGTGTGTGTGTGTGTGTGGGACAGACAGAGAGGCTGGAGTGGAAGTGAGCTGAGTGGGGGCAGACTGAGCTCTAAAATACCCCTGCCCCGCTTTGATCTCACTGCTGATGTCAGAACCGTATTAGCATAAGAACGTGGGCTGCACCGGTGTTTGGACCCGGAGCGAAACACCTTCATATTCCCACAGGGAGCTGGAGAGGACAGACCTCCAGTCAGCCACTGATGATAAATAGTCCGTTCACTTTTCTGCTCAGTGATATCTTTATGGTTTCTCTGGTTTTATTAACAAACGCCAGTAAAAGTCCATTACAGATCCCTGCGAGGATATTTAGTGGTGCCTTATCGAGCTTTGCATTATGTCACCACTAAGATATTGTCTTGTAAATGTAAATGTTATTTCTATATGATGTCTTAGATCAGAATTTTTTTTTTTTACTCTTAAAACGCCACACCTGTTTTAACAGTTTAATCTTATTGTCCTCTTTGGGAAATGAAAGTAAATGAACATTTTGCAAGACTATTAAATTTTAATGACTTATTTGTGAAACTTATTTGGGACTTAAGCATTAGAGTAAAGAAGGATGGCAATCTTTATCTATTTTATGTTGCATCACAAAGGCATCAGAGTCCAAAGAGTCCGCCGAGCCGAGCCGAGTCGATCCAAAAGTCCTGTTATTGTTCCGAGCACTGAAGCTCAGTTTAATCCACTCAAATCTCAGATCAGTTGTTCTCAACCTGTTAAGCTTATGACTTGCAAAATGTCAGCGGACAACACTCATTACCGTGAGAGTCAGTTAAATGTTTTATTTATTTCTGCAAAGTCTGTAATCTAAGAAGGGATACAAAGACAGCAAAGCCAACATATTATTTTATCCACCCTGAAGCGGTTTTCCATCTTCTAACATTTTTAGCCGTAATACGTATTACCAACTGTTATTTTTATTATTTTCTCTAGAGGATTATCATTCCACATTTGTTGAAACCCAGTCTTAGCTTTGCCAACCTCCGCCTTAGACGACCAGGGTAACTAACGCCTTATACAGGGACTAAAATTATCTGACAAAATGTTTTGTCTTTTCAGCTGCCAGTCAAAAAATATATAAATAGTTTTACTATAAGGCTGTGTTTCTCATTCTCTACTAATTAGGCATCAACTTTTATGACATTCTCATGGTTTGAACTATTCCTATACATTGATAAAAGATTAATTTTTACATAAAAGTTTGTATGAAAATGCTTTCGTTTATATTTTTTTTTACTATTTTGGTATACATAGTCAAACAAATATCTGCTTTTTATGTCTGGAAAAATTTCCAAAGAGCCAAATTATATCTTTTTTTTTCTTGCAGACAAGAGGAAAATGTTGTCCTCTTTCAGTCAGCTGACCAGCAGTGCACAGCAGCAGGTGGGGAAGGGCAGGTGCTGTTACTCTGGGCTCCATACAGTTGGATGGGGACTCTTCTCTGCACATTCTGCAGAGTTAAATCAACACTATGCCGAGTCTGTTTGGTCCTTGTCAGAATTGGTGTTAATTTAACTCTTTTCAGAGATATTTCAATAAGATATTGAGTAATTTTAACACTTGAAAAAATTATAACTACTCAAACTATTTTTGAAATAACTCTGTAAGAGTTAAATTAACACCAATTCTGATGAGGATCAAATAGACTCGGCATAGTGTTGATTTAACTCTGCAGAATTTGCCATTTTATTTATGCTATAAATTGCATGAATGGTATAATTAAAAATAGCACTCCATTTTTCAAACCATAATAAGTTGGTAGAGGTAACGAGACAATTCCTATTACTGTGACATGCAGTTTATCTATTTTATTTTACATTACATCCGAATGAAGAGCACAGTGGTGAATAGAAGCACCGTTGTTGTTCCAAACACCAAACTTGGACAATGAATGTAGTCAGATCTTAGATATGCAGGGTAGAGCCTTGTAAGGTTACTGAAACTCTAATAACTCCTATAAATGTCTTTTTTATTTACTATTTAGAAAATATTTTTACATTTACACTTTGTGGCATTTCTGGATACTTTGAACACAAAGTATCAGGGACTTTTCCAAATCGTCTTCACTTTTCCAAAAGCCTGTCGCAATAAGCAATTAATTACAGGATGAACTCAAATGAGCTCGATAATTTCTATTCTAATGATTAGTAATGATTTAGAGACTTCACAATCCATTTTATTTATGGTTTTGGTTGTGTGTGTTTTCTTTTTTATTGCGTTTTGTTGTCATGTTTTATCTTGGATGTTCAAAATGTCATGCAGTTTTTGTGTTAATGGTTCTGTACCAAATTAAAGTATATTTGTCTTTGAGAGAGCAAACTTTGCCATATTTGCCAATTATGCCATAATTGTTATATTAATTGAAAATGTTCAATGTTCATTATCGTTTATTGAAATATTTTCTGGAACAATTTATCATCCAACAAAATTTATTATCATGACAGGAAATTTTCAGATGTGATCAAGTTAAAAAATGTAAAGCTAATACAGAAACATAAATTCAGACCAACAAATACCAACTGAGATGAATTTTCTCCAAATTTTTCAAGCTATTTGAAAATATAAAACGAAGTTCTCGAGTTCCTCGCGAGACGACATACATCTTTCTTTAATCATTTCGGACATCATATAACAGTTACAGTATATGCGCCGTAATGCATTGTGACAGGATATTGTGGTCCGTCCGCATTTAGACACACAAACACTCTCTAACACATGTTCTATTTAAAAATCTAATTTTTTTTTTTAAAAAAGGAGCAGAAAAGCTTCCTAATGTTACATAGCTTTCCTTCTCGCTCTGTTTTCCTCCAGTATTAAGCACGCTGTAAACGATACGCCGCGGCTACAGGAACGCGACGTATCGTTTTGGCTCAAGATGTGACTGGAGCTGAGCTCTTGTCAGGACCTTGACCTTGCAGCTTCCACTGCTAACATGGCTGGCCTTTTGCGCCATCGGTGGGGAGCGGCGGCGGGCCAGGCGTTGTCATGCTGCTTTTGAGGCGGACCAAATCAATCCCCCTCCCCTTCCTCTTGGAACCCACCGCTGGCTTCAATACGTGTTTGCCAAACAGCTTTACAACAGCTCCATATGCATGAACCTTATTTACAATACACAGGGCCAGCGTGGTGGGGGGATGGTTTCAGAGAGGCTTGATGTGTTTTACATGGCAGTCGGCTGTGAATGGGCAACGAGGTCAGAGTGTGTGTGTGGGAGTTGTGGAGCTTGCAGCAGGACCGGGCCTGTCCACAGACTTTTTACACACAGGCTCTCCATTCCTGAGCTTGGATCAACACGCAGCCCCTTGATCTTCACATCTCACCTTCCAAGCAACACAGAAGATGTGAGGGTCGTTGTGGGGGGGGGAGCATGGTGGGTTATTATAACGAAATAATTCACGTCATGGAGGAGCAGAGCCAGAATGGAGTTATGATCGATAATCCACGAAGAAGATGAAAACCAGCTTTGCGGAGATAATGTTACGTTTGCATTGGAGTTTTTAAAACGGTCACTGCAGTCGAGGCTAGAATAGAGGGGATTACTGGGGAACATGCATCAGTGTCTCCTAAAGTCACGACTTCAGCTCCAGCTCCACGGTTTGGAAATGTTCAAATACACTTTCAATCAGACGTGGTTTGATCCAGAGCTTCAAGTTTATTTTCGACTGCAATGTCATGTAATTGAGACAAATACCCTCAGATGAGTGGATACTATTAAACCCAAAGAAATATTTCAGAAACCAAAAAAATGTAAACTGCAATTTATTAGCCTTCAGTCAAACCCTTTATGTAACTGTATTTCAGTTTTGCTGAGGAATTGTTTTGTGTTGCGTAAATGATTTAGAAGGTTTTCTGCGTGCTAATGTATGAGGAGGAAGAGGTTTCCCAGCTGTAGGCCTTTGTCCCTGTAATCTCAAGAGGATCAAACCTAATATCATGAATGGGGCGGCAGAGCTTTCACCCAGGAGGATCCCAGGACCAAATGGATGCGCAGTTACTGTCATGGATTAGGATGCATTCACAAAACTACCATGGACGGTCAAAGAGATTTGTTCAAATTCATTGGAGAAATTTGAAAAATTAATTATCCGTAGATTAAAATTTCAAAAATAAGAAAAAACCGTGTACGAATAGATTCCGCTTACTGAACTGGTCATTTTCCTTAATTAAAAAAAGATTATTTTCCCTTTAATGTTGTCAGTGCCAGCAATAAGAAAACCACAACGATAAACTAATAAACGAACATATTTCACTTTCTGACGAGGATACCTTCATCGCTGCCTGCTGTTCATCATCAGCCAAGCCCCCAGAAAACCGTAGATAATTCTCCCGTCAAATGAAAAGCAGGACTTTTCTTAAAAGCCATCATTTCTGGATTGAAGCAAGAGTTTAAAAGTGGGTTTTTCAAATGGAAACAGTCAGTGAACCGCAGCTGTCACGGTTAGCTTTCATTTAGCCTCTTATCTCTGATTCGTGCATGACACGTAGGCATGTGGATGTGCTGCCAGCTGGTTATTGACAAATAACAAGAACATTCTGGATCGGAACTTAGGTTCAGATTGGGTTTCGAAATGTTTTTGCGGCTCACAGATTAGTTTTGAGTGACGAGAGCCTCGCATTCACCAGGTGAAAATCCCAAAACTTTGTTGTGTCTGAAACCTCCACAGAAACAACAAGCATTGTCCAGTCGTTGTCTCACACACTTTGTTTGCATCACTTTACCCCCTCGGCATCTTTGTGCTTTGAGTATGGAGCCCTTTTAAGTGACAGATGGGGGAGAGACCTTAGAACTCAACATGAGGTCCTTCACATGCACTTCAGACTGAACTCCGGCACCATGCGGCCCATTTCAGACCTGTATCATCCCTCAACAAATGCTTCCTGTAAACAAAAGCTGGCACTGTGTTGCTACAATTGGTATTTACATGCTAAATTAAAACATTATGGGTGAAAATCCTGTCTACATTCTTGATAGAGGAGTTTCGGGATCAGTGTCTTCCTGCCAACACGGTGCTATTTACATCTCAGTGAGTCCAACTCGAGGTTTGAGTTTCCGTCGTCAGAGCATCAGTCAGGCAGGTCCTTCATGACAATG
The DNA here is from genome assembly GCF_019740435.1 of Gambusia affinis. NCBI lineage: Eukaryota > Metazoa > Chordata > Actinopteri > Cyprinodontiformes > Poeciliidae > Gambusia > Gambusia affinis. The sequence continues at coordinate 18,803,138 of NC_057882.1, forward strand.
TACGACGGCGCCCTGGTATGTCTAAAGAGGTGTTTCTAAAGAGGAGCAAAATGTGTCAAGTTCCTTGGGGGTTACGATGGGCCACGAGGGGTGGGGAGACGACGCCAACCTTCTCAGACACTCCATTCATTTACAGATGTCTCTGCTCCCACATTTCCTGCTAAACACAAAGCTGAGGAGCGACGGCAGGATCACTAACCTCGGCATCGATTGGGCCACTGGCTTCTAAACATCACGGTAGATAAATTGTGCAGATACATCTGGTTTTTGTGAATATTTACACTGTTAGACCAGAGCACCAAAACATCCTTGTAACGGACTAACGCTTGGGTTTTTAAGGATTACAAAAGATTTGGACGTTCCTCTTCTGTATATTCACATTGCTCAGTGGAGACTTTCAAGAGTTGGAAAATAACTGCTAACTGATGCAGATCTTGATCTAGGGTTTGAAAGCAATAACTTCTTAAGTTAGATAAACCTTGAGATCCCTCGTAAATTGAAAAACCTCTTACTGTCAATCCAGAAGATAATTTATCTCACCAACAATACCTACACCAAACCTCACATTTCACTTACTGTTTCAAATCGTACAGTTTTACAACTGCAAATAAAAATGAAGTGTTTCTTAAGGATACAATGAACAAGCTGACATCTGAATAACTCAAATCAGAAGTTCTTCTGCTTGTAGACGGGTCTGCGTTGCGGTCTGTGCTGTCAAATCTCCCTGAAAGAAAACCTTGAAATGAAATCCATTTAAGCCCTTCTGTCTTTCCTGAAAGTGTAGTTAAATCCCAGCCGTGTATGGATCTGATTACAAGACTGCCACAGCTCTTATATCAGCACAGGACCTTGACATTAAACAGGAAGCCTGCTGCAAAGGTCAATTATGGCAATGCCTTGCTTTGCTTAGATAGGGAGGATGTGTTCTTCACGCTCAAACGCACAGGTCACACCTGAGGTTTTACCTGTAGCAGCCTGAGCACGGACATTTAAAAAGGTCCACAAATACAGCACGGCCTGCAAATGTTTAGCTCCTGGTGGAGAACAAAGAGCCGGGTTTATGAAAGGTTCACCAGGTTAAATTTTGTTTTAAAACCTTAAAACAATTTTGATTTCAATTTAAGTCCTACATCATTTATAAAAGTTACAGATCTGACCTAATAATTTATGTCACTACAGTGGTTTTACATTTAAATTAGCTTCCAATAGCATGTTCCGGCAGTACAGAAATGTTTATTAGTAGTTATTTTAGTCCTGAAATCCCTGTTCTCAAGCCAATTTCAATAAAAACACATTCTCATGTCAAAGTACTCAGAGGTAAACGTAACAGAAAGATTTTCTCTATGAACATTAAACTGAAATTTGGGTGGGGACAAAAAATACGAAAAACGTTAGAACTGTGACTAAACAAACTGAAGCTACATTCTTTATAAAAATCAATGATGAATGAACAAACGCAAAAGATTTACCACTTACACAAATGTAAATTTAGAGTCCAATGTTGATTTGGAGAATTTGTTTGTTGACTACAGGTAATGCAGGTTTTATACTTAAATTACAGCCATTTCTATTTGTACAAGAAAGATCAAGGACTTAAAAAAATAAAATCACTGTTTTCAATAGATTATAATTTTTAAACAGCCATGCAGGCTTTTCATTATTATTGCAATGCCTCCTTTCAGAACTGCTGGAATTCCTAACAAATGATTAACAGGAACGGCAACATCTAACAGCAGACATGCAGAATACACTTATTCCTTGAATTACATATTAACTAACAGACAAAAGCAACAATGGATCACAGAAGAGATGATTTGCATCTCCTGCAAATACAGGTTAAACACGTCCCGCCCTCATACCAAGAACCAGAATGGCCTCCTGTTCGACTGGCAAATAAGTAGCGACTGTAAACTAAATATTTACACAGCATATAGAGATAAAAAATCCCAAATGTTTCCTCTGGAGATATTCTTAGGCCAAGAATAGGAACCAACAGAGTGCATCATTAACAAGGGAAATTATTTTAATTATGTTTGGTACATCTGGTGAGGAAACAGCTTTTATAAAAGCATTCTTACTTTTGAATGCCTGTAGTTTGTTACCAGACACTTTTGAATAATAGGTGCACTGCACCACCTTGTGTTGACTTTTATATTAGCCTACAGACTTCAATAATTACCATCATGGTAAAAGACATTTGATAGTCAACAATGAACATATCTTTTTGGATCATTTTATTATTGTTTTTTGACAAATATATATGAAGATTTTCCTATAAAGGAAACATTATTCTCAAAGATACGTTTACAGCAAATTCATTCTCGCAAGGAGATGGCAAACACAGAAAATAATCAGACATGACAGAACTAACGATTTCTATTTGTGCCAAGGAAATATAAGAGTGAGTCTTAAAAAATAAAAAGTTGGTAAACGTGATTAAATTCAGTGTCGTTTCTGATTATGGGAGGAAAGGGGATAAAAGATTATCAAGTAAAACCAATGGGACAATGCTGACCATCTCACTTTCATGATAAGGGATAAAAATCAGTTTCTCATCAAGGCACAAGCACTGAGAACCATCACTGGGGCTTCGTGTTTTTCCATCGTATTGGTCCCATTGGGAGATACAACTGTACAAACTACAAAGGGAAAGAAAGAAAATAACAGAGCATAGGATTGAAGGATGACAACAGAAAAATTTAGTAATGTACAGGGACAATTGTCCATGAAGGCTAAAACAGTCCTTTAGTTAGGGGGTACGAAAGTCCACTTCCTCTCAAACACATTGCTCAAAGCTTCAACCAGAGGACCTATTACCCCTACAGAGAATGGAGCTCAGAGAGGGATCTCCTGTCTTGCTGAATGAAGTCCTGCAGACTCCTTTTCCCCTGCCTGAAGTTGCTTTCCCGTCGTGAAAATGGCAAAATGACCTGAAGTCTGAGGAGCGTTTCAATATTACTAAAACTTCTGATCTGTGACGTCTTGAGCGTATCGAGCACAGTGGCTGGAAGGTAACCTGCCAGAGGATCCAGCCATTTCTCCTTCCACGCCTTCATCTCAGAGTGAAGAGAGGACTGGTCTGGCAAGTCCTCCTTGTACAGGCGAAACACAAGACCACTAAGAATGCTGGTTTCCACTTTGAACATTGCATAAGGCACAATCTCCAGGCATCTTAATGTATCCAGTACCTTGTCTGTGAAGAGGTCATCAATTTCTGCTATTGAGTGCTCCACGACCTTCATGCCGACAGATTCTTTGTAAAAGTCACTCAGCGGCTCTAGAAGAACTGAATGCAGCATCTGAACGTTTAGCTTAGAAGCCAAGGAGACCGCTTCCTCAAACCAGGACTTGTGATGGACGTCAATCTCGCTCTTTAGCTTACCGAGGGACGCTTTGAGATCAGGCAAGGTATTCACAGCAAGCAACATATCTAAAGGTTTACCTTGAAGAGACTGACTTAGCTTTTTAGTTAAGCTCAGGACATTCTTCAGCACCACAGTTGAAAAGATAAACTCAAAGTTTCTGATCGCATCAAAGAAATTTGACGCTTGTCGCTGGTCTGAAGTACTTCCCTCTCCTTTCAGCTCATTCAGGCAGAGCATAGCTGCTTCCAAAATTTCTACCATAACCTCATGCATATCATGACTCTTCTCCCAGTTCTTGATGAGTTTGTCCCTCAACTCACAGGCCTTTGCCTCATCCTGCTGGAACGTCAACATGATCATGTCTTCCAGCATGTTCTGGCGTTCTACATTCTCTGTGAGCCAGTGTAATAATTTATCCATGAGTACGGATCCATTGGCTGCTTCTTCAGCAGGAGAGGATCTTGCCAGCCAAACATTGAGGGACAGAGCAGAGCTAACTGTTCTAATAGCCTGAGGGTATTTTGTTGCAATGGCTAAACTTACAGCCCTCATCTGAGCTCCTGCTTCACCAACACTTAGTGAGGCCTGTCCTCTGCAATACTCCATATTGAGTCCCCACTTCTCAGACAGGGCAGTTTCTATGGCCTCGGAAAGGACACCAGAGTCCTCGGTGAAAGGGATGAAAGCCAGAGTTTCCTCACACTGGATGTCCTCTTTGTTTAAGTACCTGATGCACAACGGGATATAGAGCTCACCATCAATTTCAACCACTTGCTCAGTTATGACCGTGAAGAACTGAGAGTCCCAGAGTTCCTTTAAGATTTGTTCACGTAGCTGCGGCTCGTAGAAAGACACTGCTGTTCTAGGTCCTTCAGCTACTTTTTGAGTCATTCCCTTATCTGGTGCTTTCACCTCTTCATCTGCAGGTTTTTCTGCAACACTTGATTCTTGGGATTCTGCTGGTTTCACATCAAGGTCCCCTAAATTTCAGTAAGAGAAAACAAAAGTTATACTCCTACCCTGAATTTAAACAAAACACAAAACCTGATGATGATGATGATGATGATGATGATGATGATGTTACTGAATAAGCAAAACATCAACTTACTTCTGTCCAACTTCAGTCTTTGGAGAACTTTCATGACCTAAAATGAGTTGAAAACTTCAGTTACCTAGCATAGATAGCAACCACAGATAGTTCTCCTGTCACTGCTTTAGTCATATTAGCTCATTGTGAAAGTACAGTACAATTTGTGCCTTGCATTTGAATTCTTCTTCTGGGTGAAACAATAATACAACTTCAATACATTTTAAAGATTTTGGATTTATAGTGGATTTTATCTACTGCACACAAGTTTTTTTTTTTTCTAAAAGCCTCCAATATATCAAAACTCTCCCATCCATTCAAGTTTTCTGTTTCAGAATTCCATAATTTTACAAATTGAGTTTCCCATCGGCCTTCCAGGGTTTTTTGGACATTTGAGGACAAAACATTGACCTAGTTGGCCCGGGTTATTTCCACACGTCTTGAAACATCCAACATTAAAGGTGACTTAAGACAAAATTACCAAAATTCATTTATCAAATTTTACCAGTTTAAATCAGGTCAAATTTAAGAATCACAGGTTTTACAGAAGACAAATTGCTTGGGACACCCAACCCTGTCAAGGTTTCAACCACCTGACCTAAACTGGCAGCTCAGATAAAAAGGAAGTTGGTCAGGTCAAATAGTATCAACTCAGGGTTCACCACAGCCAGAAGATGCTGAAACACAAGCAACCAGCACACTTCTCTTCATTTCAGTACCCTTTGGGAAAAATAAAGCATTTCAACTGAACTGAATAAGCAGAAAGCCTGCTCCAACAGCAACACCTCTTAAATCTTGACTGAAATTTGTAGCTGTCCATGTGGACAAGCCAAATGTATTCTGGATCAGAGTTTTATGACCAGATTGAGATATCTGGCCACAACGACAGGATGAATGTTTGAAGGATTAAAGACGAGGCGTTCCAACCTGAGATTACTGGACCAGCTGTTAAATAGGCTAATGGTCCCAATGCTAACACTGGTGGGTGGGAGAAATAAGAGAAGGCAGCTTTCCTCTTAATATTTCCACTTCACCTCAAGCAGCTAAATGTTTGAATTCTAGACAACTGGGTTTTCTACCATGACAGTAATCAAATACATAAAAACTAATTTTGACCTGCTTTATCCAATTCAAAACCAATCTTTTGGATAATATGGACCTGAAAATCGGTGAATTATGTTTAAAAGTAGCTATGTGCCAAGACAAGAAGTGTAATCAAAGATCTAAGCAGATTTTTGCCAGAATCCTGCTGATGGCAACAAAAAGCATACGGCTTCACTCCAAACTTACCAAAGTTAGACAGCTAGTGTATATATATATATATATGAGTTGATTTAAAACTTTTGCAACCAATTCTCACTTATAAAATTTAAAGTTTATATTATATGGGCATTTCCTAATGATTCCAATGAATCCTTATAAACCCAAATTAAAGACATTCAAGATTTTTCATTAGTATTGTTATTTGGCTAAAACGTTCATGTGACAAGTGAACATACCTGGGACAGACATGGACCGCTCTCTGGATCAACCTCCATGCACATTTCAATGACTTCTGGGAGTCCCTGCAGTGTCGCGGAGTGCAACAAAAGCATCACTTGACTGATCCGGTTGCCTCTGCATGTTGTGTTTTTAAACAGATCCCTCATTGAGTTCAGAGTGGTCTTCATCAGGTCACACTCCATACTGACACTTGGCAAGACAGCAACCAGTCTGAGCAGTAAGGTAACAGTTGGGTGGCTTTTGGACTCTGGATGAACAAGTGCTTCAGCGATAGATGTTGGAAGAGCACCATCTTGGTATTTCTCTCTCCAGACGGCAGCCCAAGCGTTAATTTCCTGCTCAGCCATGTCAGGCTCAGGTAGATCTGCAAGGTAAAGGCTGAAAGGCTTGTCTGTGGTCTCTGAAAGTATGGGTTGTGGATTGCAAGAAGGAAGCAGTGACAGGACAGACAGAGCCTTTAAATGGTTGTCTGAGAAGCAATATTTCATCTCCTCGATCAGACTATGGAGTAGTGGAATACTCAGGTTTTCTATGTAGTAAATCTCTGGGGAATCATAGCTATTAACTTCCTCTGAGAAGCACACTTGTTCAGGAGCCACCTTGGTCGCTAACTGGAATGCCTGTTCAAACCAAGTGGTATGCACAGAGCTCACATTTTTTAACATTTTCTCAAGAGTTGCTATGATGGAAGGGATTTTTTCCACCTCGCAAAGGATGTCAGCCGGGTTTCCGCAGCGGAAAACGGTGCTGCAGTTACGAAGAGGTGCACAGGTGTTCTTCAAAATCACAAGAGTGACAATGAAATCCATGTTCCTCAGAGCAGTAGACAGAACCTGAGCATGCATCGACTTGACGCCTGTGGCATTAGAGCTAACAGCATCTAAGCAACTGAGTACACCCTCTAATGTATCAGCAAGGATGTCAAAAAAGTCCTCCCGTTTTTTCCACCTTGAGCAGCATGTTTCTGGGATTTCCTCTAAAGCCTCTCTTGGCATGTTTAAAAGCCCATCAACAGCCTCTGCCAACTGTTCCTCTAGATCAGGAGATTGGTCAAAGAACAGCAGCAGATCTTCTGTGATGTCCAGCATTTTTGCCACAGAAGGACAAGGCACACTACTGGCCAACCAATGAGCGAGACCACAAGACTCACTGGGCGTTACGATACAGAGCGGATAGTTGTTGAGGAAATCTAAAGACATCTTCTTCAGGCTTTGATAACCTTGACCTAAATGCATGAATGCTTGGCCTCGGCACTTAGACATGGGGAAGCCCCAGTCTTCAGTAAGAATCTTTGCAAGGTTACTTGCTTGCCTGTCAACATCGCCATTTTCATTAAATGGTAAGAACCCAATCAGTTCCACTTTTGGTGTAGATTCCCCAACGTAACGAGTGAAAACAGGCAGGTAGGTTTTGTTAGTAATTTTAACAGGTTTATCGGTGATCAGGGAGAAAAATGGAGATTCCTGTATTTCTTTTAGTATGACATCTCTGATTCCGTTTATGAGGAGGTTCTCCATTTCGTCATCACTAATCCATGGTATGCTTTTGCCTTCACTTCCAAACCAGTGGCACAACTTCAGCTCCTGAACAAGAGGTTCTCGATCTTCCTCAGAGAGCTCACAGAGACTGCGTTTCTTTTTCCCCAGGAGTGCTGCCAGCCTAAAAACTGTAGCCAGGCTCTGACGGTTGTCTCCTGTGAGCCCGTTCTCATCCATGGCTTTCATTTCTTGGATCTGCAACTTCTCAGGAGACTGCTGAACACTGAGCTCCCCAGCTTTGTCCTTGATCATGTCAACTAAATACATAAAGGAAAATGGTTAGTTACCAGAAAAACATAGGCAAAAAAAAAACACATTTTAAAAATAATATTTTCACTGTTTACCTTCCATGTTATTTTCAGAGTTCTTGATGAGACTCTTTGATTCCTTGTCCTGCAAGAATAGTAAGACAATCATATTATTTATTAGATTAAACAAGGCTGTAGAGCAGGGGTGTCAAACTCCAGTCCTCAAGTGCCACTGTTCTGCAACTTATAGATGTGCTTCTGCTGCACCACACCTGGATAGAATAATTAAGTCATTAGCAAGGCTCTGGAGAAGTGATCTACACAAGGAGGAGGAGATTAAGCCATTTTATTCCAGTGTTTTGTACCTATGGCACATCTAAAAACTGCAGGACAGCGGACCTTGAGCACTGGAGTTTGACACCTGTGCTGTAGAGTAAAACAACCAGAATTGAGACATCACAGCAATGAACAGTGGTACATACCAAACAGATGCCCTCCAACGCTTGTGGCGTAACTTTCAAACACTGGCTGACCATACGGTCCAGATCCCTGCTGAAGTCTGTGCTGACGTAGAGCATAGCCAAACACACAGACCTGTCCTTGGGATGCGTGCGTCTCAAGTAGTCCTGGAATTTCTTGTGGCGCATTACAACACCACAGTCCTCTAGCGTGGTGCTGGGAAGGACAGACATGATCCTCAGCAGGGTATTGATGTTCCCAAAGTACTGCATGAGCGGCAGGCGTAACGTGTGAAATATGGAGCTCGGGATAGTCACGGATGCCACCTTAGTCTTCCATGTTACTCTCCAACAACAGAGCTCTGTGAAGAAGTTGTCTGCGTCAGGGAGGTCGCTGCTATAGAGAGGCGGCTTTGACTTCAGGCTCTCAAACATGTAGCTCACTGTGACTGAGCAGGGAACAAGGGAGAGGAAGTTCAGAGCTTCTTTGTGGTCATCTGAAAAATGATCCTTTACGGCATTGATGAGGTTATCTACAAGGGGCACACTTAGGCAGTCTTTGTAATAAGTGGCTGGCTTTATCAAGCCATCTTTTGGAAGAGAGTTGTCAGGCACTTCGATCTGTACTCTAAGGCTCTGTGCTATCGCACAAGCCTCATCAAACCAGTTCTGGTGGAACAACTTCATATTGGTTTTCACTCTGTTCAGAGTGGCCACGATACCACTGATTTGGCAAAGCTGGGACGCCGCACTGAACTGGTCCTTCTGGATACCTGCGCTGAGCTCTCTGGTGAAGGAGGAAGCATTCTTCAAGACCACCATGGAAATTATGAAATCAAACTCCATGACTTTGCACAGATGGGCTGCGGCTTGTTCAGAAACAGAAAGCTTCCATCTCTGTGGGTTGTTCTTGATCTTCTCCAGACATTCACATAGGGGCTCAAGCATCTGCACAAACACCTCATAAGAGTCATGCTTCTCCTGCCAAACAGCGCAGAACTTCCCCTGTAACTCTTGGACCTTTTCGTAGCTCTCTCTAAGGCCATATGCTATCACATGGTCAAGTTGTTTTTCTAGAGCAGCACTGCTCCCAAAAAAGGTCAGGATTTCTTCAAATGTATCCAGGGCTCTTTTAACAGCAGGCACTGGGATTGATTTAGACCACCATGTGTTGAATGAATAAGCAGAACAATGTGTGCTGATAGCAAGCGGGTACTTCTCTTGCACTTTGCAGGCAAAGGCTTTGAGCTTGTAGGAAACATCACCAGAGCCAAGGTAAGCTTGACCTCTGCAGTTACCTAAATCCAGACGCCAGTCCTCAGTTATTTTTTGCATAAGACTTTGCACCATGACGTCACATTCCAGATCTGCCTCAAGAAATCCTATCAACTCTAAACGCATGACATCAAAACTGTCAACAAACCTAATGAAGATGGGAAGGTATTCTTTTTCTCCCAGTTTCACAACACGGTCGATGATGAGGGAAAAAAAGGAACTGCCCACCTCTGTGAGGATCCCCTCCCTCACAGCGTTCTCACACACCGTGAGAACTTCCTTCATTTCAGACTTGGTCACATACTCCACCTCTCCATCCTGAGCAGGACATGCGTCTGTGTGCAGCTTGTAGGCAGCCGCCACTGCAGTCTGCAAAGCAGATTTAAGAGCTTCCCTATCAGTCTCTGCACATTTCATCTCAACAAGCCTATCAGCATCCATCTCTAGATTTATCCGCTTCAGTTCTTCCTCGGCATCCTTTTCAGCGTGGTTTCCATGGACTGTCACTGAATTGGAAGATGAGATTGGACCTTGGTAAGATTACAGTGTTATGATAAAGAAGAAATCTATTACAAAGTAAATTACAGATAATCTCAAATAACCCTTAATGACAACCATTGCTTAAAAAATAAATAAAAGCTCTTCTTAAAATCCAGACATGAAAGAACAAATGTCAGGGTTTATATGTTTATATTTATTTATTTATGATGTCATCTTATATTTATTTGGACTTTGAATTCAGGTCAACTCTAATAATCTATGACAGATTATTAGGGCCATATTGTTTTTTATAACTACAAGAATAACATCACAATCAGAATACAGTCATAATATCAGAGGAATGAAGTAGTAATTTTATGAGAACTCAAAAAATGACAAAAACAATTATGAGAAATGTTGAGCATCTTGTGAAGTTATACTTTTTGATATAAGTTTTGTTAGTAAAACCTAATGCTTAATAGAAATGGCCCTCATACTCCGTCTTACAACTCACAGAAGAGTTGATTGGGGGAAAAAAGCCACTTTTTATAATAATTTTGTCATTTGTAATTTCTTTTTGTTTGTTTTTTATATAAAGGTAAACAAGATATTTTTTAATGTTAAAATTGGAAAACGGATCTGGTATGACAACATCTCCGCCTTTTCCAGACTTAGTGCATTTGTAACAAAATTCATTAACAGTGAAATTAATTTACGGTTTTAGGCTTAAATGTAACAATGTCCATTTAATGAACTGTAAGATTGTGTTGGAACTGCAACTAAATTGCTTGAAATTACCTTGTGAAGGGTTCTCTGTTATGGCATCATCCTGTAAAACAGCAACACAAATGCACTTTAGCTCATAATGAACAGTAACCTCTTACATGCCATCTTGTATTCAGCCTGCGTTTGTCTGCTCACCAGCTGCAGCAACTTCAGGATGTCTGGATGCTTCTCAATGTATGACTCCACCATTTTCTCCACACTAAAGTGCACATCCTGGTTCACGTACACAAATGCCATGTTGCACTGTCTTTGTTCCTGCGGAGTGGCTTTCAGATAGAAATGACATCGCTCCAGCACCATGTGGTACTGTCCGTACACATCCGCCTCCGCATTTACACATGGAACAGTCCCCAACACCCTCAGTAAGCTCTGCACATTTGGGTAAAACCCAATATCTGGAATTTTGAGGGTAGCAAACACCGTGGTTGGGAGGATTCTCCGCTTGCTTGCATGCCTCCACTTCACCTCCCAACATCCAAGCTCTTCGTAGAATGTGTCGGGACGTGCGAGGTTGTTCAAGTTGGCATCAGCTACTTTATCCCTGCGAATGCTGAAATTGTGGTCGGCCATGTAAGACGGGACCAACGAGAGCCATCGGAGGATCCTCACCATCTCAGTGCTGAACACTCTCTTCACTTCTGCAACGAGGTACTGCAAGATGGGCCTACTCAGAGTTTCTCTGTAGAAGTCCTCCAGTGGGGTCTCAGTTGGGTCCACTTGGGCCATTTCTGGTTTAGTGATCTCCACGCCCAGTTTCTTTGCTCGGCCGACTGCGTCAGAAAACCATTTCCTGTGAAATATTGCTAGCTCTTGTTGGTATTTGCTGACCAGCTTTAAGGCATTGGAGATAGTATACTGCAAGGTACTGCTGATGCTTATTATTCCCCTGAGACTGGAGTTAAGTATGCTCACACAGCACAGTGTGTTCTTCAGAACAACAAGAGTGATGATGAAGTTAAAGTTCTTTAGAACTGGCTTGAGCTTAGCCATCTGTTCGGCTGTTTCTTCATCCACCTTCGAAATGATCTCATTGATGCAGGTAAGGAATGGTTCGAGGATTTCTAGCATGGTCTGGAAGGCGTCAGTGCCGTATTCCCAAATCCCACTGAGAGCAGCTTTGATCCGGTCAACTTCACCCTTTAAATGCCCATACGTCATCTGGATCTTTCCATCCAATCGTTTGCTCAGCTCTGGGATTTGTCGAAGTAATAATGCCACTTCCTGCACAGTATCTGCAACCTTCTGAATGGAGGGCACAGGCATGCAGCGGATTATCCAAATGTTGAACGCATACGGGTCACTTGGGGAGAGCACTACTTGTGGAAACTCTTGCAGGATTCTGCAGGTAAGATCCCGCATTTTCTGACACATGCTTCCTGTGGAGAGATAACTGAGTCCTCGACAGTGCTCCATCCTCAGACCCCATTTATTTCTCAGCTCAGAAAGTAGCATGTAGAACAGATTCTCTGCATCCAAGTCACACGGTAAGAAGCCAATCAGGTGCTTCTGGGGGAAACCTGCAATCGTTACCGACCGGATGAAAACCGGAATCTGCTCCTTTCCCTCTATGTTCGTCACGTCCTGGACAAGAATGGAGAAGAATCTCGACAGTCTGAGGCTGTTTTGGATCTCCTCTTGCATGAAGTGTTCACCGAATTGCAGGATTTCCTTTTTGTCTATTTTCTCGACACAGATCGGATTATGAGCCCGCTGACCCCGCACACTGCCAATTGGTTCATCCGTGCTGCTGTTTGCCCCATTGATGCTGAATCCCGTCAGAGCCAGGATTTCCTTAAAGTAAATCTTCAGAGTTTCTTTTGCTTTTGAGATGGCTACATCCTCTTGGGTTTGGTTTTCCTTTTGAGTTACTCCCATTTCTGTCAGCTCTTCTTTCACTTCTGGTGCATTTTCTGGTGTGAAATAATAATAGAAGCATAACTGAGAAGCTGAAATGATTGTACAAACTCATCATCTTTTAATGTATCAACATGTTCTTGGAATAAAGCAAGAAATTAAATTTCCAGCAAACTGAGCAAGTTACCTTTTGATTTCTTTACAACAGCAGCTTCCTCTTCTGACTGGATAAGGACACATTTGATCATTAGGGTTTTTATGCTTAACAAATTCCAAAAGGACTAATTTTAAACAATAAAATGTATACTTACTGGGTCTCTGGCTCGCTTCCTGTTGCATGATTCCTGTTGAATCACAGGAGCGGTAGAGTCAAATATGGTAGGAACAGCGTCTTCCTTTAACACACAGCTTGATGCAGTCTGAAAAAAAAAAGATATTAAATGTTAATTGCTGCATGCACAATGAAGATTCTCTGGTATTTTGGACATCTTATTCAATTACTGAGTTTTTAGGATGGTATATAAAGTTAAACTTTCACCCAAAGTTAAAGATTTTCTGTACAGTTTTAGTCACATTGCTAATGCAATGTAACTTTAGTGTTAAGTAGTGAGTGGAATGCCCACAAACAAAATTATAAACATCACCAAACGATATTGGGTTATTGTCTGTTGAACACATTTAGACCCGATGCAACACATATGTAGTTCTGTTCATAAAGTGGTGATTTAAGGACACAAACCTTTTCCATACTGGTTTAACATTGTAGCTGCTGAGAAATAAACAAATAAACCAATAAAATCAACCAAGACCCAGAAAAACATGTACTAACACTAACTCTGTCATTCCTGGTAGATTTGTCATCATAATCAATATGTGGTAAATACCACTGTTGCTACAGGTGACTACACCATGTTTGTTTACATTAGCATGCATTGGTAAAATTAATAATTCAAACAATAGTGCAGTCTACAAACATAAAGACTACACAGAAAATTAATTAAACAACCTGTAGAACACTAATCTCACATAGTTAAAATTACTACAAATGACAACACACTGCAATCTGGTTGGGCAGGTGACAGACAGTCTCTGTCTTCTGGTCTTGTGGCTCAAAAAATCTCTCATGCAAAATCCTCTTAATCTTTCCCGATCTGTCTGGAAAAAAAATCTACCCTGGCTCTACTTCACCTTACTGTTTACTTTTCAGCATAAAGCTATTAACCTTGTACTGGCTGAGGTTGCTTCCTCCTGCAACGCTGCCCCCTAGTGGCTGCCTTAGGTGAGTATTCAGCTACTACAGCCTCCCTGTCATGCATTAAGTTGATTTTCCACAAACCCAGTTACTACGTCAACAACTGACACCAGCTTCATTCGTCACTGATTGCCGACAAGACAACGAGCTCAGGATTGACTCTTACCTGTTGCTCAACCATGGAGGGCTCAAAGTGTTTTGCACAAACTTTGTACAGATTATGCAACTGCTCTGGTGGCTGTGAAGCCAAATCGTGGCGATGGCAGTTGATCAACCATTGCTGGCATCTGCAAAATAAATAAGATAGGTAATGACATTAAATAGCCGACTACAGACTCAGAAAAAATAAAAATAACTGGTAATAGTTTCTTAAAAATCTCCTTTGCACCAAGCAACCATGGCGCTGTGTGCTCTTTATTCCATCTTTCCGAACATGTGATGAATTAAAAGCTGCATGCCCAATCTGACTGACTTCCCCAGATGATTTAGTCTGGACAACCTTTGATTGAAAAAAAAAAAACATGGCCCATATTATGCTTTTGTTGCCGAGAATATAACTTGGCAAAACAATTTCTGAAATTAACTGTATTTTAATAAGTGAGACCCTTGTTATATTTTGGATATAGCATGAATTACATACCAGTTTTTCTGCAATCAGACTATTTCTGTAAAAATATTTCAGGTTTAGTTTATTGGGAAGGACGTACAAGTAAAATAAAGTAAGCAAAACAAACAAACAAAAATTACAATGATGAAAGTTTTTGAATTTGTATTTTTTTTTTTTTATTCTTTTTGTGTCCCATGGGAAATTCCAATTTAACAATTTCGGCCCACATGCCAAAAAGTGTGGATTTGATATCCTGTTTTGTTGCATTTTGACAAACTACAAGTTCCACAAATATTGATTTAGATCGCGAATAGATTTTTTGTATTTTTAGACTTTGAACAAAAAACTGACCAAAGATAACCCAGACTACTGAGAAGCTGTGGAATAACCCTTTATTCGGGAGATGGAGGGATTTCAGCCGGAACACTTTCTGTTTTCTGCATAGATATCTCGAAACAGAAAGCAGGTTTATCTTCAACAAAAAATTAGTCATAATTAGTCACAATAGCGTTATTGTCGCCAGTTAACTAACTGCACAAGCTAAACTGTGCAAACTTAGCTTTTCACACTTGCAGTAGAATTCATATAACTAAGCACGTTTTTAAAACCACAACGCCAAAACACTGCTACTCGAGATGTGCTCTTGCCATACTGCCCCCATGTCAGCCCGTGATACCCCTGTGGACTGTCTGTTGATCCGATAGCCATTTACACATTTGGAGGAAAAAAATACTCAATTGCGCTTATTTTCCTTGAGATTAATCGATTAATCAAAGTCAGGCATGACCTCTTATGAAACAGCCGTGGAAGTCCATAACGACTGATAAACGTGCTTGTTTCACACGGACTTTTCTTTTAAGAGTAACATGAGTCTGCGCCATTTTCCACAGAGTTGTGTCACTATTAGCTAACATGATGTAAAGCTAACCCCGTCGCTAACAGTCCAGGGCTAACACATTCATTTTGCAAGCTAAACGCGGTTTATTTCTGCTCAACTTTTGCACGAAATGAGACAAATCCTTACCGTTCCGGATCCAAAGGGAAGCTGAAAAGCGGAGTGGTGTTTTCGGACCCCTGCTGCTGGTAATCACAGTTCGCTGCAGCGCAGCAGTCAGTCATTTTGGACTGTAGTCTAGCTAGCAACTTAGCTAGCTTAGCTGGCGGTTGCAAGCTGGTAAGCCCACTTAAACCAAACTCTGTCTACAGAGCCATACCTTGGACATAAAATGCAAGCAACACCTTATAATTTCTATTGTACTTTCGTCTAGAGCTTCTTTGGTAAACTAAAAACCGACTAATTTCATGCTTTCCGAAGTTGAAGTTGCGAGCTAAGCTAACAGTGGCCGAAAGCGTGTTGTCCTATCAACCAGGAACTAATATATGCTATACCAATAGTTCACCAGCAGAGGGCAGAATGGGACAGACAGCGTTCTGTTTTGTAAATACAGTCTGCAACAGATATGGCTTTGTGATCATTCATTTACATTTTGTAAAACGTAACACGTAGTATTAGGGCCACGCTAAGAAAGTGATAAGACAAATGAGACAATAAAGTCACATTACGAGCATAAACTCGTATGAGATTAAAGCCATACGATTGCAGTAATATTACCACTTATCGTATTATTGACCTTATTTCCGAAATGTTGTAACTTTATCCGCATATTATTACCATTTCATTCTCGTGTTACTTTGACTTTATTCTTGTAATATTATGACATAATTATTTTTTACTTTGTTTTTAAGGCCCTAATACTCTGTTGTAAAAAAGCCTTTTTGTATTTTGATAATCACATTGACTCTTCTAATATGGCTTCAATATTTATTTCAATATATTGTTTAAAAAATAGCAGTTCACAACTGCTTCTGATCTAATGTGAGGGGTTTATGACCCTTACTCCACCACTGGTTGATAATATATTTATTGTTGCAATAAACCATAAAATAAGGCACTGATTTTTATTAAATGGAATATAAATGGAACTGTGGAAATGCTTCTTATAAGCAAAATCTAGATTTCAACATTATCATTCCACATAAAATCACCTAAGTTTTTGAAAAGTTTATGATCTCCGTCACATTGACATAGTCTAAATTTTTATTTATTTTTTGCACTGATTTGAAAGAGAATAAAAACAGTTCTGTAATATTTTCCTGTCTCCCAGCAATATTTTAAATAAAATACAAACCAACACTGAAGGGAAAAAAGACTGTTTAAGGCTGCTAAAGAGTTGACATGAACATATAGCATTAGCTGTAAACATACAGCATTATAATGGTAGGATTTAGGTCAACACAATCTGTGGCTTGAAAAGCGACGTTTACACTCTGTTCAATTTGACTGAGGTTGAGCTATTTAGTAAAGAATATTCAGTAGATGTTAAATGTTAGTAAAGTTATTCCCAAAATACTTAGTGCAATAGGAACCACATTGAAACATTGTAATGTATTGAGAGGAGGAGGTTGTATGTTATGAATACTAACACACCACCTCCCCAATATCCTCTTTATAATTACTCTTTCTAGCATATTAATCTGTCACATGCATTTTTAACAAAATACAGTGGTTTGTATTTTTGAAAAAACGTGAAAGATGTTAGGGAATATAAAAACTTTTCAAAGGCATTGAAAATGGAACATGCTAAATGGTTATAATGTATAATCTCTGTTTCCTGGTAAAATAATGAGATACTATTTATTATCAGTGTGACTTTACAATCACATCCAGAAATTATATTTTGAAAGCTAAGTAAAGAAAAACCTAAAGATAAAAGCAGAATGACAACAATACCAGAGAATTTAGAAATTCCTTCTTTTTAATTGCAAATTTAAGACTAGGCATGTTTTCTGCAAATCCAGACGAAACTCTCAAAATACCAGAACAAATTATTATTTTACTACAGAAATGATACAGAAATGGAAGAAAAGAAAACTATAGAGACCTAGTGTACAGACCTGCCCATATTCATGTCTACATTTCATCATAAAAAATAAAACCAAGTACAAAACGTTCTATTTTCATTTGAGGGTCAGAAAATAAAGCTCAACATTTTCTGGAAGCTCAAGAGACTTCCTGGCTTTCAGGGTACGTCTTCTGGTAGAGTTCTACCATGGAATCCAGATCAAACCCAACGTCATAGTTTATGTTGAAAAGGGCGAGGCTTTTTGACTTGACATTGTCAGGCATATTCTCTATGTACATCCGGTAACGCTTGAGCGCCACGTCGGAGGTGTCCTCCAGAGCCAGCGTGGGTAGGATGCTGAGGAGTCTCAGAGCCGTCATTACGTTGGGGAAGAACTTGACATCGGCCAGTTGCAGCGTGTCATGGAGGCTGGAGGGAAATGTCTCGCCTTTGCCTTTCTTGCTCCATTTGACCCACCAGCAGTGCAGCTCAGCAGAGAGACTGCCTGCATTTGGGATGTCATCGCTGAACACCTGAACGCTCTCCTCGTCCGGCTGAGTGGACTTCTTCCCCTCTATGATATCTGGGATCAGACACATACACCCCAAGACTTTGATGTGATCCTGAGAGAAGAGATCATTCATTTCGCCAATGACGTGCTTCACCGCAGGAACCGTCACATGCTCCTTGTAGTAGTCATCCTCCTGAGTGCTTCCATCTTCTCCCTGACGCTTCATCAAGAAGAACCGAGGAACCTTGACAGGGATCTCCATGGCTGCCGCTAGGTTGACGGCTTCGTCGTAGAAAAAGTCGTGATAGACGTCGATGTTGTCAGACATTTCCTTCAGGGACTGCAGCACAGCGGTCAAGCTGGCTGTAGCTGAATGGATGTCCACCGCTTTCCCTTGGAGATTTTTGCCAAACGCTTGGATGAGCAACATCACGTTTTTCAGCACGATTAACGCCATGATGAACTCAAAGTCAGTTAAGGCTTTGGAGATCTCTAAAGCACTGTGGGTGACTTGGTCATTCCACCTCATGTCTTCATTGTCATGGACGCTGTCCACACAGAGCAACAGTGCCTCTATGACATCCAGTGCCACCTCGAACCCATCATTCCTTCTGGTCCAGCTGGTCCGGCATATCTTCTTCAGCTCCTCAGCTTTGTCCTCTTTGTCTGGGTAGAAGATGGAAATCGCATGCTCAAACTCCACCTGCAGTAATGGTGACTGAGAGAAAAACAATTCAATCTGCTTAAAGGTGGACAGAACGAGTTGAACCCCTGACACACCCATATTGTTGGCCAGAGACAGGGTCAAGGGATTAGTAGATCTAAATGTCAGTATAGCCTTGGGGTACTTTTCAACCAATTTGGAAGCAAATGCTTTAATTTTTCTCGAGTGGGTCCCAGAGCAGGCGTGGGCTTGCGCTCTACACTGGCTCATATCTAAATCCCATCGATCAGTCATTTCAGATAGTAGTTTTTCTGCCAGGTCATTTTCATCTCCTTCAAAGGTCAAGAACCCCGCAAACTTCTCCTGATGACTTTTCAACTGGTCCACATAACGAAGGAACACCGGAAGGCACCATTCTCCTGAGATCTTCACTGGTTCGCCGGTAAGCAGTGAGAAAAAGCCGTTTTGTTTGACTCCCTCGATCACCTTACTGCGCACATACTGCTCACAAACCGTGATTAGCATGTCGAGTTCATTGGAAAAGCAGTTTTGCCTTGATGAATCAAACCTGTTCTTTAAGACTTCATCTCCACAGTTCAGGCGGTATTCCAGCAATGCCTGGAAGTTACACGACTTCAAGCCGTCATCTTTCCCATTACACGGTGCAAATGGCGGAATGCTTTGCTCTCCGAGCAGTAGAAGAACCTCCAATAAAGTCTTGAGGTACTTTTGCTTTTCATCTTCCTCTGGTACATTCTGGACAGTTTCAGTAATAGGCTCTGCTGGAGCTTTTTTCATTCCTAAAAACATATATATTTTGGTTACAGTTGGAAGACATTTTTAAAATTAAAAATGCATTATTTCATCTTACTTTTCCTTCCTCTTCTCTCTGTTTCACTGTCTTTTGTCTTCAGAGAAAATCAGACAAATCAAAAGTGAAATTAGATTAAAAACAGCTAAAAAGAATTTTTACAAATACATAAGAAATCCTTTCACAAATCATTCTAAAACATCATCTCCCTCTAGTGTGACAAATGTAGCATTCACCTTAACATAAAAAATCTTATGTTTAGGTGTTATGTCTGGCAAATGTAAAACACGTACATATGCAAAAAGCTGTCAACATTTTGAGACAATTACAGATGATGTAAACATTTGACATTGCTGTAATTATTAATCATTATTTTACCCACCGTCTCTTTACCACGTTTCACCTGTCCACTCTGAGGTTGGCCTGGACCATCAAACACAGACGGGACAGCGTCAGCTTTCAACACAGAACCTGGAGCATCCTGGAACAAGAGCACACAACGTAATCCCTATAAAAAATAAAAAATTAAACTTTAGGCTTTTTTCATACCACCATTGTGATAGTGAATTATATCAATCAGTCAAACTTTATTTAAAGAGTTCTTTTCATCCTAGTAAGTGTAACCCAAGATACCTTAGAGGTTAAAATAGGAAGACAAACTTTTAAAGGCTAGAAATGATCAACTAAAGTTTAATCAATACACAGATGAAACAAGTCAATATATTGATAGCGAAAGTGAAGTCAATCAATTTTACAGGATAAGAAGGTGTGGAAACAACATTGTGAAACAACATGAAAATACTGGAGAAATGTGTAAACATTTATAATGACAGAAATAAATCATTCTAAAAGCATACATAGTAGAGATGTAGAAACATAAATAGAAATCTACATATATATATGTATAGTGCTGGATCTCACTCTAATCTGCAACATAGACAAACAAACTGAGCACAGAACTTACACTATCAAAGGCAGATGCTTCAAAATGTTTCCCACAGAGTCTGTAGTATTTGTAGAGCTGCTCTGCTGATTTCTCTTTCAGGTCATCCCTCTGGCACTGTTCAAGCCACTTCTCCGATCTGAGGAACAAACCAGCTATACAATGACGTTACATATTAAAGAGTTTCTACATATTCAAATTCAAAAATACTTTATTGCTCCACATGGAAGATTAAACAGTAATAATTATAATTTTACATCTTTTTACTGAAAGAAACTGTCAGAAATATTCGTCCTTTTTGGGCCAATTTTTATTAAATGCACTCACTGTGAATTTATTGGGGATATTTCTACAGACATTAGGATTTAACTATGGAATAACAACAAAGTCTTAATGGAGCTCACAAGGCCGCACAATTTACATGCAGCGGTGCATTAAAAGACATTATTAGACCCGCGAAACCTATTTTATGCTAATTGATGCACATCTTCCTGGCTACATTAGCATCACTTACCTGTTTGGATCTCGTGGAAACCGGAAGAGCGCCTGAAAGTCCGAAATACCACTGGGACAGTCCAGCACAACGCAGTGGTTCTGCATGATGACTTTTTAGGAATAAAACTATATTTTTCGTAGATTTTTTGAAGAATGAGTCGAGTGCTAACGTTAGCTGCGAAGCTTCGAAGATCTAGCCTTACGCTATGAAAACCTAAGACTTCCGGTTATTGCCTTCAGAATAAAATTATAAAAGCCTCTGAAAAAAATGAACTTTAGTACAGTGTGGTACAGGAAGACCACCTACATTTCAAAGTTACAAAAATTGCATTTTTGGTTTATATGAAATTAATTTAGAGCAGCTGAAGTTCAATTAGGGTAAATTTGTAGCTAGGGGTATAATGAGAAGGATTTGGCCTCTTGGAAAGTTTATATTATGCATGCAAATGATAACAGATTTATAGATCGATTGATCTGCTCTTAGTAAAGGGGTTTCTTTCAACACGGAATTAGTTCTAGTTGTGTGTCTAGTATCCTTGGGGTTAAGGTTCAGGTCAGAGCAGATTACTTTGGGTTGAGAGGGATACTGCAATGGTGAGCTCTTGTTAAAGGTCTGATGCATTAGATTTAAAGAACCTTGTGAAAAAAAAAACCTTTAAGGGGGTATTACATATGCTTTTTACTAAGCCCACTGCCCACATAACTTTAAGTGGAAAATCACAGTCAGTCTGTGTAATTAATCCACATAATGTTTTACTTTGGAAATGAAGTCGCTGAAATAAATTAATTTTTATTTATTTATATATTAGATTTTACATATTTATTATTTATTAACCCTTATCTTTAAAAAAGTTCAATAATCAAACTTTGTTTACTATACGCTTTTGCTTGCGTTTCCATTTTTTTCTTATTATTTTGAAGGTATGTTAACGTCCGGTTGGTCTATGCAACGTTTAGCCTACGTACAAATTAGCGCGAGATTTGTTTGCCACTTTCCCAAGGTACAACAAACATGTCTCGACATGTTCCGAACATTGTTTATATTGTGGTTTTCTCGTCATATTGTAGATATGTAAAAACATAGCGTCTAAATCAAAGACAGCGACCATGGTTATACTGTGGATTATAGACGGTAATCATGGTGGCTGACCTGGAAACGTCTTTCACACACACAGTATGAAATGCGCAGCATTAAGCATTTCCTGTAAAAACTCACAATGTAATAAGTTTATCTTCACTACCCTCTATTTTTCTCCTGCCTCAGTCAGAACTGTAACACAATGGGTGTGTTCCGACCAGTACTTCTGGAATTCTATTTGGGTTCAAACATTCAAACTGCTGTAATGTAGAAGCCGCTCAGGCTACGTAATGACGCAACTGTCGTTTGACAATTTATTGGTTAGTTATAAATTCTCGCGATACTAGCCAGCCAATCGCAAAGCAATAAGCGCGAAGTTAAATGAAATTGTATTCGCGTGTTTTCCTCAGACAGAGGCTTACTGTGAAGGATACCAGTGGTGTTTGGACCAACCGTTGCAAGTAAGTTAAGATTTCTTGCAAGTCTGTGTGCGATTAGTAATGCCTGTAGTGTTTTTATGGTGATGCAGGCATATAACATGCCAAATACTGCTTGTTTTAGTCCAAAATGATAAATACGTCAAATCGATTCGATGGCGTAATTACTTTTTAGATATTAAAATCAGGCTTGTGTATTTCTCCCGCTAACTGTCTGCAACTGTAATTTTTAGGCCACATTATGGACACCGTCACAATTTCAAGACGAAAACATCCCAATAATAAGGTGAGTTCGGGATTAAAGTCTTATTATTTTTAAATTAAAGTATAATCAGCTCCCTTGGCTTTTACACCCGATTTAACGCTTATGTTCTTGTAACGTTACTAGGGAAACAAGGAGAACACCCAGCCTCCAACTGGAGCAAAATCCTTTGATAAAACGGGCCCTACATCAGCTATGCCATTCCAAATCAAAGCCAACAAACGAGAGGATGTCTTAAAAAAGGGAGATTCTCTTAAGGCAATGGGTAAAGAGCTGAGTAGGAAGCCAGTGTCTGGAGAGACTCAAAGAAAGTTTCAGAGAGATACTAAAGATGTCAAAGCACAAATACTTAAACCCGCTGTGGCTGAAGCTCCAAAACAATCATTAAAACCTGCTCCAGGGATGTACAAAGGGAGAATTGTTCAATCAAAAATTGGTTCTATTTGGAGGTCAAGTGATTCTTTGAGTGCAGCAGTTATTAAGGCACCAGCACGTAAACCAGAGAGCGAAAAGGTCAAAGGCACAGCCATAAAGAACAGGTCCAAATCTGTAACCGAGGTGTCCAGGCAAGTCGCCAAGAGGCCAGTGCCGATGAGGTCCAAGTCGGTTTCTGACCAACCCCATCAGGTGGGCAGGCCCCCCGTCGGTAACTATCGCCCTGCTGGATTCTGCTCTGCGCGGCCTCCCACCAGAACCCTCACAGCCACGCTACCACCTGCTACATCCAGAAGCACAACTGTGGCTGCCATCAAACCAAGAGGTGGTCAGAACACAAAGCCAAAGATTCCAGTGACTGACAAGAAAGCCAGTAGACCTGTGATCTCAAGCACACTGAGTCAGTACAGAGTTGCCATGGAGACGGCAGAGGAAAAACGGTAAAGTATACATGCAACAGAAATGAAAATTTGTTTTACACAACCTTACAGTTATTAAACATCTCCTTTTCATGCAGCGCAAAACTGGCTGAGTGGCTGGCCTCCAAGGGGAAGACCCTGAAAAGACCTGCCATGACAACAATGGCACCTCCAAAAGCAAAGCTTGCTACAAAAGTGAAAGTCGATCCAAAGGTTCCAGAGAATGTTGACCTGGAGCCCGGTGCTCAGTGTAGAGTTGAACCCAACCTGAGCGTGGAGCATGAAATTCTAGCATCGTCTGTGGAAACTCAGAGAGAAGAAGGAGGTAGTGCACAGAGCCCGATTCCTGGGATCATGAACACAACACTGGATCTGCTGGACGACTCTGAGGCAGACCTGTCTGAACCTCAGGGCAGAGTAGATGATGTAAGCAGATTTTTTTATGGGAATGGATTAAAAATGTTAGAACTGAGTTAGAAGGTAATCTAATCTCGTGCTTTCATGTTGACAGATTGTTGTGAACCTTTGTGATGCCTTGGAGGCCATGGCGATTCCCTCCGCAAGCTCTAATGGTACGTTTTCAAGGTTACTGCAGTGTATTTAAAGTCAAGATTATGTGTAACTTCATAATACAACCCACACAAGATTATTTTAATAATTCTCATTTTGCTTCATTAAGATGCTGATGCACAATGCAACCAAGCAGAAGAATGTAGAGATGAAGAGCAGAAGGATGAACAGATCCAGGCTGAGACCAAAGAGGAATCGGAAGTGAAGCAGGAAGATGTTGAGGAAAGTGAGGATGATTCAGAAGATGATAGTAATGATTATGTCATGGAGACAACACCCCAAACTAGTGCTTCAGTTATCAAATACAGTGTGAAGACCACCCCATACTTGCAGAGGTAAGTGCAGACTTTTATATTTGCAGCACAATTTGTTTACTTTCCGTCTTCATTCTTTTTTTTTTCTCCTTTATTCTTGAAACCACACAGTGTGAAGAAAACGATTGAAGGCGAGGTGAGTGCGAGCGCATCGAGGAGAAAGAGCAACATCAAAGACCTGAAGTTTCTGACGCCGGTGCGCCGGTCCAGTCGCATCCACCATAAATCCTCCCACCTGCCCTCAATGCTCACCGATCACGATCCATGCGTGTCGTCGCTGGCCGAGCTGGTCAAGCTGGACGACAATCCTAACGCGTACATCTACAGGAAGAACCCTGCGCTTCTGCAGGAGCTGCCGGACCAAAATACATACTAAGTATTTAGTTCTTGTACAGAAACGTAAAGGACTTAAGCTAAGGCACACTACATAGGCAAACTTTGTTTTACTAACGTAAAGTAAGTGTATGAAACTATTTTCTACAGTTACTAAATTTTTCTGCATAAAATGACACCTAATATGTGTCCTGTTGCGTTTTAAGAGTCCGAATTTTTAACTCAGAAAATCACAGGATGTGAGCTCTATTGAGAGCTTGCAATGACTAAACAAAAAAGACATTCAACACAATTCACAATCAATCCCACTTTAATTGATCACATTGTAAAAAAACAAAAAATCCAAAGCACTAATTGAACACTGCTTTCAGTTTCACACCCAATGGAAAATTACACGTCCTGATATCAGACGGGATGTTTTGACTCCGGCGTCTGGGGAAAACAGACATTCTTAAAACCCAAATAACCCCAAAACAACTCAAGAACCAAAATCACTTTGATGCAGTTTTCTCCCCTAAAGTATAAAAAGTATTTCTCGCAACCATCCGCCGATCCCATGGGAAGATGTTCAGTGCTGTAGGCTGAAGAGCAACGTTGCTGTCTGAAGGCTTTATGTCCTTGAAAGGCCCCGGTTGTCCAGATCTTTCACCTGAAACACAAACGTTGAATCCCGAAAGAAGACGATGAGTTAATCTGACTCCAGGACTAACATTTTCAAAGCTTTTAATCGATGTTGACTGTTGTCCAGTGGAACGCTGCAATGCAACATGTTCTATTTGTGCTGAAGTGCCTGTGTACATTCTAAACTGTTGCACTAATAATTTGAAGATTGAAATAAATACATTTTACCTTGACTGGAGTTTTCCCTCAAACCATCCTGACAGACTCACCTTGTATATCCTGACCAGCCAGTGTTCTGTAGTGTAGGCCTCCTCCAATACATCCAGCTCAAAGTCCTTGTTCCCAATCTCAGCATTTCTCACTCTGTCATAACCAGGTGGCCTCTCTGCAGAGAACAGCAGAATCTGAGTGGAAACTCTTTGCAGCAGTAATCAGTATTTATTTTAGGTCTTAAACTATGTGCACTTGTATTTGCAACAACAGCAGACAGGTTTTCTTAAAGTCCATCATTCACAGTGGAGCCTGTCACTGCACAATTGGTGCCAACAGCTACCCTGGGCATGGGCTAAAACAAAGACTTCCACCACTTTTCTTATTGTAATTGTAAAAATAGTGTATGATCTAAAAAGAACAAGAAATCAAGATTAAAAAATGTGACGGGCCATATTAAGTAATGGGAAGTGTAGAGATCTTTTGAGACCTTTAAACTCAAAAAGATGCGATTATAAAAGTTAAGGTATTTTTATCTGATTCCACCAGAAGGCGAACTGACGGCATAAATATCTAACAGTTCAATGTGTCCAATGCACAATTTTCTACTGAAATATAATCTTTGAACTAAATTCTGACAATTATTCTTTGAACATTTTTACAACATTGTCTAGAGAAATGGGTTCACTTACAGGCTACCTATTATTTTAATTAATATAAATAAAAATTGTTACTTTGTTATTTTAAGAAATAAAGTATTTTAGCCAACAACAGCTCGTGTAGTATGGGATTACATCTCTAATTATTTGAGATTACAGTTTTTCATTTACACAAAAGTAAAAAACATGCTAATTAAAGTGCATGAAATAGAAAATTTTAAGCTAAACCATAATCATCACAAAGGACTGTATCGAGTGCAAATCCTACAGATACTACAATTTGTATTCATGTAAAAAAAAAAATAATAATAAATTTAAATCTAGGAGATTAACGTTGGTCAACATTTTCTTCTTTGGCCTGTGACTAATCGGTACATACTGCTGGGATGACTTACTGCCCTCTGTGTAGACCTGTCCGAAGCGATAGTAGCACATCTTGTACATGAGGCAGTTGAGCAGGACGGGCGAACCCTCACGGTCCACTCTGAACTCTCCAGTGGGAGTGTAGTAGTCATGCTCCTTGATGTGTCTGCCAGTCTCCGTGCTGCCGCCAATGCGGACCATCCACAGAAACTTATTGATGTCTGTCATGTAAAGAGATGCTTGTATCACACTCAACACAGTAACTAGAGATATAGAGCACCGACAGGTAGCTTAATGGCATCTAGAGACGTACCGTCTGAGGAATAGCCAGTCAGTCCTCCGAAGATGACCAAAACGTAGCTAACGTCTAGCTCTCTCATGATCTCATAGGCCTTCTCCTCAGTGGATGCCATGGCCTACAGCACAGGAGGCATCCGCAGTCAGCACTGAAATCCTTTAGACGCGACAAAACTCTAAAAGGTAAAACTCACCTGTCCAACCCTGGAGATGTGCGTGTTGTTCCACGTGTTGTTGTCCACCAGAATGGTCCGGTTGGCCATGGCGGTGATCTGGTAGCCGTAATCCCACCACGACATCACTTTGGCATCCTGAGAGAGGAGAAAAACGCTTTACTTTAACATGTTTAACAAACATGCTCAGAGGATGAGCTGGGTCTGGCACTGGGTCCACCCAGGGGTTTTGCACAGCTGAATGGTTGCCGTGGGAGATTAAAGGATTTCTCAAACACGAGAGAGAGAGTCACAGCAACACTACAGGTATATTTTAGATGAGGGAATGACATTATAACATCACGTAAAGCTTAAAAAAGTTGTTCAAATACTGCCCCTTTAACAATCACCACACCCCCCTGCAACTCGTTTCGATGACTGACCTCGGGGGTGTTGTGGCGGAGCCAGTAGTAGGCCTCTCTGAAGTCGTCGAAGATGATGCGGCTGCCATCTCCTCCGCGGGCGGACAGGACGATGGAGGGAGAGGAGTAGGCCTCGCTGGTCACCCAGGTGGAATGGAAGGTGTAAGTGATGAGGAAGAAAGCCATGACCAGGATCATCCCACTGGCAACCTGCAGGGTACACGCATCAGAAACGCGTTACTGTTGAAGGAACATGCTCCTTCGACTGAAACACATGAGCTAAATCTGAAACGCTAAGATAAAATGGTAACATTAATGGTAAAGCTCATTGAAACACCAGATCATTTCTCTTTCAGCCTCAAGTGGGAAGTGCTCTAAACAGGTGAGTGATTTCTGACTTCACCTCATTTTTGATGGGGTAGGTGGAGTCCTGCTGCTTCTTCTTGTTCTTATCTGGCCGGCTGACGTCAAGGTTCTTCATGTAGGTCGTTAACACCTGGGAAACCCCGATACCCGACAGGATGCACATCACAGGAGCCAGCACCAGCATCAGGCGCACCTGGAAGCGTGAAAAGAAAATGATCCGTTCAATTTGTGCGACGTTGGGCATATTTACACAATATAAGAAATACTCTAAAAGATCCAAACAAATTACATTTTTGAAATAAGAAAATAAACACTTTAGTGCTCAAAACACATCAACAGAGCATTCCTTTAAGGAATCTGAACTAAAGCTAAATCTACACACCTTTTGAGGAGATTGGGATCAAATATATTTACAGACAAAGCTTTTTTTTTATCCATATGTTTGCAAAGTTTTGGATAATCTATTGTTCTGAATGAGGTTTATCCAGGAAATTACTTTTTGAGTCTGTATACTCCACTTAATGATTAATCGATTACTAAATAAACTAACGATTATTTCAACAACTGATTAATCGTGATTAAACGTTTTATCCCTATGTTGATCTGACTCTTTAGCACTTAAATCAGCAAAAAGATTTCTTTTCTACGATCCTTTGTGAAAGCAGATGTATTGGGGGAGCATGCTAAAAACAAACGTACCATGACAGCTGAGAAATACATGCTGGTCACTCCATACATGATGATGAAGATCCTGGCGTCTGATAAGTTGTTAAAGCAGTAGTACAGGCCGACTGGAAGAAAGGAGGGAAAGGTAATCTGAAGGTAAATGCACAAAGAGAGAGAGTTCACGTTGTGACGACTGCATCCTCTGCTTCTCCTGACTCACCAGGAAACATGAAGACAAGCAGCTGGAGGTCAAAGTAGTACGAGGACCAGGTGGTCGGCTGGTGCTCGGACACCGAGGCGATGATGGGGATGTTGTTTTTAGCATAGGAGGGGTCCAGCAGAGAGTAGAAACGGCCGGTCCAGGGAGAAATTTTACCTGACAGGAAACCAGAACGAGTAAAAAAAATAAATAAATAAATCACAACTCAAAGCTTTCCTTCGTATGGGAGGCCGTGAAGGGTTAGTTAAAAGACAGGCAGCATTCTGAATTTTGTAGCAAACTCAGATTTCTGGATATCTCTAAACTTACAAATACAAATTTCAATTGCTCTTTATAAATTATAACAGTTCAGTTATTCTCGTCAGTTGTTTATGTTAGAAGCAAATGTGAGGTTTACAACCAGAGAGAAAGTGAAATCCAGCATGTTCCAATAAATCGTCTCCCATTTCACAGACCAGTCCTCCGGTAGTCCATATGCAACGTCTTTGAAGTTGATTTGAATAACAGCTTTATTACATCAGCTCCAAGGACATAAACTTGAAGTTGACATGAGGACGTCATTTCCAATTTTGCCATTTCCATGCACCTTCTTTTAATACGGTACTTTAAAATTCGTATAAAAAAAAAAACAAAAAAAAAAACATACACGTACACATTGACAGAAACACCGTTATTGTCAGTCAAGAATGTCGGCAACGTAGTTTACCTGTGACCATGAGAACGGCTCCCACAGACAGCAGGATGAAGCCCACCAGAGAAATAACGCTCTTGAACAAGATCTCAAACTGCTGTGCGTTGAGTTTGCTGCGCAGATAATCCACAAAGGCGTGAATCTGGCACAACCCAAACACTCCGAAGGCGGCCATGTGCTCCGATGACAGCACCGGCTGGCGTGGGAGGGAAGACGCATAGTCACATGGAAGCCTTTTTTTAAAAAAAAAAAAAAAAGAAAATACTGCCACTGGTAATGCAACATACCTGAAAACCGACAAAAGAGATCTGCATTGATAGGATGGTGCCCAGGCAGTAGACGGTGCAGTAAGCCACATAGATACGATGAGAGAATCTGCCTGTGAGCATCAGCACCAACACGTGGAGGGGGATGAGGTTGATCAGGAACACATAGCCACCCCATGACGACACCTAAAACCACACACACCTCACAGTCACCGCTGTTAACTTTGAAGTGAAAAATGCCACGCCAACACCTCACTGGCCTCACCATGTAGAAGTATGCCAGCGCACACATGGAGGACCAATAAACCGAGCCGGTCTTCACCGCTTTGATCCACATGTAGTAGGTCAGCAGCATGCAGAAGATAGCAATACCTGAGTGGAGGAGGAGATACAGATGGTATCTTAACTATAACATTGCTTTTACGAGGCTGATCCAGAATCTTTCTGCAGCCTGAGACCCGATAGTTGAGCAGTCACTGCAGGCCCAGTACCTTCGTTATCATAGGAGCCCGCAACTGAACGGGAGATGTAACCAGGAACCACTGCAATCATGGCTGCCGCCAGGAGCCCAGCACCTGCATCCTACACAAGAAGAAGAAGCAGCTTTACAGACCAACCAAGAAGTACTTTTGAGTAAAAACAAAAAAAGGTTCCTTAATTAAAAAGGTGCCAAAATTACATAACTATCAGGAGAAACTGACTTTATTTTTGTAAACAAAGCAAGAACTCAAACTTTTGCCTTTCAAAGTAGGAGGGATTAAAATTGATTCTGTCCTTTCCTAATATATAAAACATATACCATAAAGATGTAGAAATTGGCAGTTGCGCTGCTTAAATCAAATAGTATCCCACAGAAAAAAAAGGCCTTTCATTTATAAACACGGGTAGTTTCTGGATTCTTCACTGAGAATGTGTTCCTGTGGTGGATTTTTACCTTCAGCTCCTTGGTGAGGTGGTAAGTGACGATGGCGGTGAAGGAGGAGAAGAGGGGAGCGAGAAACACACAGACGTTTCGGATGTCTATGGTGATGTGAAAAAAGTGGAGGACGTGGTAGAGGACGGCCGACGTAACCATGAGTCCTGGAGAAAGAAATGAGAGGAAGACGGTCAACTTATCATGTAGCAAGTCTGACAAAGTTGTTTAAAAATACTCCAAGATGAAAAATATAATTTAAAAAAAAACTAAAATCCTGTGTGAAGAAATAATTTTGATGATGAAAAAAAATTTCTAGGAATTTCTGATCTGTATTCTACGACTTTCTGTTTCCTGGGGTAAAAAACATGACGTGACACAGAGATCCATGTCTTTTAAACCCTGGACTTGCCTGGACAGGAGCCAATATTTAGTGTGCCAAATGTTATAGAGGGAATCAGTATGATTCTCTAAAGTTCCCTGCAGCAATTAGAAGCATCTTGGCATCTCCATGACAACCACTAAAGGCTCCCCTCATGTCTGTTACACAATCCCAAACTGGAAAAGCACCTCTGGGCCAGTGTTCGCTATGGTGAGGATGTATGATGCTGATGGCTTGTGGGAACATAATCAGGTTATTAAAATAACAGGACATTTTAAATAGAAATCTGCTGCACTACTAGTCAAGTAAACATGGGTTTTTAAGGGACTAAATCATCTGTAGTTGTGGTGATTACATCAAAAATTATTTCTTGACAGAATTTTTCCAACATGGATATAAAGACTGAATATTTTCTACTTGTTATGAGCAGAGATCATGCTGCTAAAAGAAAAGATGAATGTATATTTTGAAACTTCTTGGTCATCATGACAAATTTGTTAATGGATTGCTCTAGTTTCCATAATACAAATAAGAGCTAGAAAAGAGAATGATTGTAAGCTCATCATTCCCACCTGGGTAAATGGTGCCGCCGATGATCCTTCCCAGGGGATACCATGCTCGGTCATCGAACCAGTTGTGAAACTTATAAAATCCTTCTTCTGCCAGGAAGCGGGTGGTACGGTAGTTAAAGTATCTGATCGTTAGAAGAAAGTTAGGGTGAGCCAACAGCATGAGGACATCATTTCATCTAAAGGCATCAATGGAAACTTACGGATCAAACTCATGGATGACGCTTTCAAACCTCAAAACTGAAAAGAGCCTGGTGGAGAATGCTGAGGAGGAAAAAAACAAAAAACAAAACATAAACACTTGCTCTGTTTCGTTTTCCAGCCATGCTGTTAGGATAAAGGATGCAGAGGACTCACAGAGGACAGCAGCCATAGACAGAATGAGCAGCTTCAGCAGCGTGTCCTGCTTCTCATAGGACAAACGGAGGAAGCCCAGCTTGGTCATTTTGGTGAGATCAGGGACTGCTCACCGTACTACCTGTTCAGGACAGGAGAAGCAGTGGCGCACGTTGGTTAGATCCTGCATTATGAGACACTGCAATGATTAGCAAGAGTCAAGATTCAGGGTCTGAGCAGCTGGTGAGAACTTCTGTCTCCAGTCCAACCAGCTAAGGCCACGCACTGCATGTGGCGTCAGAAACCAGGAAGCGGCCACTCTGAAGCCCGTGCAGGCGGCTGTGTCCAGCTTTGCAATAAAACATCTTGTATAACGCTTTAAGCGGAATCACAGAGCCCAAAGAGGTTCTATTGGACCCTGCTGCTTAAACAGATAGCAATCTGTTTAAGCAGCAATCAAAGCTAGCCTTAAAATGGCATTAACCTACTTCCACGGCAGCTGTAATAAAAGCTAGCCAAGAAATAAAAATGTTTTCTGCACTTAGACAGCATGCACACATGTAGGGAAGAGTAGAAATTAGACAGTATGTGTTAGTTCGGTTGCTGTATGTACATGTAGAAGATAAACTACAGAGGCTAACATGTTAGCTCCTGTTGAGTGAAATCCGGTAACGGGCCTTTCTTTTTTTATTTATTTATTTTAAAACATCCATAAATTCAAGATCTCAAACAGAAAACATAATCCTGAGCAAAACAAGAACTCAGTAATACATTTTTTAAACACTCACTCACCCGCTCCGCCGCTCTTGCTACTCATACACTTTTCACACACTACCTTCACCCTCAAAGTAATCCCGCCTCCACTACTATTTGCGTGCACGTTTATTGGTCAAGTGCTTGTCAACGGCAGCTTACAAGAAATTTGATTGGTTCTTTCGTTGTCATTTAATCTTTGCTCTCTGCCTTAGCTCTGCGGTGTAGTGACGTGTCCTTAGACTAGATGAAGAAGTATGTCTCCATCTATTGGTTAAAAATGATACAATTGGAGAATCAAAATTGCTAAAAGGTTGTAGGTAAATCATGACAATTATTTATGAATATTATAATTAAATTACAATTAAAATAAAATACAAATGGAAATAAATTATTCCACGGTGATTTCAGCGCGCCAGTATAAATATACAAATACATAGGAATTGAATAAATTCAGATTAAAAGTTTATATAAGTTAAACTCATAAATATCTGCTTCTTGGTTCCGGCCAGCGAACCATTCCGCCACCCAGTGGTCGTTTTTCAGACCACTTAGTCTCCTGTACCACTCAAAAATGCACAATATGTCTATAAATAATTTGGGGATATTATAAGGAAGTGCTGAGATATACCGTTTTCCACCAAACTAACGTATTTGCCACTTCGGCACAAGCACAGTGAGAAGAGTTTAAAGGATAAAAACACTAGACTCAGAGCAAAACTCAGATGACCCAGCTTTCTACTAGCATGTAAACGCACCAACTACACAAATCTGGGAGCTCCCAAAGCGTGAAACGAGTCTCAAAAATTCTCGTGCACTCGTAACCGGATTTGTGCGTAATGCAGTTTTGTGTGTGTGTGTGGGTGTGTGTGTGTGTGTGTGTGCGTGTGTGTGTGGGTGCGTGTGTGTGTGTGTGTGTGTGTGTGTGTGTGTACTAGGTGACTTGTGCGTACTTTTTCAACATTTGTAGGCATAGGAGAAGGTTTATTTTATTTTTAAGGTTTACAAGTCCAATATTACACACAGAGAGATATTTTTACACACGCACAAATCCTTTTATATACACACACAAACGCGCGCGCGCACGCACACAGACACAGACACACACACACACACACACACACACACACACAGATATTTTTAGACTAATTTCACTCCATAAAAATAACAATAATTCCACGACGATAACATTACAGTAATTCTAAATGAAAAATATTAAATTTAATTTCCCTTTGAGATCAATAGGATATTTTGAATTGAATTTTAATTCTTCATACAACAAAATAACATAGGATCTCCATTATTAACAACAATAATAAAAATATTTTTTTTTATTTCATCTTATCCAGAATAACATTAAATAAACCACCGCAACGTTCATAACTAACAATCAGCAAAGAATACATAACAGCAGCTGCTGAACAAAAAAAGTAAGCAACAAAAAAGATCAGGGCAATATTATGGCAGAGGAGCAGAAGATGTAGCTTACCTGCCATCTACAAAATCCTCTATATTGTCATTGTAAGGCAAAGTGGAAATTTAACGTTCCCTCAACTGGCGTTGTCGCCACTAGCAACTTTATCACCATGGCGACCAAAAACTTTCTGTCATCTACTTATGGCAGGGGCGAGATTCTGAGCGCCACAAATACATTAAATTTAGAGATGCTGATTGGTCAAATGTTTATTTCTTCCCCTGGCAACTACACATGAATTTCAGAATTAACATGTCAGTCAGATGGCTAATCACATGGTTTGAAATAATCATAGAAAATTCTTGACCTCTAATGTGTTTTGGTTTCTGAAATACATGCACTTTTCTAACATACAGCAGCTAGAGAACAAAAGTATGTATTAAAAGGAGGAATTTGATGTTTTTTTGTTTTTTTTAATACAAACTGGGTGAAAAATGCAAATAGATTTACTTTAAATATCTCAGTTGCCTTATTTGTGCCAGTAGAATCTTGTTTTTGGTCAGGTCTGGCCAGAAAAGTCTGGCAGCAGGTATAAAATAAATGCAAACTGCAATAGCAGCACATTTTACTTTCCCATTCAAATCACACAAATGCAGAAATAATCACCAGACACATTTCAAACATTGAATACTGACCAAATTTTATTGAAATTAAATGTTACTTTTACAAAAAGAAAAAAGTAAACAACAATAAAATCACTAAGACTATGCTCCTGTCAGAATTGCACACTTTTTCAAAATCATTGCCCCTATCCACAGCCATGAGCTTTTGATAAATGAAAGAGAAAAGATTACCGAATGAGCTAGGGTGTCTGAAGAAAGGAGGTGCTGAAATTACGTACACCATAAAAAATCTTTTCAGATTAGGTATAATGACATCAGCTATCTGGGTTGGATAGGTTTAGCTAAGTCAGGGTGATCACCTACTTGTTTTTTTTGTTGTTTTTTTTAAAGAAAGGCCCTTTTTTTTATAGAGCTTCACATGGTTGTGCCTGAAGTGAAAAAGAAAACAGAGCTGCAGTGGTTTGGCAGTGTTGTCTCACTATGACCAGCCAACGACACCCAACCATTAAGAAATGGGGTTAACCTTTCACCCACTGGTGTCACTACATATACTACAGATAGTGGTGGTAAGCCAAAAAACACAAGAGTTACTATTTTTTATAAAAGGTAATCAACAGCAACATGGTACTGCCTGAATTGATCTAAAATTGCAACATAGGAAGGAAAAACAAACAAACAAAAAAAAGAAGACTCCCTTTAAAGGATTTGTTTAAGAAATTTGTCAGATATCAACATCCATGTGCAAGACTCAACACTAAGCAAAATGCTGCAGGTGGAACCTAAATGTGTCGTTTCTTCTCAATGCTCCTGCAAAGAGAGAAAAAGTCTATTTAAGGTATATTTGCTTAAGATTAAAACTATATGGTCTCTTGTGCTGTATTTGTTACAAAGCGTCACTCAAATGGCACATTATATAAAAAAAAAGAAAAACCTATGCAGAAAGAAGACCAAACCAAAATAAAGTTACAGCTGAATATATTCCTATAATGTGTTAAGAGAGAAGTGTGAGTCAAAATGTGCCTGGCGTGGATTAAAACTGAACCCAACAGCCGAAGATCGGATAACCTACATAAATCCTTCATTTTGCGTTGCATGTCGTCTTCTTTGACGTCAACCCCTCTGGAGGAATCGACACCGACTGATGCCAAACGTTGGTTGATATTGTTCGTGCTTCGCGTGGATCCATCACTGGCTGTGCTGCAGCAGTCTGTGGCGGTTTGGGGAGGTGTGGGGCGAGGCCAGCTTCTCGGACGAGGGCGACGGCGTCAGAGACGACTGCAGGTGGACGGTCTTGTGGAAAAGCTTGTTGCTGATCAGCACGACCAGAGAAAAGAGCCGCAGCTGGAAGTGACTGGGAGGGAACGCATGTTATCAGAGACGCATCAGGTTTACCAACGGCGTTACAGGAAAATCTGGAGCTACGCCTCATTTCTGTACATTTTAACCAAAAACGCCAGACCTTTTGGGTAATGTAGTAAAGGAGATATGACAATGAATGTAAAAGCAGCTAATGTTAAAAAAAATTAATTAGAGGATATAATTAGTACTACTTTTACATTATAGAGCACCTTGCCAAAGTGTTTTCTAAACGCTTCATATTTCTGTCATCTTACAACTACAAACTTCACGGTATTTTATCGAGATTTCTTGGGATAGAACAATAAAAAGACATAATTGTGAAGTTGAAGGTGAACGATACAATGGCTTAGTACTGTTAAAATAATGGAAGTTGGAGAAGTAGGATTGTCATGATATGAAAGTTTCAAAATCCATATTGATGCTAAAAAAATCAAGCTGCCAAGAAGAAGAACAAGAAAGAAATTCGGAAATGAACAGAGTTTAAAAGTGTCACGTCCCTGTATAGCGAAACATTAGACAAGATGGCGGCTAGAATAAGTATCTATGTATTATCCAGACACACTGTGTTCAAAAAATCATGTCACTTCAGTTATTATAAAAACAGTTTTTATAAATATGTAAAAAAAAAAAAAAAAAAAAAGAGGAGTGAGGGTTGGCTCAAGACTTTCCATGCATTTTAAAAGTCGTTGACACACTCACTACAGTTTTGTTGGTGTTTTTGCCTCATTTGCACTGATGATGAACAGAGGAAAGAGGATGGAGAACAAGCAGCCACTACAAAGGGGAAAAAAAACAGATCAGTTAGAAACTAATTCTGATTTTTTAAATAATGTGCTTGTGTACTTTCATTACATTTAAAAAAATTTACTCTACAATTGACCTGATGATGTATGAGGAGGGCATGGCGGTCAGCAGAGCCATGGGTAAACCGAAGCCAAAGTAATATGGCCAATTCCTCTCAATGTTGGACAGTCGTTGGTGCATCTCGATGCCTTCCACAAACAGACAGAAATAAATGATTATTTTAGCTTGAGCCCCCTCTTAAATCCACATAATTCACTACAAGAGTGGAAAACAAAGGGTAGTCTCACCGTGGTTGAACCAGCGATACTCGAAGCAATACAGGGAGTAGAGCAGAGACATGTGGAGGAGACTAACCATCTGTCCGATCGCATCGATGGGGAACAGGCTGACAATCATCCCCTGATGGACCACAGGTTTCATTCATTATGCCATTCGTGGATGAACATGTGATTTGATATCTTTACTTGAGCAGGAATGTAGTTTCTGAAAGGGAGGAAAGAGTTTTACCTGAATGAGGAAGAGCGCCTGGAGCAGCAGGTTGAACAGCATGTCGGCGATGATCTTACTGACACTGGGGAACGACTGGGCTTTGACGCCAGACACCTCAAACGCTAGGTCAGCTATATCCTGCAAACAAAGAACACAGGCTGACCTCTGACCTTTGGAGTCAATGTCGCTGTGATGACCTGACCTTGATCTAATTGAACCAATAATTTAATCTACGCTTATTTTTCAAAGTGTGTCCGTTTTGTTTGTTTTTTTAAGTGTCGGGACTTTAACTTGTTAATTTTGATTAAATGCGTAAATTTCAACATATTAAAAATTTTTAAATTGTTTCCGCTTTCAAATGTTCCTGAAACGCTTGATGGGTTGGAAATGTTTAAAACCAATCTGATGGCTGGCTAACCAAAATAAAGGTTTAAAACACAAATATCTTTGCTGTGTACCTCATATGTCTACTAGTCAATAACTTGGCATCATAAAGGATTTCTTAAGTGAGAATGTTGCTTATTTTGTCAATTTATATTTTTAGATTAAAATATGATTAATTAATTACAGACCCTGCAATTTATACAATTTTTTAAATCTAACCCCATCCCTATTTTTTTTTATTTTTTTTATTTGCACACTGCAGACTGTGGCTCTGACCTGGAACCAGATGGCGTTCACTATCTTGCTAAGGACGAACAGAGGGAGAACCCACAGAGCGCTGAAGACGGAGGTCAGGATGAATTCTAGCCAGGACCACACGCTGCCGTGGAGGGAGGGGTCACCTGGAGCACAGACAGCTTCCATCAACAACAAGCCCAACAATCCAATCCACAGTTACCAGCGGCTCTGCGTACCGATGATTTTTGCTGTGAGGGTCTGCAGCAGGGGGATAAAGACCCGGTAGAAGAGAAACAGACTGAGCTGAGGAGATAAAGCACAGTGAGGGATCATGTTTGACTGCATCCTGGGAAACAAAAAACAACAACAATTGCAAACCAAGGAGCTTCAGAAAAGAAGAGAGCAGAGAACCAGCTTACCCAGAACACTCCTCCATTCCAGGCACAGCACTGAAATATCCTGCTGGCTACTCTAGGCTCACTAAAAGATTAAGACAAATTATAACCGTCAGGATTATTTATAGTAAAAGAGATTTTAGTTTTGATAAGGGTGCGTCTGTGCAGAGTGGAAATCATCATTAACATTTTTACCTCTGCAATAAGTCAGAGCTGGAACATCATTATCATATGTTAAATATTTGATATTTTCTGAATGATGTCAGTGTTTATTATGCTGAGTACAGATCAGTTAAGTAAAGAATTTATCTATTGACCTTAAACTGATCACTTAAGTAGTTTGCTCCTTCAAAAATAAATAAAATTGGTCAAATAAAAGAAAGCTGGTGCTTTCTAGTGTGATAGTGCAAATATGGCTAAAAATAAATTAGGAAGTTTAAAATTAATATTAGAAATTCCTATTTTCTACTATTTTCACATGAAATATTTTTAGTGTCTCAGGTGACTGTTTCTGACAACCCAGAGCTGAAATCACAATAAAACATCGGATAAAACAAGAATTTTGCAATTGATAGACAACACTCATGAACGTTGTGACGACAACTGCAGCTTGACAGGCTGTCAAATTCCACACTCCAGACTTTTTCCCCAACATCTCTGCAGCATGCAGTGAATTCAACATACTACTATAAACAGAACAGCAGTGTGGAACCGCCACACCTCAGTCAGAACCTGGTGTTTCCAACCTACTTGTCCGGTTTGCGTTCCTCACTCTGTGCCCGTCTCTGTGCGAGGGCCCCGCTGGCCCTCCTTCTCCGCTGCTCTTCCCTTTTCTGCTGGATGCGAGCATCCAGCTTGGAGATGGTTCCGATCCCCAATATGGAGTCCTTGATCCCCTGACAGATCCGAACAAACACACACGTATGTGGTTGAAAATTCTTTTTATTTTAACACTCAGATTTTCTCAGTGTTGGGAGATGAATTCAACTTTTAGATTCAACTGCTGAGCTACCACTACAAATGAAGAGGTAGAGTAGAAAAACTGGGCCTGCAGGGGAATTTAATAAATTACGCACAGATGGAGAAAAAGTACAGACGCCTTTAACTCTTATCTCAGATGTCTAGCAGTCATACTGAATTATTCTGTGCCAGTAAATTATATTTCATGGACTAATATTTCACATATTTGACTATGTGAAAAGTCTAATGGTTTCCTTTATTTGAAAACCTTTAAGAATAAAAAGAAAAGTTGGATCTCTAATAATAACACTAATTTTAGTAGATTTTTTTGATAAAAAAAAAATTCTAAGCTGGCTTTTTTTTTTTGTCAAAAGGTCATGTAACTTCTGGGATTTACGTGAGCCTCTTTTAGCTGCACTGAAAGCAAAAATGGCTCTTTTGGAGTCTAAAAGTTGCATTTTTCATTGGGTTCAGATCATTTGAACAAACATTTCTGAAAAGGTTTTACTTGTTACCTGCTGGATCTTATTCTGGTTAATTTGTCAATTTTTTTACTTGGACATTCAAACCTTTATTATGTTGCACAGAGCACAATAAGGGACTGAATCTTTTTTCCACTTCAAGTATCCATACCTGAGTGTATGGAAGGCCATACACTCAGGTAAGCAGTCAAGCTAAACGACTACATCGTGATGTCCATCCTGCCGTGTCTCATGAGTGTGTGTCGCGTGTGTGCTGACCGTCGCGACATTCTGGAGGAAGGCCCTGACGCTGTCTGTCATCTCTGGACCAGCTGCAGATCCATCAACTGCAGAAGGAGGGGGGGCTGCTGACCTGATGGTCCGCTCTCATGGCAGGGTGGGGCTCATGTACTAACCTGCCGCAATTCATAAGAAATAAAAATATAAAATAAAAAACTCAATGCATTCCTCAGAAATCCATACAAATAAATACATAAGAGACAAAAAAATGTATGTTTTCAACCTACTTTATGTGCATAACTTAGGCTTTAACAATATTACTTTTTCACACAAGTGAATATACTTCAGATTGTTATAGTTCAGATTTATTAGAAAGAAAAAAGAAAAGAAACACAGCCTGTGTAAAATGCAGGAGATGTTTATTTCTCTAGAAGCCATTTTGTGCTGAATCACTAATAACGGTGTAACATGGTGATAGAAACTTTGGAACAAAAACAGCCCTTCCAAAGTC
The DNA here is from genome assembly GCF_019740435.1 of Gambusia affinis. Classification (NCBI taxonomy): domain Eukaryota; kingdom Metazoa; phylum Chordata; class Actinopteri; order Cyprinodontiformes; family Poeciliidae; genus Gambusia; species Gambusia affinis. The sequence continues at coordinate 18,843,529 of NC_057882.1, forward strand.
ATTTCAATAACAAAAACATCTGACAGACATTTTATTCTACTTTCTAAGATATCATGGTGTCACATAAATGCTGCCTTGTTCTTTTTTTTTAATGCTAGAAGTCTAAAGTTAACTATCAGTCATAAGGTTCAAACAAGCTGACAAGTCTGAGAGGATCCTTTGTTCTCAGCTGGTGGAGGGGGACATCTGCCTGTGAACTCGGGAAAACAAAGCTATTCCTCTTATCCGTTCATGCCGATTTTGTTTTGTTTATTAGCAACAAATTCGAGCATTTATTCCATGGAAATATCATAAAATCATAATTTCACCTTCCTTTTCCTTAAACTATCTCAACAGCAAGGCATACCTGCTTATTTTAGACACACAGTTATGATTATTGTGTGCGAGTCAACATTAGCCAGCTGACTACAGGTAGTTAGCTTAATTTACTGGGGTCACTCAGGCAGTAGTTGATCCCGCTGACCTCTCAAAACGCCTCTAACTTGATCGGTCAACAGCCTCCTGTTTAACAAGAAGCCTCTAACTCCTAATATTTGACTTTCGCTGGGTTGTTCCAGTGTTGCTGTTAGCTCGTGTCTCTCTTAGCTCAGTGTTCACGCTGAGCAGCTTAAACTGTGCTGTTTTTATTCGAGACAACACTTATGGAGGCGAGCGAAGACAAAGACAGAGCACACAAAGAGCGCCATTATCTTCCTTACCTCATGCGACACGTTCACGGTTATAACCCCGGTAATAAATACGTCGTTCACTCTCCTAATGTGACAACAACACCAAACATACACTGCCAAGAGCCAGGGCCGTGCAAAACATATTGCGCAAGCTCCGACCGCTCGGTAACCTGGGAAATGTAGTACTTATTCCGAAACTTGAACGTGCGTTTGTCCATGGACGCTCGGTCTCCCCAATGTCGAACCCAATTTCGTTCTTCTTAAATGTCGGGCCTAAAAATAAACAACTTCGTACCCCATGTACTTAAACTATGGTTAATCTGATCAAATTTATTGGTTACCAAAATTTGTTATTAATTATGTAAAAAAAATAATAGTTATTACATTCTGAAAACGTAAAAAAAAAAGTTGGTTTCTTAAAAAAAAAACACAAAAAAAAACCTTGCTTTACACCCTACTTTCATTCTCTCTCTTTTTTTTCAAATTCTAATTTATTCCAACTGACTTCTAAAAGCCACCAACAAGCAAAAATCATCCTGCACGTTCACAGCCACCAGGTTCACTGATTACTAACCTTATATCTTTAAAAATGATCGTTATTTTTCAATGTAATAAGTGATGGTATTAATAGGTACAGCGACAAATAGACCCTTATTTAAAGGGGTAGTGTTATGTAAATTCAACTTTTCTGCAGCTTTACATCCTATTATTTTATTCCTTCATTAAAAACATACCTGGAATGTTAGCTTGATTCTTTCATGCATGTTTGAGGACTCCTTTAATCACCTTTGGCAACTTCAGAAAGCACAACTCCACAGCTCAGGTCCTTTAGACTAGTCAGCAGCAATTAGCAAACACCTGGTGGAACTATGCAGCATCTTAGCTTATTATACATGCAACTTCCCAGTGCAAAACTGGCAACCCCCCACCCCCCCAAAAAAAACAAAAAACCTTTGTTTAAGGGTTGATAGAGGAGCGATGTGATGACTTCATGCAGGTGAAGTTTCAGAAAGAGCTGGAGTTTTTACAGAGACAAAGGCCCAATTTTGAGGCGTTAAATTAGGAAGCAAAATATATTTTTAGTCATATTTGATTGACAGCATTTTTATAGCAACTGAAATTGACATAATTCCTTAATTGTGCTATATATCTATGTGCCTGGAAAACATAATACTGCCCCTTTAAATTTCTTTGGTGAATGTTATTGAATGACATCGTTATGCTGGATACAATTGGGGGTTCAACAGAAAAATCTGTTGAAATCTACAATGTTAATGATAATGAGTCAGAAAAATGTTACTGACAACAAGTAGACACCCAACAGTCTCCAACTTTATCTTTACCTCTTGTTCTTGTGTCTTTTCCTCAGGTTTAATTAGGTGTATACTTGCTGTTTCTGGATCTTTCTGGGCTCAAACCACTCCCAGAGTTCCTGTGGCCAAAAATATAACAACGTCACAACAGCTGCACTTAACCTCTGCTGCAGAAACGGAGGCATTGAGCCATGTGCATGTACTGAACTCAACATATCAAAGCACAACTGCACAGGAATTTTGAGGCCTGTTCTGCTGAACACGTCACGTTTGAAGAGTTTGCGCAGTTCACAGTATGCCCTGTAGGCGGCACCATTGCAGCTCACATGGATATTTTGGTGACGTCTGGGTTTCAGGAGCCAACAACTTAATTCTGTCCCATAAAGCAAGGTTTTGTTTTACACACGTGTTTGTATTAATTTAACTCTCCTGCCTTTTCACTCATGCAGCACAAACTTAATACAGTGGCTTGAAAAACTATTCATTAACCTTGAACTATTCTATATTCTGTCTCGTTTTTGTGTCCTTGAGCAAGACACTTCACCCACCTTGCCTGATCATTGTGGTGGATGGCTCCGGTGTGTGGCAGCCTCACTTCTGTCAGACAACCTCAGGGCATCTTTGGCTACAATCCTGTAGCTTGTCACCTTTGCATCTTTGTCCAGAAAAGTGCAATATATGTCTGAAGTAATTTCATAGTTGCCAGTAGCCGAAAGAACACGATAAAGATGTCTGTACATGACCAATATACGAGATTAAATAGTCTGGGCACGACAACATTTAAGACCTATGATTAATGCATTAATGTTGACATAATTTAGGAAAAAGTGCAATTAAGACATTTTACAGCCTTAGTTTTAGAACTTTAAGCATGTGGGGTTTTTTTGAGGTTTTAGCAATACTCCTGTTTTCTTTTAATTTCCATAGGTTCCACAGATCAGTCTGTCTTAAACTTCACACTCTCTCCCTGATCTGTGTGCTGCGTTCCTTGGTATTCATTATGGTGTTTGCTATGCAATATTCGCTAAAAAATTTTGAGAACATGTCAGAATAACTGAATTTATACTGAGATTACATTACACACAAATTTACTAGTTAGGACTATTTATGGAAATTCAAGTAAAGGGTTGAAAAAAAATGTACTTTTCAAATTTGTAGGTTAAAAACTGGAAAACTGTATGCAATGTGTACTATAAAATACTTAAAATTTATAGTTGTGCAACATAACCGTAGACCATAAACATTGATGACTGTTTATTTAAATACAATCACAGTAAAAAACATTTTGTAAAAATTAGAAAATAAATAATTAATGCACATGTTATACATCAAGATGTAGATCACTTTCACACCCAGATGTTCAGTCGATTTCTACTTCCATGCCCAGATCAGGTGAATCCTCAAAGTGGACATAGTAGTCTCCCTCCATCTCCTCAAAGACAACGATCTAATGAATTAAAAGGGAAGCATTACACACAGAAACATTTGCTCTGATTTAAGTTTGATGATTTTATGTCCAAAACAAACAAATCCACCGAGGACTGATAGAATAATGATTAAATAGAGTAGGGCACTGCTGGAGAAACAATGGAAATGACAGTGTAAAGAGATTTTACATAAAATCAAGAAAATTAGGGACAATCCTGAGGAACCTCTTCCTGTGACTGTCATATATAACATAAATATAAAAACAGTGTCTTGAATCAGAGGCTTCTTCAAATTCGTTGTAATGCAGATTGCTACAGGAGATATTTCCTGCCCACGGCCATCAGCCAACATAACAGTGAGTTACAACATTTAATTTCCCTTTGGGATCAATAAGGTATGTTTGAATTGATTTGAATAACCACATTATAGTGACTCAACATAGGCATACTGAATATTACTTAAGGGTATATAGTAGTTATTGATTAATCGATAACTAAAATAGTCATAAGTTGCAGTCCTAAACATTACATAACACTGTTACTCTCACAAAAGAAGGATCAGATGCTGTAACTATATCACACCTTACTATAATAACATCAACTTTTTTACAGCATGTTTTAAAATAAATGATGTCACTTTTTACAACTTGATTGACTGATTGATTGAATGAAAGACTGTCTGTGAACAGCTTTACCTGGTTTACTCCACTGTGGAGAAAGGGCCCAGGGAGGTAGAGAGACTGCTGTGGGCCCACTGACCAATAGCGACCAAGATTCAGACTGTTTATGAACACAACACCTTTTCCCCAGCCCTAAAACATTTGCATTAGCACACAGAACAACACAGACAAATCAGTGAGCATAAGTTGACTTTGCAGCATCATTCACACAAACAAAACACTAAAGGAACCTCTGCTATTCTCCTTTTAGTTTTTCATTCAGCTTTTCGCTGTAAAAAAAAACAAAAAACAAACACAAACGTCTTATTTCACTTACTGGCAGCTTCACAAACGTGTCACTCGGATAGCTGTACACAAACACTCTTCCCATAAAAAATCCAGGAAAGCTGGGAGTTTCTGGGAGATTTTTCCAAGATGCCTGATTAAGACTGAAAAAGATTCCTTCAAACACATTTTTAAACACAGATGGAAGTTGAATGCAGGTTGTTGGGTTCAATAAAGCACACAAACCTTTCAATAAAGTCGAATTTCATATCCAGGCTGTATGTTGTAAAACCCCGCAAGGGGATGCCGTTGAATAAAATGTCCCCCACCAGACCTGAGAGAGCAAAAATGAAAAGTGACTCATCACGTATCCTCGGACAATGTTCTGACAGTAATTTAATAGCAGGTAAAGCAAAGAATCTGCAGGCATTGCTGCTGGTCACCTTTACGCTGTTTGTCAAGGTTTCTTCCTCTGTGAACTCGTCCACGGTTTTCAACCAGGAAGCTCAAAGTCCGCTCTTCCTGTGAGGATGAAACACTTCAATGGTTACACCCAACCAGACACACCTTTGGGTTCCATCTCAGCCAATAACAAAGGGAGCTTCATTGTTCATACCTTACCATCAGGAACAGCCAGCTCAAGGATCTTGCGCTTCAAAAGACCAATATATTTCTTGTCTACATACACCTGCAGGACAAAATGGGATTTTTCAATTTACCCATAAAAAAAAGTGGTTCTCCACCATTACTGTTCTGCATTTTATGTAGCATTCATGCAATGTATAAAACTTCAAAAATTTGCTCAAACCAAAACCATGAAGGAACTACCCAGAGCAAGCCTGGTGAAAACAACCACTTCTTCTACGCTTTGCTTCATCTAGAGCAGGGGTCTCAGACTCGCGGCCCGCGGGCCAACTGCGGCCCTCGGGACGATAGTTTGTGGCCCCCACCTTAATATGAAAGTTTAATGTTAGTGTGGCCCGCGAGCAGTGATGTCAGTAACGCGTTAATTTGTAACGTTACTGACGTCGGACCACTTTTTTCAGTAACGAGTAATATGCTATTTCAAATCCAGTAGTCAGACTACAGTTACTTATCAAAATCATTTTTGCGTTACTATCTTCTTTTGTAATTTAATCGTATTTCCTCTACTCGTCTTGTCGAGTGACCGACGTCTCTATGCGACAGAAATGTAAACAATGGAGGGAGATGCGCATTTTGTTGGTGGAAAAACTGGAACTATTTTGAGATTCTGCTGACAAGTCCGATTATTATAAGCGGCTTTGGGCTTCATTTTTTAAAGTCGCTTGCCGATTTAATGAGTGGCGGGTTGCGCCTTTTTGGCTGTTTTGAGCGTGAAGTTGCTCCTTTGGGTTTGGAAATAAGCAGAGTCATAATAGCTAAATCCCAGAATTTGTTCGTCATTAAGGTAGTCTTACTCCATCTCTCCCTGTTCATCATTTCTCAGATGATCCGTCCCGCTGTGTCTTTGTTAATATCAAGTTAATATATTACCTCTGAATGACGTCGAGCTTCGCGTTGCGCTCCAGAAAACTGCAAACATCGAGACCAATATAAACAGCGCAATAAACGTGAAAACAGCCACGAATGAACGTGTCCGTAGTTTCCAATAATTATAATGGAAACTTAATTCTAATTATTAATACTAAGATAAGTGTCGCAAATCTGTGCAGCCATCTGAGCTGTGAGCTGCAGGAGGAGCTCTGTGCGCAGTGACACCAAATGCAGGGCCGTAACACAGAACCTGGAGGCTGGGGGGGAGGGGGGCTTTAAAATCCTTCTTAGAGTTTTCCAGACAACAGTGGACCACACAAACTACTCACGTTTTTTATTTTTCTACAATCTCCTCTTCAGTTCAACCTTATCAGTGGAGACACATTGTTGATGTTACCATTATAAAATAGCTTACAAAAAAGTATTGGCAAAGCTCAATGTGATTTTCACAGGAGGCGGAGCGTTGTTGTTAGCACCTGCTGAAAGTAACTAAAAAGTTACTTTTTAGTGTAACTTAGTTACTTTCCAAATCAAGTAGTCAGTAATCTAACTAAGTTACTTTTTCAAGGAGTAATCAGTAGTTCGATTAAAGTTACTTTTTCAAAGTAACTATACCAACACTGCCCGCGAGTTTGATATGATTGGCACTTTTCAGTGTTGTGTGCGGAGCTGACCTAACTTACCAATCACAGTGCTTCAAATGGAGCTCATTGACCCGCAGTGCCTCTCTGAACTCAAAGCCAAGTTCAGGGAGGTGAGTGGAAAAGCAGACAAGCTTGGGCAATTTTTGAGAGAATTGCCACCCAGCTTCCCTGAGCTTTCCCAAATGTTCAAGCGGACCATGTGTCTTTTTGGGAGCACATACTTGTGCGAAAAGCTCTTCTCTACCTTGAACTTCAATAAGTCCAAGTACAGGTCCAGACTTACTGACGAGCATCTTCAAGCTCTACTTAGGGTCTCAACTGCCTCCTCCCTTAACGTATTTCATTGGGATTTTATGTGACAGACCAACAGACCTCTAGCAGTAAGAAGTAGGCAGAAGAAACAGTTTATAAACTGTTATATTCATAACAGTTTATGTTCAATGTTCCATTCATGTTCAGAAAGTTAAAGGTTAAAGAACTGTTAATACAGCCATTTGAATCTGAAATATTATAATTACATTTATCTAGTCTTCTATAGCTGCTGTGTTATTATTATATTTTATTTATTTATTACTGATTAATTTTTTTTCTTATGAATTGTTAATTTATTTATTTTTTCATCTTATTTTGTGTTTAAAAAATAAAAATAAAGTCATTTGATAACATTGGAATGTTTTTGTAAGAGCTTTTCTTGTGGAAAACCCGATGCGGCCCAGCCTCGCCCAGACTCTACCTCCATCGGCCCCCAGGGAAATTGAGTTTGAGACCCCTGATCTAGAGGATCTGAACCCTCAGCTATTATGAAAAGATTGCTTGCTGGAGGCGTGGACTCTCTTTGACGTTTGAAATAATTGGATCTGATTTTACCCAACCGCTAACATTTGGCCATGAGGTATGTAATGCCCTAGCTAGATCGCAAAGGAAGCCACAGCAGGAACTTTAAACAATCCAGTGGGGAGTAGGGCCACTGGATTTTACCTTTTCAGTGATAAAATGTCTCAAATTCCTCTAGCTCAGACTTTAATGACTCAATATTTGGAAGAGTGCCCAATACAGACTGAATAGTTTTATTCACTTCCTTTGCTGCCATTGCCAAACTACAACCATATAGAGAGTGACTACAATTTGAAATCAGCAGACAAAATTGATGTCACCATTTGTAATTCCCCCTTTTGCTTGCTGATTGAAATTCAGTAGACGAAATTGAGCTCAATGGGAGAAATCCCTGACAGAACATTGCAGGGAGATGAGAATTGAGCAGAATTGTGTAGACATAGCAAAGGAAGCTATGGCAGGACCTGTAAACTGCCCAGGGGGGAGTAGGGTTATGCAATGGCCTAGCTAACCCGGAGCACTAACTGAGGTAACTCAACATATTGCAAAACAAATAAATAAAACCAAAAATATGTATACAGCAAACAACATGCCAGTAGCATAGCAAGCTAGCTGATTTTGTCAAGCTAAATTCCCGACATCAAGTGTCACTTCTTCATTTATGTGTTTAGACAACAACCTACCAATTTCAGTAAAGATCTGCTCTGTTTCCATGCCACTGGGTCTAAAATGCTGATACAAAATGCTTCTTTGTGCTAGAAAACACAAATCAGTTAATGACTCTGACTGGAGAAAAAAACTTGCTCGTGGAGGATGTTTTATTCATGGCAGTGTTCTTTGGCAGAGCTGTGAGGAAACCCACTCCCTTGGATACAAACACATAAATCTCATCAGAACGTCTCATGGTTAGCATCGCGCAGTCCTCATGGTGACTCATGTTAATTTTGCACTAATTTTCTGCTCTCCATCATTATGCTTTGTTCTTGAAGGGGTTTGTTTTCTTTGCAGTTCTTACCCAAATGTCTTCGGCTCACCATGCATGCAGATGCACTCACTACCATTTTTCACCCAGGAGGTTTTTAGTGCATGAACCATAATTAAGTAAAAAGTAACCCAACCTCAACAGAGTCTGAGCTCACAGCTTTGTGGGCAGGAACAATAACTCACCAGAGCACAATCCCGAACATTGTCACCTGACTGTAGAATCCCTCCGCTAGTGATGGTGGTCTCATACAGAGTGTAGCCATATGACTGGCCGTTGCCATTGTTTGCAGGTAGGTTCTCCATATTTACTGGCTTGGAGGATGTGAAAGGCTGCAGAGGAATTATAGAACAATAATGCAACTGGGAAGCTAACTTCTACTCCGTTAGACTTGTCACTGTATGTAACTCACACTCTCAGTGAAGCTTAAAGCATCCCATAATGAGAGATGCTGGTACATAATGGCAGTTTCATAGGAATCACTGTAACGCAACTTCGGCATGTCTGGGAGGCTGTTACCTTCTGCTGCACAAACATGAAAAACTAATCAGACAACAATGTCTTTCAGTAACAGCACCTTGCAAAAGTTAGCATAGCCCTTCAACATTTTGTCACATTCGAAACACAAACCCCCAACGTATTTCATTGGGATTTTATGTGACAGACCAACAATAAGTGGTCCATAATAGTGAAGTGGAAGGAAAAGGATGAAGGCTTTTCAAAAACGGTTTAAAAAATGTAAAGTTTTAAAATGTGATGCCCCTGTTGCTCTGATAACTCTGAATAAAATCCAGTGAAACCAGTTGCCTGTAAAGGTTGCCAAATTAGTAAACAGAGTCTACTGTGTGTAATTAAATATCTTTACAAACGCAAATGTTCTGAAAAGGTTGTTTCTTCGCTAATTGAGATTTTCTTAGTCTGTATACCCCAGTTAACAATTAATCAATTACTAAATTAGTTGATAATTATTTCAACAATCTCTTAATCATAATCTGAATAATTGCTTCAGCCCAACTCTAGATGCTGTGCGCTGTAAGAGACATAGCCTACAAGGCTTGCCACTAGAATAGTAAAAGATGGTTTATATTTATAATTTTCACACACTTATTATTTTCCTTTCATTTCACAATTATTATATTACATAAAATACCAATAAAATATACTTAGGTTGTGGTTATTCTCTGAAGAAATATAAACAAATTCAAGAAGTGTGAATAATTTTGCATGCCACAATACCTGTACTTCATACTCAAGGTTAACTTACGTCTGAATTGAGAAAATAAATCCCTTAGAAGGTGATACTTTGCAGTGTATCCCCCTGCTTCAGATAACGGAGCATCATAATCTGAAACGCATCAGAAAATACACTAAGTGTTTTCTATTGCCATCTGCTGGCTATTACAACAAAAACACTTTACCTCCATATTTTCGACAGCAGAGCTTCGTCACTCTAACCACATCTGTGCACATTTGCATGAACACTGCGGCTGTTTTGTTTATGTCAGAGCTCACTCACCATAGCTGGAGACCAAAGCTTTATAGGAAAGATCAGAATCTGCTCCGTTCATGAAGCCAAAACTGGATCCTCCGTGGAACATGTGCAGATTGACAGACATGCCTCTTCTCAGAATATTCCTTACTGTGGACACCGTGTCTAGAACAAAATTATATTTTCACAAACTCATCAGAACTAACTATAGTACCACATCATCAACCTTTTATTAGTCTAATTTTGCGGTACAAAGCATTTTTACATATTTAAAACTCTTTAAGGAGGATTTTAAATAATGACCTAATATCAGGTGCTAAAGTAGTATGAGCCCTTGTTTTATCATCTGCTTTCTCACGATGACAAATCCAGTTCAATCCAAAATTATTCATACCCTGTCAGATTTGAATTTAATTTACCAGCATATGTGTTCCTGATACTCACCAATCGCTCATTCATTCAAGAAAACATCACTTTTGAAAAATATCTGATTTTATTACCTGCTAATAAAAAGGCATGCTGAGTAATTTAAACCCATCTCAGCAATCAGTGAGAAGTGTCACAGTAATCAAATCGTTCTTATATTTGCTGAGTAGGTTCTTTTTTTCATGTTTCTTCTGGTGTTTTGGTGATTTATCTTTTGATATGAGCTCCAAATTTGAGATCTGATAAGGTAGATTACATCTACCTTATTGTTGTTTCCCTCGCAAATTCTTTAACAGATTCAAGTCAGGACTTTGACTAAGATATTAATACTACTTAAAGTAAGAAGTAACATGTTGGAAAATTAAAGGATTATTATAAACCTAACAAGGTACCGTGCTGGTTGCATGAACACCTTGTCACAGTGTCAAAGAACTCAAACCCTTGGTGTGGATACTTTATAAAAACTAATTTGCATAAATTTGTTAAAATTCAGGATTCAAGTCTTGCAGTAGTGTAGTGTAGAAGACATTGGGTTTTAAGAATGAGATTCGAGACACTGGACAATGCACGTACAAAACAAAACCACTAGACAGCATAACATCAGCAGAAAGGATACAATTTAATGAAAAGGTCGGTGCTAGCATAGTAGGCATGAATGAAATACCTTCGGGAGGCAGCACATGGTGAAGTTCCCCCCATGTATCATACCAGCCAGTCCAGTATTCCATCACCAAGAAAGGCTTGTTGGGCTGAAAAACAGTACAAGAAAGATCTGAAGTGTCAGCTAACATCGATTACGTCCAATAAAAAAACAGAGACAAAGAAACAAAGAAATATTAAAGACCTTGACAGAGTTCAGCTCCTGGATGATTCTCTGATTCATTTTCCGTAGCTTTACTGCCCGGAGAGCTTTGAGACAACAGATAACACGTTAAACTTTGAATGTATTTCTGTCCGTATACGTGTGCACACTGACATGTACCTCCAACAACACCCCCCAACTTAAATGAGTTGCTTTTATCTGATGTGAGCAAGACCTCTCTGATTCCTCTGGACCATAAAGCCTTTCAACATGAGAAGAGATAAAACACATCAGAAAGGTCTGTTGATGGCAAAACACCTGCCTGTATTTTGGGGAAATAGTCTTAATAAAAGATAATAACCTTACCTCTTTAATGAATAACATGTACTTTTCATCCTTTGCAAAAGATCCATATTCATTTTCAATCTGCACTGCAATAATAGGACCCCCTTTGTGGAACTAGAATACACAAACAAGTATTTAAGGCTATGGCAACAAATTAGAGCACAATACACTCATTTCCAATTTAAAACTGACCTGAAATGGAACCACTTTTGGTATAAGTTTGTCAAAATAGGTGTTGACAGCCTGAATGAAGCCAGGGTGAGTGGTCCTTAGTCTCATACTGTCGTCTCTGAGGAGCCAGCTGCATAAAAAAATCCAACTGCTACTTATCTGCCTTGTCTTTCAGTATTTTATGAAGACAGTTTTACATCCATAATATTGCATCATCGCCTTCCTAATCTTCTGACACTTCTTAAAGACATATCAATGAACTCTGTGACACAATTGTCTGAACCCTGAGACTTCTCATGTGTACTACATCCCTTGACATGTGTAGAGTGGCTCCAATTAACAACAGCCTAACCTATTCTCCTGTTACTTTTAGCTAAGAATTGTGTGCACTCTATGAACATTGATCTTTCATCCCCAAAAAATTTAAACGAGTTGGTGACATCACATCAAAACTAACATATCCTATCCTGGCTCATTCTGAACCATTCATCCCAATACACAAACACTATACAAAACAGAGGTAAATCAAAAGCAACACACGCATTTTAAGGATTTATCAAATAACAAACTGCTCCCTGCGACAGACTGACAACCTGTCCAGGATATACCCCGCCTCTCACCCGGAACATTAGCTGGAGATAGGTACCAGTATCCCTCCTGACCCTACTAGGGACAAAGGTGTTAGAAAATGGATGAATGGATGGACAAACTGCTCCTCGTTTTGTCAAATTTAGACCCACTTACAGCATGTTTCCTTGAAGCACAAACATGCATGACAAGACAGGAAACTGTGAACATAACTTCAGATTTTATCACAGCTTCAAAAAAAATAAAACTAAAACAACTCAGTAAGTCTGGCGTACTAAAGCAAACTTTCAAAAAAACTGAGGATGTCTTTCTTCATGGTCTTAGGAGGTTATATGTAAACAACATGAGTGTTACCTTGGCAGTCCTCCCAGGTCCATGTCGGCAGAAATATAGGGACCAGGGCATAAAATAACCCACAACCCCAGCTCAGCTGCCAGAGATATGAATGCTCTGCGAAGAAGAGAAAGAACACCCTAAAAGGATTTAGGAATATTATACAAATAGCTGTGAAAAGTGCCTGGCAACCACAAGCAGTAGTGTCATATCCCCTTGTGTGGATAATTGCTTTAATAAGTTGCTGCTGTTGTGGAGATTAGGCAGTTGTCAGGTGGGACTCCCTCTCCCTTCTTGCATGAGTTCTAGAGGTTGCATGATGGGAGCAGAAGGGGAATATTTCTAACCAGGTCTCAAAACAGGTGACATTGTTAGGAAAGCTAGGAAAGTGATGCAGGAATCTTGTTTTGGACCTCTGCAAGATTGCTTAGCCAGCAACATCCATGCTCTCTAACTAATCCTACAGGTTCTATAGTTAAGACAAGCAAATCACGTTCTCCTTACTCTAAATCCAACTGTGTGTGGAAGTTGAACACGCCCTTCTCCGGCTGGTGCAGACTCCATGGAACATGCCTGTGAGGATGCTTTAATTACCATTCAGGTGATGGCGATGGGTTTGTGACATAAAACAAACACAGTGCAAGTTATCTCCCTACGTAGTTAGGGTGTTGATGCCACAGGCCATCATCTTCAACAGTCGGTCTCTCCAGTACGGCCTGGGCACACGGAAATAGTGAACGGATCCCCCGAGGATGAAGAAGGGCTTCCCATCCAGAGTGAACTGGGATAAGTTGGTGTTCAGGCCCATCTTCCTCATCTTCTTCAAGTCCGTTTGTGATGAGCTCTGAAAGAATCTGTGCATAGTTCCAGTCACAATCAGGTTACCGGACATACGGGCTATTGTTCTTGAACTGACCACATGATGTACTCTGTAGGAATTTGCAGTTGTCTTGAGTTGGCAAAAAGTATAAAACAAGGGAGCAGAAACACATTTTTGTGAAGTCAAAACAGACTTTGACAATCATATGGACAAATTTATTTAGTTCATAACAGGTTTGTTAAATATTTTTTTACTATTTATCCTTTGTGTAACAACTTTAAACATGTCAGTATCAGACAGATATTAAGCAAAATTTTTTGGGACAATGACACAGATCTCCAAGTACTGGAGATTCAAAAATAACTTAATATCAGTATCAACTGACAAATTAAAATTAGACAACACTTACCCCAGATACTTGTAGAAGATGAAGCCAACTATGCACAAGCAAATGAATGCATGTATCTGTTTCTGTTTAGTTCTTGTCCTCAGGACACCCATGGGTGAGCTGTTGGATCCCCTGCTCTAAAACAGGAAGCGGTAGTACTGAGTTGACTGCAGCATCTGTGTGCAGATGAACTAAGGAGCTTGCCTGAAACATGCACCGCCTTGTGGGAGTGGCTCATAAGGCAAAGAGCTCACCTTAGTAACAAGGCATGTTGCTTTACTGTACATAATCCCCAAGTACTATCTTCTCTGTATCTTTGATGTTTGGATTACAACTTTAAATGGGCGGAATTATGTACTTCCCAGGCACATGCTGCAGTTTTAAAACACAATTAAGTAACTCTATTGTCTTCAATTCTTATAAAAAAGCTATATATGTCAAACATGACTTAAAAGAAATTTGGGCCTCTGTCTTTCTAAGAAGACCCTGTTCTTTCCGATGTTCCACCTTCCACCACAACAACCCTCCTCCATTGAACCATTAACGTTTTTGCCAGTGTTTCACAGAGAAGTAGTTTGCATGACGAGCTCAGCATACAGCAATTTCACCAAAGTTGCAGGGGAGGGTTGCTCTACAAGGCAGAAGCTTGGGAACAGTGTCTCTGAGAAGGAGCTGCGTGGAAAAGGCAGCTCTCAGTGTGATCAATTGCTTCAGCACCCAGAATGTTGCTTTCTCAAACATCCTTTAATCTACCGTGGAAGTCACGGAAGAATTATAGCAACACTCCAGGTATGTTTTTGATGAGGGAATAATCAAAATAATCATAAATAATATAAATCTCTAAAAGTCGATTTTACATTATACTGTCCCTTAAATATGACATTCAAATGTAATAGTAAAACAACAATACATTTTTATAGCTTTATTTTCAACATATGGAAACATAATGTTAAAGTTATATACTCTTGAATAAGTATCTGATTAAAGTCACATAGGTAAAAGGAAAGAAAAACAGTTTCAGTTGCATCTATTTGCCTTTAAAACAAACAAACAAACAATTAATAACGAGTATTCTATTTGTATTTTGGGACCTTTGATAAAATAAACTGGAACATGAAGCTACCATACTCAGATTCCCAACCTTTGAATAAGCCTCTATGTAAACGGGGCCTAAGCTTAGGCTAAGGCCCAGTTTACACAGAGCCTCTCTTATGTTAAACCATAACAGTGTTGTTGGTGTCCAGCAGCTCATTTACACAACACTTGTGAACGTAGTCTCTTTTTGAAACCAGTCAGAGTGAAGCTTTTTCATATCACCTTCCACAGAGATGTGAAGTACTCATGCCTACACAATATAGTTGGCATGTTTACGCAACATACTTATGGTGTTTATACACCATAGAATAGTACCCGAAAATTGTATTCAAATAAGAGTAGCACTACTTCAACATATTTTACTCAAGTTATAAGTAAAAAGTAGCCCTAGAAGAACTTCCTGAAGCAACAGTAACAAAGTATTTGGTAAAAAGTCTACTCAAGTACTGAGTAACTGATCAAATTATCACTCACTTATATATTTTAAAAATACACCATCGAACGGATCAAAATATAAAGTTAAATGGAAATGTTGGTATTTTAAGGACTGAAATAATAATAATTCATATAAGCAACACAAAATTAAATCAGACAAAAAAAAAATTCCGAATTTGTTTCCTTTGATTTAAAACATATGAAACTTTAACAGAGTGTAGGTGTGTCTTTGTCTTGTGAATGTTTGGTTAAAACATGCTTGTTTTTCCTTCAGTGGGTAGAAAATCCAGAAATCTTACTCAAGTAAGAGTATATGATACTAAGTAAAAAGTACAGTAGAGCAAAAATACTCCTAAAATTATTTTTCTTCTGAAAAGGTACTGTAAATGTAAATGTGTCACATTTGTACGCTAATTATCCCGTAATAATGTGATATTCGAAAATTTTCCTCCGTGGTAGCAATATGCTTCCGTAGAAAACGGCCGTAAAACTGTCTAGAGGCTAACGGTCGATATAATTTAAACTAACCCTAAACCCCACAAAGAGTCGCCATTTTCACGGCAATGGCTAATGGGGAATACAAATAACGGTAGTTTGGATTTAGGCTAGCAGCCGTTGATAGCCAACAACATAGAATCGGCGCCAATAAAATACTGTTGTCAATTTACAAACACTTCTAATAATGGTACATATCTATTACTTGTGCACTTAACCTACCTGTTTTAAACAGAAATTAGCTTCTTCGGTAATGGTTTCCTGCGACGAATGCTATTCAGCTTCAGGACAGGTTCCACTGAGCTTCTCCTGGAAAGTCAGTGTCTCTGTTATATGCTACTACTGCCATCTTGTGGAGTAAAATAGTAGTGCACCAGAAATAAACTTACAAGTAAATGTGAGTGCCACACAACATAAACATAAACATTTTATTTATGCAGTAAAATAAATAAAATGTTGGGGGGGAGGAAAGGAGCTGGAGGGATGTGACTTTTAATGGTCAAATAGTCTTTAGGTGCCACATAAACAATAGTGGATCGTGTCAAAAGGTACTGCTTCATTCCAAGCAAGATCCCTCTGTCTGTATCTGCTGCACTTAGAGGAAGTGCTAAAGTAAAAAAAAAAAACAACAACTAAGAATTAAGAAAAATTCCCAACAAATATCTTATGAAATAAAGAGTAGGTGCTGTCCTGATGGCAAAAGGGGATTGCACAAAGTGTGGACAGATATGGGTAATATTGATGTAAATAATTGTGGCAGAGGTGCTTTTCTTCATATGGACCCTATTATGCCATTTTAGGCTCAAAATAAAACATTTTCAGATTAAAAATTTTTATTATGTACTTTCAAAAGCTTAATACTCCAATCACGTAGTAGCTTACAAAGAATATAATCGAGGTTGTGTATTTACCTTTCTTGTCACTTTTGTTTTAAGTTGATCTATTTATTATTTCCCTCTAGGTCTTGTTGTATGTGATGTTTTTCGAGTAACTTTTTGAATTAAATCTACATTTAAGTCTAAGACAATTCATACCCCTGTCCGATCTTATGTCACTACAGTTATTTCTAAAGAGTTTGTGAAAATATAATTTTCTTCCAGTCATGGTACCCACATTGAGGAAAATCCAATGTCTCCTCTGCAGAAACAAAGGCAGGTCTGTCAATCTGAACATGATCCATGAAGGATCCTGTTTTGGTTTCATGAATGGAGCAGTTTCTGGTCCTCCTGCAGCTATGTTGAGTGAGGTCTGGCATAAACAAAACAGCTGTGGTGTTCATGCAAATATGCACAGATGTGTCTGAAATGACAAAGTTCTGCTGTTTAAAATATGGAGGATAGAGTGTTACACTGTAAAGTACCATCTTCTCGGGCACAGGTGTCAAACTCCAGTCCTGGAGGGCCACAGCCCTGTAACTTTTAGATGTGCCTCTGCTGCACCACACCTGAATAGATTAATTAGGCCATTAGCAAGGCTCTGGAGAAGTGATCTACACAAGAAGGAGGTAATTAAGCCATTTCATTCCAGTGTTTTGTACCTGTGGCACATCTAAAAACTGCAGGACTGCGGCCCTTAAGCACTGGAGTTTGACACCCCTATTAAAGCGGATTTATTTTCTCATTTTGACAGTAAGTGAACCTTCAGTACAAATTACAGGTATTGTGCAAAATTATTCACACCCCTTGAATTTGTTTACATTTAGTCAGAGAATAACCACAATTTCAGTCCTTTTTGTTGTATTCTATGTAATATAACAGCATAAAATGTAGAATAATTGTGAAATGAAAGGAAAATAATAAACATGGATAATAAGCAATAGTAAACCATCTTTTACTATTCTAGTGGCAAGCCTTGGAGGTAATGACTCTAACAGCTCACAGCATCTAGAGTTGGGCTGAAACAATTAATCATGACTAATCGATTGTTGAAATAATTATCAACTAATTTAGTAATCTATTAATCTATAACAGGAGTACATAGACTCAACAAAGGTACTTTGTAAAAAAAACCCATTCCCAGATAAATAAACATTTTGCATTTTAAATAATAATTTAAAAAAACATTTGTTTCTAAATATATTTTTGTCAAAACTCCTCAAGTGGGATTCTTTAGCTTCACCTGCAACAAAATTTAATTTTAAGCAACAAAATATTTATTTTCTTTTTTTTTTTAAATGAATTGAATTATGTGCTTATTTATATGTTTTTAAAGTGTACCTGCAAACAATGCCAAAGGCCAGTCACATTACTACACACTGTATGAGACCACCATCACCAGCGGAGGGATGCTACAGTAAGGTGGCAATATTTGGGGTTGTGTCTAACCATTACCACTAACCCAGTCCAGGGTCAAATAAGGATCAATTAAGGCATGGTTTGATTTAAAAAACACAGATCTGACCAAGCAGCTCTGTTTATTACAATCTGTTCATACTGCTTTGTGAAGTATATTGATTTGAATAAGCAAAAACTTAATAAAATGACGGTGGCGGAGAAGTTGATTTTCAATTAGCTGGTGTCAGTTAGGGGCAATTTTATGTGGAATTCAGCCACAAAGAATTATATTATAGAAAAATAAAGTTACTATGTCATATAAAAGTCAAATTATTTTTAAGTTATATAATATATATAGATATAAAGCATTTTTATAAGTACTACAGGTAACAGTTGCTTCACTTTGCTGTAAGTGAAGCAATATGTAATACTGCTCCTTAAATAAAATTATAGGTAATGATGTTTGAAATTTTGCTTTACAAAATCAGTGTTGGAATATTGAAATACTGTGCTTTTCAAGCAACAAACCCCAAGCTTGCTGTTCCTGATGCTAAGGTATGAATAATGAAGCTTCCTTTGTTATTGGCTGGGATGGAACCCAAAGGTGTGTCTGGTTGGGTGTAAACATTGAAGTGTTTCATCCTCACAGGAAGAGCGGACTTTGAGCTTCCTGGTTGAAAACCGTGGACAAGTTCACATAGGAAGAAACTTTGACAAACAGCGTAAAGGTGACCAGCAGCAATGCCTGCAGATTCTTTGCTTTACCTGCTATAAAATTACTCCCATTGTCAGAGGCTAGCTGAAGAGTCACTTTTCATTTTCGCTCTCTCAGGTCTGGTGGGGGACATTTTATTAAACAGCATCCCCTTGCGGGGTTTTACAATATCCAAATCTAAATATGCAGCCTAGTTTTATTGTCACATTTGTGTGCTTTATTGAACTCAACAACCTGCATTCAACTTCCAGCTGTGCTTAAAATTTGTTTAAAGAAAGCCTTTTCTTTATCAGGCACCTTGGAAAAGTCCCCAAGAAAAACCCAGTTTTAGATTGACAGTAATTTAACTGTTGGGTTTTTGCTGCATGAGTGAAACGACAAGAGAATCAAATAAATACAAACACATCTGTAAAACAAAAAAACTAGCTTTATGGGACCAAAGTAAATGGCTTTCTCACAGAACCCAGACATCACAAAAACATCATTCAGGTTATGTCCATGTGAACTGTAATGGTGCCGCCTACAGGGCAGACTGTGAACTGCGCAAACTCTTCAAAGCCGGAACCTGACAGTGTGCTGAGTTAAAGAGGTTCTGCTGCAGGTTGGTGGTGTATGAAATCAGAACTTGCAAGCTACGCTGGGAAGAATCGAAATATTTAATAACTTCTACTACGTGGAGTCATGGCTCTATATTCCACAGTTTTCCCACATGTTCATAATAAATAATCAGCAAACAGAATTTACAAAGAAATTGTCGTTTAAATTAGCAAATAGCAAACCTGCAAAGTCCAGAGATTGTTAACGAAACAGAATCATCTCTTTAATAGGAGAACAGCTCTGCAGTCCTTGCAGCACATCAGGAAGTGCTGATAATACATGAATGTGAAAGGTTGTTTGTGTTTGACAATAATAAATCAGTGCATGTGTGTGTGTCAGCTGGTTAAGTGAATATGTGCTGAGCAGAAATACAACTCCTAATTAGTGAGGGGTTCAGGGTGCTATCTAAATAGGCTAGTGTTGTACAGTACTAATACAGGGGGGGTGTAGGGAGAGCTTGGATCCCATCAGTGCTGTCTGCCAGTCAGTGCTGTGTTACTTCAAACAAGGACTTGTTTTATGTGCAGCCCTGTGCCCGACAGCCCACTGACCTCAGAACAAAAGAGCCCTATTAAATGGTGATTGGATGCTTGGCTGGTGGCATCTGTGCTGAGAGGGTTCTTTATTGCACACGGGTTCATCTCTTTCTGGAGTTTAAATCGGGTAACCTCCTTTGTTTCAGCTCCTACTGTGCCGGTTCCATTTGGCAACTCCTTCCTCTGTCAACTCAGTTCCGCCCAGCAGAACAAACCACAAAGTTCCTGTGCAGTTGTGCTTTGATATGTTGAGTTCAGTGCATGCACATGGCTCAGTGCCTCCATTTATGCAGCAGAGGTTAAGTGCAGCTATTGTGCCGTTGTTATGTTTTTGGCCACCGGAGCTCTGAGGGTGGTTTGAGCCCAGACAGATCCTAGTGAAGCTTCCTTTCCTGAAACAACATGTATACACTTAATTAAGACTGAGGAAAAGAAACAAAGACAAAAGGTAAAGATACAGTGGGAGCGTGTTGGGGGTCTACCTGTGTCATCTATGCAAATGTTCTGCCTCTGTATCAGCAAACATTATTTAAAATTTCATTATTATCTCAATTTTTCTGTTTAACGGTTGATTTAATTAATCCAACACTATGGTGTCAGTCTTTAAATGACATCTCAAAATCTATTGGCTTCTTTGCCAATTGTTACCCTTCCTCTTTACTCACATTACATTTTGCCCTCCTCCATCTTCAGTGTATACCTGTAAACAACCATACTGCAACCTTCTACTCCACCACTGCTGGTTAGTGTATGTCTCTTGTTAAGTATGCAGATAAACAGATAAGTAACCAAAATTTTATATTTAACCTTTTTTTATATTTAACTGCATTTTTTAAATAATATCTTATGGTGCACTTTCCATTGTTTCTAGTTCATTTCCTTATTTGGACCAGTTCATCATAATGAAATATAACAGATTAATACCTCTGATCAAACTAAGCAGATCTGGGAAACCCCTTCC
Organism: Gambusia affinis; assembly: GCF_019740435.1. Lineage (NCBI taxonomy): Eukaryota > Metazoa > Chordata > Actinopteri > Cyprinodontiformes > Poeciliidae > Gambusia > Gambusia affinis. The sequence continues at coordinate 18,864,325 of NC_057882.1, forward strand.
AGATTTCATTTATTGGAATTACGCAACCATATTTCCCTACTCCTTCACAAGATCATAAAAACTTTAAATCATTGGTTATCATTAGTTTTGGTGCCCTAAAGCAGAGGGTATGAAACTGTCTGCAAAGTAGGAACAAAAAGTCTCCAAAGCAGATAAAGATTGTCCCCACAGTCTGCTCTAATTGTCACATAGTCACATCCTTTGTGATTGTACAAAATAATAATAAGATGACGCAATCATTACCCCTAACAAACACCAACATCTGCTGTCATTACGAGATTATCCAATAGTTATTGTTTGAATAAAACACACTTTTGGATTATTTGTTTCTTTAAAGAGAGATGGTGACACTGTGGGCTGCTGATCTGAGACCAGATCTATGCTAAGACATTTAAGAAGAAAGCAAAAATAATGCAGCCATACTATTAAAAAAACTGATAAGAAAACATTTGTGATATATCCTCAATAAACATGCTACAGTCATCACTGACAGACTCATACTCAGCTGCCATGGGACTAAATTTCAACCAGCCCTGGAAATATTTAGCATCTCCTTCGGCAAATGACTGGTGAAAATAGGTACGTATTTTATATTCTAGCCTCTTGCATATGTGATTCCAATAAATATCTGACACCAGGAGGTCGCTGAGAGGTATTTTGTTTGCTCAAGCGTGATAATCTGTCTGTTTCATTGGATTAAACTGGCCCAAACTGGGATCAGAGCCCCAGTAAACAGAAATAAAGTCAAATACAAATTGTTATAAAGATAAAATCTAATTAAAAAATGCAAAGAATAAGCATTTTTTTCAACAACTTTTATCCATAATTCACAAAAATACTTGATACTATGCAAAAGTTTAAGTAAAACAGAAGGGACAAAATAACAATGTGTGAATCCCAAATGAGAGCACACAACAAGCCATCCGAATCCAGATCTTATGGTTTAAAAAAACAACAACCCAGAAACCAACATTTAAAAAACAAAATGCAGCCATCCAAATTTTTACATCAAGGTGTAAAAAGTAATTTTACCATGAACATATATAAGTTAAAGTGTTTGTTATTGATAAATCATTTCTATGTTCTCAAAAATGCAGTCATTAATATTATCTTCTTCTCTCAAATCTTAATAGTACAGAGATGTTAATGGTTACATCCATGAAGGAAAAAAGAAATGTGTCTTGAATGAACTACACTCTTTCCCCTCAGGCCGTTTCACAAAAATAATCACAGTGCAGATTTGCATTAATTTATCTTTCTAAAGCTCAGCTATTACCTGTCGGTTGAAGAATGTCATATCTCTACATTGGAGTCTGTAAATCCTTTCTTGCCCTCATTTACTAGCACAGGCTTCTCTGTCCGTGTGTGCCACACTAATACCTGTAGGTAAGAAGACAGGCATGGATGAGCATGCCTGATACTATGCAAAAGTTTAAGTAAAACAGAAGGGACAAAATAACAATGTGTGAATTGTTATTTTCACACATTGTAACATCAGTAACTATGTTACTGATGTAACATAGTTACATCAGTAACTATGTTACTGATGTAACATAGTTACATCAGTAACTATGTTACTGATGTAACATAGTTACATCAGTAACTATGTTACTGATGTAACATAGTTACATCAGTGGCATGTAACTATGTTAGCACATATTAGCAATATATTGCTTAACAATAAGTAGAGCACTGACTACTTTGATGGTGTTTAATTTATCATATTTTATCACCTAATCCAGAAGAGTAATTCAGACACCAGGATTGGCCTGGGTGGCTGAATAATTCTTCTGGATTAGGTTTAAAACATCTACACATTTGTTCTACATGCTTGACTTTGGTGGGTCAGTCACAAGAAGTCCCAGTAAACTGCACTGTAGTTTGTAGTTGCAATGTTGCCAAATTTGTAAAAGTTCAAGTTGTAGAAATATATTAAAATTATTGAGAGAACTTCTCTTACCTTAGTGCAGTTTGAGGCTTTAGGCTCCAACTCACTCAGAGTGACCAGTTCCTTCAGTAAGCTGCTCTCCTGATATCCTCCCTTCACTCCTCGAAGCTTGAAATAAGCCTGAGGTTTGGACAGAATGAGGCCCAAGTTTACTGCAAACCCAGCCATGTCTATACCGAAAGGCCGGTGTGGGTCAAATACTGTTTTCCAGCCATACACCTTGCCTAAGGCATTTATTTTGGGTGACTCGTATCGCAGGCCACCCACAAATGCCACAGGCCACACAGATACCTTTTTAGTCGACCTCATCTGTTAGATGAAAACACAGACATAAAAATTACTCATTGGAGTTGACAGAAATGCTCCTGTTTCACTTCTAGCACTAAGATATGTTAAGGGAAGGCAAGGCAGCAAAAAGAGAAAACTATTACTTTTAAAACATATCCCCTCACCTCTTCAAACAATTGTAGACTGTATGTGTTGTCGTCATCTGCAAAGTAGACAACTCCAGGCTGGCTGTAGTTTAAGGGGAAGGTCTCTCGTAGCCACCGCAGGGCCAGGTTCCTCTGCAAGGTACCACGAGGTACTCTGGGGTTCCTCCCGTCTCCTCTAGATTTATAAGTCAATGGTGTCAAAATGTTGAGGTGGGTGTAGTTAAGACCCTTTTCCTGAAGGAAATGGCTAACCAGAGTGGTCCTCCTCTGGGAGTCTTCCACAACAATCCAGTGCAGATTGGACACGTGGAGAAGAGTGTTGGCCAGGCGGGTCAGCTCAGCTTTCTGCACTGGGCGGCTGTAAGTGGGAGTGATGATGTGGAGAGTAGGAAGGCTTTGGGACCAAGGTGGAGGCCGGCTGTATATGTACTCAGTGCGGACCACATGCACAATGTCACGGCTCTGCAGTGAGGAGGATTCCTTTAAGGCCCGAAAGTCTGAGCGGCCACCAATTGTGTCAGCTACAGAGGAGAAAAAAGAAAGTGAGCTGTAATTTCTGACACAAAAGTGATTTCCTGATCAACGAGAATTGATCGATTGGTTATAATGTTTTGAACCAGTTTTCAAAATATTATAACAACCTGGTCCTGTTATTCAATATATAGAATTATCTAGAGATGACCTATCCATCATGGGGGCTACACTTTAAAAAAAAACAACTACAAAGAAACAACATAGAAAACAGGAACAGAATTACATGGACATCTCCCATTCAATTCTGCAATTGGTTTATTAAAAGCAACCATGAAGGGACTCGAAACCCTCAATCTTCTGATTCAAAGTCAGACACCTGGTCCATTAGGCCACATGGTCCTGATAAGCAGGTTTTCAAATGTTTAAGCCATACTTTGACAATGTCAGGAATATTTGGAGAGGTGTATGAGTCTTGGGTGTGTAAGCATGCAGGTGTATATACAAGTTTTGAGATAAATCAGAAAAGTGCTTGGCAATTTGGCTAGTCTTTCATGTACACTGGAACAGAGAGAGTGCTATGGCAAGTTTGCATTAAATATATATTGACTTTACAGACTGGCGATAGTCCAGGGTATACTCTAATTGTATAACATAGCTGGAGATAGGCACCAGAAACCAGAATTACATGGACATGTCCAATCCGATACTGTTACATTAAAAACAACCATGAAGGGACTCGAACCCTCAATCTTCTGATCCGAAGTCAGACACCTTGTCCATTAGGCCACATGGTCCTGTTTATAAATAAATGTGGTGATTGGAACTGCCAAGTAATAAGCAGGTTTTCAAATGTTTAAGCCATACTTTGACAATGTCAGGAATATTTGGAGAGGTGCTGACGCTAGCTTAAGCATGCAGGTGTATATACACATGAGATACAAGTCAAAAAAAGCTTTGCAATTGGGATAGTCTTTCATTAACAAAGGAACAGAGAGTGTGCTATGGAATGTTTGCATGATATATATTGACTTTATTTTTCTTGGTTATAGCAATGGCAACTCCTAATTGTATAACATAAAAATAGGTACAGAATTACATGTACTTACATCACCATCCCAATTCTGTAAGTGGTCTATTAACAGCAACCATTAAGGGACTCAAACCCTCAATCTTCTGATCCGAAGTCAGATGCCTTGTCCATTAGGCCACATGGTCCCGTTTTAAAAACACTTGTGGTATTTGGAACGGCCAAGTCCTTAGCAGCATTCCAAACATTTACACCATACTTTGACAAAGTGAAAAATATTGGTAGAGATACTGATGCTACCTTAAACATGGATGTGCAGATACACTTGAGATACAAGTCAGAAAAGAGGTCTGAAATTTGGCGAGACCTTCAGGAAAACGGGAAGATAAACTGTGCATGGAAGGTTTACAGGAAGTGTGTTGTGACTATCAAAAGCAACCATGAAGGGACTCGAACCCTCAATCTTCTGATCCGAAGTCAGACGCCTTGTCCATTAGGCCACATGGTCCTGTTTTATAAATAAATGTGGTGATTGGAACTGCCAAGTCCTTAGCAGGTTTCCCAACATTTACGCCATACTTTGACAAAGTGAAAAATATCGACAGAGATACTGATGCTACCTTAAACATGGATGTGCAGATACACTTGAGATACAATTCAGAAAAGAGGTTAGCAATTTGGCCAGACCATCAGGAAAACTGGGAGAGAGACTGTGCAAGGAAAGTTTACAGGAAGTGTGTTGAGACTTTATTTTTTAGTTATTGAAATGGTAACTCCTGTTTGCCTAACAACATTGACATAGGCACAGAATTACATGGACATGTCCTATCCGATAATGTAAATGGTCTATCAAAAGCAACCATGAAGGGACTCGAACCCTCAATCTTCTGATACGAAGTCAGACGCCTTGTCCATTAGGCCACATGGTCATGTTTTATAAATAAATGTGGTGATTGGAACTGCCAAGTAATAAGCAGGTTTTCAAATGTTCAAGCCATACGTTGACAATGTCAGGAATATTTGGAGAGCTGCTGACGCTAGCTTCAGCATGCAGGTGTATATAAACATGAGATCCAAGTCAAAAAAAGCTTTGCAATTTGGCTAGTCTTTCATTAACAAAGGAACAAAGAGTGTGCTATGGAATGTTTGCATGATATATATTGACTTTATTTTTTCTTGGTTATTGAAATGGTAACTCCTAATTGTATAACATAAAACATTGCAGGTACAGAATTACATGGACATCATCCTCCCAATTCATTAAATGGTCTATTAACAGCAACCATGAATGGACTCAACCCTCAATCTTCTGATCCAAGTCAGACGCCTTGTCCATTAGGCCACATGGTCCGGTTTACAAACAAATGCGGTATTTGGAATGGCCAAGTCCTTAGCAGCATTCAAACATTTACACCATACTTTGATAAAGTGAAAAATATTGGTAGAGATACTGATGCTACCTTAAACGTGGATGTGCAGATACACTTGAGATACCAAGTCAGAAGAGGTTTGCAATTTGGCCAGACCTTCAGGAAAACTGGAAGAGAAACTGTGCTATGGAAAGTTTACAGGAAGTGTGTTGAGACTTTATTTTTAGTTATTGAAATGGTAACTCAATTTGCCTAACAACATTGACATAGGCACAGAATTACATGGACATGTCACCCTCCCGATACTGTAAATGGTCTATCAACAAGCAACCATGAAGGGACTCGAACCCTCAATCTTCTGATCCAAGTCAGACGCCTTGTCCATTAGGCCACATGGTCATGTTTTATAAATAAATGTGGTGATTGGAACTGCCAAGTAATAAGCAGGTTTTCAAATTTTAAGCCATACATTGATAAAGTGAAAAGGAATATTTGGAGAGATACTGATGCTGACACTTAAACATGCAGGTGTATATAAACATGAGATCCAAGTCAAAAAAAGCTTTGCAATTTGGCTAGTCTTTCATTAACAAAGGAACAAAGAGTGTGCTATGGAATGTTTGCATGATATATATTGACTTTATTTTTCTTGGTTATAGCAATGGCAATTTTCCTAATTGTATAACATAAAAAACAGGTACAGAATTACATGGACATCACCCTCCCAATTCTGTAAATGATCTATTAACAAGCAACCATGAAGGGACTCGAACCCTCAATCTTCTGATCCGAAGTCAGACGCCTTGTCCATTAGGCCACATGGTCCTGTTTTACAAACAAATGCGGTATTTGGAATGGCCAAGTCCTTAGCAGCATTCCAAACATTTACACCATACATTGATAAAGTGAAAAATATTGGTAGAGATACTGATGCTACCTTAAACATGGATGTGAAGAAACACTTGAGATATAAGTCAGAAAAGAGGTTTGCAATTTGTCCAGACCATCAGGAAAACTGGGAGAGAGACTGTGCAATGAAAGTTTACAGGAAGTGTGTTGAGACTTTATTTTTTAGTTATTGAAATGGTAACTCCAATTTGCCTAACAACATTGACATAGGCACAGAATTACATGGACATGTCCTAGGCGATACTGTAAATGGTCTATCAAAAGCAACCATGAAGGGACTTGAACCCTCAATCTTCTGATCCGAAGTCAGACGCCTTGTCCATTAGGCCACATGGTCCTGTTTTATAAATAAATGTGGTGATTGGAACTGCCAAGTCCTTAGCAGGTTTTCAACATGTTACGCCATACTTTGACAAAGTGAAAATATCGAGAGATACTGACACTACCTTAAACATGGATGTGCAGATAAACACTTGAGATACAATTCAAAAAAGAGGTTAGCAATTTGGCCAGACCATCAGGAACAAAGAGACTGTGCAAGGAAAGTTTACGATATATGTTGAGACTTTATTTTTCTTGGTTATTGAAATGGTAACTCCTTGTTTAACCTAACAACATTGACATAGGCACAGAATTACATGGACATGTCCTCCCAATTCTGTAAATGGTCTATTAACAAGCAACCATGAAGGGACTCAAACCCTCAATCTTCTGATCCGAAGTCAGACGCCTTTGTCCATTAGGCCACATGGTCATGTTTTATAAATAAATGTGGTGATTGGAACTGCCAAGTAATAAGCAGGTTTTCAAATGTTCAAGCCATACGTTGACAATGTCAGGAATATTTGGAGAGGTGCTGACGCTAGCGTCAGCATGCAGGTGTATATAAACATGAGATCCAAGTCAAAAAAAGCTTTGCAATTTGGCTAGTCTTTCATTAACAAAGGAACAAAGAGTGTGCTATGGAATGTTTGCATGATATATATTGACTTTATTTTTCTTGGTTATTGAAATGGTAACTCTAATTTGTAACATAAAAGCATAGGTACAGAATTACATGGACATCATGTCCTCCGATACTGTAAATGGTCTTTTAAAAGCAACCATGAAGGGACTCGAACCCTCAATCTTCTGATCCGAAGTCAGAAGCCTTGTCCATTAGGCCACATGGTCCGGTTTACAAACAAATGTGGTATTTGGAATGGCCAAGTCCTTAGCAGGTTTTCAAACATTTACACCATACTTTGATAAAGTGAAAAATATTGGTAGAGATACTGATGCTACCTTAGCATGTGGATGTGCAGATACACTTGAGATACAAGTCAGAAGAGGTTTGCAATTTGGCCAGACCTTCAGGAAAACTGGAAGAGAAACTGTGCACGGAAAGTTTACAGGAAGTGTGTTGAGACTTTATTTTTTAGTTATTGAAATGGTAACTCCATTTTGCCTAACAACATTGACATAGGCACAGAATTACATGGACATGTCATCCTCCGATACTGTAAATGGTCTATTAAAAGCAACCATGAAGGGACTCGAACCCTCAATCTTCTGATCCGAAGTCAGACGCCTTGTCCATTAGGCCACATGGTCCTGTTTTACAAACATATGCGGTATTTGGAACGGCCAAGTCCTTAGCAGCATTCCAAACATTTACACCATACTTTGATAAAGTGAAAAATATTGTAGAGATACTGATGCTACCTTAAACATGTACGTATAGATATACTTGAGATACAAGTCAGAAAAGAGGTTTGCAATTTGGCCAGACCTTCAGGAAAACAGGGAGAGAAACTGTGCAAGGAAAGTTTGCATGAAGTGTGTTGAGACAATACTTTTTAGTTATTGAAATGGTAACTCCTGTTTGCCTAACAACATTGACATAGGCACAGAATTACATGGACATGTCCTATCCGATAATGTAAATGGTCTATCAAAAGCAACCATGAAGGGACTCGAACCCTCAATCTTCTGATCCGAAGTCAGACGCCTTGTCCATTAGGCCACATGGTCATGTTTTATAAATAAATGTGGTGATTGGAACTGCCAAGTAATAAGCAGGTTTTCAAATGTTTAAGCCATACTTTGACAATGTCAGGAATATTTGGAGAGGTGCTGACACTAGCTTAAGCATGCAGGTGTATATAAACATGAAATCCAAGTCAAAATAAGCTTTGCAATTTGGCTAGTCTTTCATTAACAAAGGAACAAAGAGTGTGCTATGGAATGTTTGCACGATATATATTGACTTTATTTTTCTTGGTTATAGCAATGGCAATTTTCCTAATTGTATAACATAAAAAACAGGTACAGAAGTACATGGACATCACCCTCCCAATTCTGTAAATGATCTATTAACAACAACCACGAAGGGACTCGAACCCTCAATCTTCTGATCCGAAGTCAGACGCCTTGTCCATTAGGCCACATGGTCCTGTTTTACAAACAAATGCGGTATTTGGAATGGCCAAGTCCTTAGCAGCATTCCAAACATTTACACCATACATTGATAAAGTGAAAAATATCGGTAGAGATACTGATGCTACCTTAAACATGGATGTGCAGAAACACTTGAGATACAAGTCAGAAAAGAGGTTTGCAATTTGGCCAGACCTTCAGGAAAACTGGAAGAGAAATTGTGCACGGAAAGTTTACAGGAAGTGTGTTGAGACTTTATTTTTTAGTTATTGAAATGGTAACTCCAATTTGCCTAACAACATTGACATAGGCACAGAATTACATGGACATGTCCTAGGCGATACTGTAAATGGTCTATCAAAAGCAACCATGAAGGGACTCGAACCCTCAATCTTCTGATCCGAAGTCAGACGCCTTGTCCATTAGGCCACATGGTCCTGTTTTACAAACACATGCGGTATTTGGAACGGCCAAGTCCTTGGCAGGTTTCCCAACATTTACGCCATACTTTGACAAAGTGAAAAATATCGACAGAGATACTGATGCTACCTTAAACATGGACGTGTAGATATACTTGAGATACAAGTCAGAAAAGAGGTTTGCAATTTGGCCAGACCTTCAGGAAAACAGGGAGAGAAACTGTGCAAGGAAAGTTTGCATGAAGTGTGTTGAGACAATACTTTTTAGTTATTGAAATGGTAACTCCTGTTTGCCTAACAACATTGACATAGGCACAGAATTACATGGACATGTCCTATCCGATAATGTAAATGGTCTATCAAAAGCAACCATGAAGGGACTCGAACCCTCAATCTTCTGATCCGAAGTCAGACGCCTTGTCCATTAGGCCACATGGTCATGTTTTATAAATAAATGTGGTGATTGGAACTGCCAAGTAATAAGCAGGTTTTCAAATGTTTAAGCCATACTTTGACAATGTCAGGAATATTTGGAGAGGTGCTGACACTAGCTTAAGCATGCAGGTGTATATAAACATGAGATCCAAGTCAAAATAAGCTTTGCAATTTGGCTAGTCTTTCATTAACAAAGGAACAAAGAGTGTGCTATGGAATGTTTGCACGATATATATTGACTTTATTTTTCTTGGTTATAGCAATGGCAACTCCGAATTGTATAACATAAAAAACGGGTACAGAATTACATGGACATCACCCTCCCAATTCTGTAAATTTTCTATTAACAACAACCACGAAGGGACTCGAACCCTCAATCTTCTGATCCGAAGTCAGACGCCTTATCCATTAGGCCACATGGTCCTGTTTTACAAACAAATGCGGTATTTGGAATGGCCAAGTCCTTAGCAGCATTCCAAACATTTACACCATACTTTGATAAAGTGAAAAATATTGGTAGAGATACTGATGCTACCTTAAACGTGGATGTGCAGATACACTTGAGATACAAGTCAGAAGAGGTTTGCAATTTGGCCAGACCTTCAGGAAAACTGGAAGAGAAACTGTGCACGGAAAGTTTACAGGAAGTGTGTTGAGACTTTATTTTTTAGTTATTGAAATGGTAACTCCAATTTGCCTAACAACATTGACATAGGCACAGAATTACATGGACATGTCCTAGCCGATACTGTAAATGGTCTATCAAAAGCAACCATGAAGGGACTCGAACCCTCAATCTTCTGATCCGAAGTCAGACGCCTTGTCCATTAGGCCACATGGTCATGTTTTATAAATAAATGTGGTGATTGGAACTGCCAAGTAATAAGCAGGTTTTCAAATGTTTAAGCCATAGTTTGATAATGTCAGGAATATTTGGAGAGTTGCTGACACTAGCTTAAGCATGCAGGTGTATATAAACATGAGATCCAAGTCAAAAAAAGCTTTGCAATTTGGCTAGTCTTTCATTAACAAAGGAACAAAGAGTGTGCTATGGAATGTTTGCACGATATATATTGACTTTATTTTTCTTGGTTATAGCAATGGCAATTTTCCTAATTGTATAACATAAAAAACAGGTACAGAAGTACATGGACATCACCCTCCCAATTCTGTAAATGATCTATTAACAACAACCACGAAGGGACTCGAACCCTCAATCTTCTGATCCGAAGTCAGACGCCTTGTCCATTAGGCCACATGGTCCTGTTTTACAAACAAATGCGGTATTTGGAATGGCCAAGTCCTTAGCAGCATTCCAAACATTTACACCATACATTGATAAAGTGAAAAATATCGGTAGAGATACTGATGCTACCTTAAACATGGATGTGCAGAAACACTTGAGATACAAGTCAGAAAAGAGGTTTGCAATTTGGCCAGACCTTCAGGAAAACTGGAAGAGAAATTGTGCACGGAAAGTTTACAGGAAGTGTGTTGAGACTTTATTTTTTAGTTATTGAAATGGTAACTCCAATTTGCCTAACAACATTGACATAGGCACAGAATTACATGGACATGTCCTAGGCGATACTGTAAATGGTCTATCAAAAGCAACCATGAAGGGACTCGAACCCTCAATCTTCTGATCCGAAGTCAGACGCCTTGTCCATTAGGCCACATGGTCCTGTTTTACAAACACATGCGGTATTTGGAACGGCCAAGTCCTTGGCAGGTTTCCCAACATTTACGCCATACTTTGACAAAGTGAAAAATATCGACAGAGATACTGATGCTACCTTAAACATGGACGTGTAGATATACTTGAGATACAAGTCAGAAAAGAGGTTTGCAATTTGGCCAGACCTTCAGGAAAACAGGGAGAGAAACTGTGCAAGGAAAGTTTGCATGAAGTGTGTTGAGACAATACTTTTTAGTTATTGAAATGGTAACTCCTGTTTGCCTAACAACATTGACATAGGCACAGAATTACATGGACATGTCCTATCCGATAATGTAAATGGTCTATCAAAAGCAACCATGAAGGGACTCGAACCCTCAATCTTCTGATCCAAGTCAGACGCTTGTCCATTAGGCCACATGGTCATGTTTTATAAATAAATGTGGTGATTGGAACTGCCAAGTAATAAGCAGGTTTTCAAATGTTTAAGCCATACTTTGACAATGTCAGGAATATTTGGAGAGGTGCTGACACTAGCTTAAGCATGCAGGTGTATATAAACATGAGATCCAAGTCAAAAAAAGCTTTGCAATTTGGCTAGTCTTTCAGGAAAACAGGGAGAGAAACTGTGCAAGGAAAGTTTGCATGAAGTGTGTTGAGACAATACTTTTTAGTTATTGAAATGGTAACTCCTGTTTGCCTAACAACATTGACATAGGCACAGAATTACATGGACATGTCCTATCCGATAATGTAAATGGTCTATCAAAAGCAACCATGAAGGGACTCGAACCCTCAATCTTCTGATCCAAGTCAGACGCCTTGTCCATTAGGACACATGGTCATGTTTATAAATAAATGTGGGTGATTGGAACTGCCAAGTCCTTAGCAGGTTTCCCAACATTTACGCCATACTTTGACAAAGTGAAAAATATCGACAGAGATACTGATGCTACCTTAAACATGGATGTGCAGATACACTTGAGATACAATTCAGAAAAGAGGTTAGCAATTTGGCCAGACCATCAGGAAAACTGGGAGAGAGACTGTGCAAGGAAAGTTTACAGGAAGTGTGTTGAGACTTTATTTTTTAGTTATTGAAATGGTAACTCCTGTTTGCCTAACAACATTGACATAGGCACAGAATTACATGGACATGTCCTATCCGATAATGTAAATGGTCTATCAAAAGCAACCATGAAGGGACTCGAACCCTCAATCTTCTGATACGAAGTCAGACGCCTTGTCCATTAGGCCACATGGTCATGTTTTATAAATAAATGTGGTGATTGGAACTGCCAAGTAATAAGCAGGTTTTCAAATGTTCAAGCCATACGTTGACAATGTCAGGAATATTTGGAGAGCTGCTGACGCTAGCTTCAGCATGCAGGTGTATATAAACATGAGATCCAAGTCAAAAAAAGCTTTGCAATTTGGCTAGTCTTTCATTAACAAAGGAACAAAGAGTGTGCTATGGAATGTTTGCATGATATATATTGACTTTATTTTTCTTGGTTATAGCAATAGCAACTCCTAATTGTATAACATAAAAAGCAGGTACAGAATTACATGGACATCATCCTCCCAATTCATTAAATGGTCTATTAACAGCAACCACGAAGGGACTCGAACCCTCAATCTTCTGATCCGAAGTCAGACGCCTTGTCCATTAGGCCACATGGTCCGGTTTTACAAACAAATGCGGTATTTGGAATGGCCAAGTCCTTAGCAGCATTCCAAACATTTACACCATACTTTGATAAAGTGAAAAATATTGGTAGAGATACTGATGCTACCTTAAACGTGGATGTGCAGATACACTTGAGATACAAGTCAGAAGAGGTTTGCAATTTGGCCAGACCTTCAGGAAAACTGGAAGAGAAACTGTGCACGGAAAGTTTGCATGAAGTGTGTTGAGACTTTATTTTTTAGTTATTGAAATGGTAACTCCAATTTGCCTAACAACATTGACATAGGCACAGAATTACATGGACATGTCCTAGCCGATACTGTAAATGGTCTATCAAAAGCAACCATGAAGGGACTCGAACCCTCAATCTTCTGATCCGAAGTCAGACGCCTTGTCCATTAGGCCACATGGTCATGTTTTATAAATAAATGTGGTGATTGAACTGCCAAGTCCTTGCAGGTTTTCCCAAATGTTTAAGCCATACTTTGACAATGTGAATATTTGGACAGGTGCTGACACTACCTTAAACATGCAGGTGTATATAAACATGAGATCCAAGTCAAAAAAAGCTTTGCAATTTGGCTAGTCTTTCATTAACAAAGGAACAAAAGAGTGTGCTATGGAATGTTTGGTAACGATATATATTGACTTTATTTTTATTGAAATGGTAACTCCTGTTTGCCTAACAACATTGACATAGGTACAGAAGTACATGGACATCACCTCCCAATTCTGTAAATTTTCTATTAACAACAACCATGAAGGGACTCGAACCCTCAATCTTCTGATCCAAGTCAGACGCCTTGTCCATTAGGCCACATGGTCCTGTTTTACAAACAAATGCGGTATTTGGAATGGCCAAGTCCTTAGCAGCATTCCAAACATTTACACCATACTTTGATAAAGTGAAAAATATTGGTAGAGATACTGATGCTACCTTAAACGTGGATGTGCAGATACACTTGAGATACAAGTCAGAAGAGGTTTGCAATTTGGCCAGACCTTCAGGAAAACTGGAAGAGAAATTGTGCACGGAAAGTTTACAGGAAGTGTGTTGAGACTTTATTTTTTAGTTATTGAAATGGTAACTCCAATTTGCCTAACAACATTGACATAGGCACAGAATTACATGGACATCACTAGGCGATACTGTAAATGGTCTATCAACAAGCAACCATGAAGGGACTCGAACCCTCAATCTTCTGATCCAAGTCAGACGCCTTGTCCATTAGGCCACATGGTCCTGTTTTATAAATAAATGTGGTATTTGGAATGGCCAAGTCCTTAGCAGCATTCCAAACATTTACACCATACATTGGTAAAGTGAAAAATATCGGTAGAGATACTGATGCTACCTTAAACATGGATGTGCAGAAACACTTGAGATACAAGTCAGAAAAGAGGTTTGCAATTTGGCCAGACCTTCAGGAAAACTGGAAGAAAATTTTGCATGAAGTGTGTTGAGACTGTAATTTTTAGTTATTGAAATGGTAACTCCAATTTGCCTAACAACATTGACATAGGCACAGAATTACATGGACATGTCCTAGGCGATACTGTAAATGGTCTATCAAAAGCAACCATGAAGGGACTCGAACCCTCAATCTTCTGATCCGAAGTCAGACGCCTTGTCCATTAGGCCACATGGTCATGTTTTATAAATAAATGTGGTGATTGGAACAGCCACGTCCTTAGCAGGTTTCCCAACATTTACGCCATACTTTGACAAAGTGAAAAATATCGACAGAGATACTGATGCTACCTTAAACATGGACGTGTAGATATACTTGAGATACAAGTCAGAAAAGAGGTTAGTAATTTGGCCAGACCTTCAGGAAAACTGGAAGAAAATTTTGCATGAAGTGTGTTGAGACTGTAATTTTTAGTTATTGAAATGGTAACTCCTATTTGCCTAACAACTGCCAAGTAATACGCAGGTTTTCAAATGTTTAAGCCATACTTTGACAATGTCAGGAATATTTGGAGAGGGAATTACATGGACATCACCCTCCCAATTCTGTAAATGGTTATTGCAATGGCAACTAGTAATTGCCTAACAACATTGAAACAGGCACAGAATTACATGGACATGTCCCATCTGATACTGTGATTGGTCTATTAAAAGCAACCACAAAGAGACTCAAACCATCAATCTTCTGATCCGAAGTCAGAAGCCTTCTCCATTACGTCACGTGATCTTGTTTTCCAAACAAATGCAGTGATTGGAAGCGCTAAGTCCTGAGCAGTGTCCCAATCAAGCTACACAGAGACTAAGTCAAAAATCAACTACGAAGATATTGGAACTCTCAGTCTTCTTGTCCTAAGACTGAAGTATCTTACGCTAACAGTTGCTTACGTTAAGCTTACTAACTTCACAATCCATTCCAAAGAACTAGTTAATGTTTTATTTATAGTAAAATAAATCTTTTACTAATAAGGAGTTCTTATTACATATTATTACATCACATCTGACAAGATCGTCTGCATTAAGAAGATCTTATTACAGTAAATCTTTTTCACTAACTCCTCTCACTCACATAGTGTTTTGACATGTCTGGTCCTAATATAAATATATATCCACCACTTATGATGTGAATTCTTTTTTTTTTTTTTTTTTTTTTTTTTTTTTTACCTCTTTGAGCAGTTAGGACAGAGGTGATGTTGCTTTGGTGCCAAACACTGATGAGCAGCATCCAAGGCAACGCAATCAGTACAATGGCAACAATGTCTCGTCTCTTCGGCATCTCCAGGGTCACCCCGATTCATCTCATGGTCTGCAAGGAATAAGAAGATTTTTTTTTTAACTTATTTTACAGTTGTTGTTTGTTTATTTACTAAGCCAAAATTGGATTGTTTTCTTTCTGAAGAGACACTGTTAGAAACTCATCAGAAATTTCTAGATTTCTGCTCGGACTTCTTAAAAAGTCTTAAGCAACTCAACTATAATTTTAAATGAAGGCAGTTGAAGTCCACTTTGTTCTTTGGTTCTCCAGGTAAGCCATTACCTTCAACCTCTGGGCCTGACTAATCTGGATTCATACTAAATGAAGACACCTATTATCTTCTGAACGTACAACAATAAAGATTTTAAACCTTTAAACAGAACCCATCTGTACTGTAACCTGATGTTTTAATCCGTTTTTTTGCTGTTACAAAAAACAGCAATGGTAATGTGTGGATTACCATTCATTTAGTTATTCCCTTAATTACCCGTTACATTACATTGATGATACAATTTAAGATTATCCATTCTTTAGGTATCCAGATTACCATGTTGTAAAGGAAAGTACTTCCTTCATAGTACTAGAAGTGCGGTGGAGTCTCTTTAAAGGCTAATATTATGTATCATATTCTGAAGGCCATCAACATCCTTCAGCTGCAAGAAATAAACTACAGGGAAGGAGGAATTTTTTTTGAAGAAGCAAAACAGAAATCTAGGTCAGACGGTGCTCCGAGCTTTCTGTTTTATCTCAAGTGAAAGGAGGCTGATTGTAACGGAGAAATGGGAAAAGAACACCCTTCTGTTGTTTAACAGCATACCTAGATGTCAGTCAGATAAATCCCAAAACCTGTGTTTTTTATAAACTGTAACTGAACAGAAATCCTAAGACTAACCTAGAAGTTGATTTCA
This sequence comes from Gambusia affinis, assembly GCF_019740435.1. NCBI lineage: Eukaryota > Metazoa > Chordata > Actinopteri > Cyprinodontiformes > Poeciliidae > Gambusia > Gambusia affinis. The sequence continues at coordinate 18,880,758 of NC_057882.1, forward strand.
AAGCAGCAATTACGTTGGCAAAGCAATAACGCGAAGTTCCAGATACCAGTTAGTTGAGTGAAAGTATTGTAAATATTTTGAGCCTTGCAATGCTGCAATTTTTTAAATTTGCTTTGTTAACTTGAGATACACAATACACACCATTATCAATGAATACCACAATTAAAACAGGCAGATATAAAAGATGGATACTTACATATATGAACGAGGATCCATTGAGGCTAATCCCTTTTCTACTACAGTGTTGTGCCATACAGTGGTAAACAAATAAACAGAGCAATCGCTCAATTCCTCTTTGGAGACTTCCAGTGGGGGCTATTCAGCCATCGGGTCCCAGGGTCGCGTCCTTGGTGCCAGCCCCTGTAGAAACAGAGGAGGTCATCCCAATGAAAGAATGCTGCTTCTCACTGCAGAAACAAAGGCAGGTATTGTCGAAGCTGGCATGGGGTTAGGTTGAAGAGGCAGTCATGGCCACAGAACTAGGAACAATAGAATAAATCACATAAAAATTCTCACAGCAACACAAATGGATTTTTTTTTCTTTCAGGATGAAAATGGGATTGAAAATAAAGAAAGAGAATCTTATTCAATTCTTTTCTGCAATGTAAAGAAAGTTTTAGATGTTTTATAAAGACAGTACTGCTCCTGCTAACTAGCTTTTTTTTTCATCTGAACTATAATGTAGGGATGACATAAATGATTTTTATAAAATACTTTCTGCTAAAAAAAATTTTTGGGGGGGAAATTAAAGACAAACTGGCATCTCATTTCAAATGATCATGCTTCATTAAGTAATCAGACTTTTTCTGTGTAAAATTGTCTGGAATGTTACATATTACATTACAAGTAGTTATTTCAACATGTCTCATTTATGACATGAAAATATTTGCGTCATGCTGAAGAGTGGTGAGACAAAACAGATCACTAAATTTCATTTGTGAGGTTTTTTTGCTTTTTTCCACAAGTGGTGAAACTTGAAAATAGAACCGTGTCAATAAGAACTGCTGGGTAGCGCTCCATTTTCTTTTGAAATTGCTATCAACAACTCATCCTGTAGGCCAGAAAAAGAAAACAAAGAATGACATCTAAAGCACTGCAGACCTCAGATATGGTCAAGGTCCAACAAACAGCAAATATTTGTTGCCTCAAAGCAAGAAGGTTCTCAGTTTATATCCTGACCATCCTGGCTTTTCGGTGTAGGTTTGTCCCTTCTGCATGGGTTCTCCAATCTCCCTGAGCAGTGATGCTATTAAAGTTTGACCTCTGCTCTATGATGATCTGGTGACCTTTCTGGGGTGTTCCTTTTCTTTTTCTCCATTGACTGCTGTAGATTTGTGCCACCGCCTCAAGCAAACCTAAACTTGATGCCAAAACTTGAAAATCCATGTTGATTCAGCATTGACTGACTGGGCTTACCCGGGTTCATAGCTCACCCTCTCACCTGCTGGGTTCCACTCTGATCAGTTTTAATTAATTAAAAACAGTGTTCTAAGGCTTGTGCAGATGTTCTCAATTTTTATGTGTATGTATTTTAACCAGGCCAGTGATGAAATTAAATTCACACTCAGAGGATTACCACTGATTATCCAGTTTAACCTGGAGAGCTATCGTCTGCACACACTCTAATTCATACATAATCATCACATGACCATTTGGCTAAAATGTGAGGTCCTGTAAATATGAAGTTCTGCTGCTCCACAGGTTGTGGATGTTTACAATGAGAGGTAAAAGTATTAATAGTTGTATTGCGCTGCTGAGAATCCCACTAAACATTCAGTAATGTGAAAAAAAACAACCAGACTGCTAAAAAAGTCAATTTTACGCAAGACTACACCTTTAAACTACAGATATACCTGTAAATAACTGAATCCACACGTCAGAATCAAAGTGAGAAGAAAACAAGTCAATATAAGGAGTAGCATCTCATGATTTCAAGTGGCGTTTTATTGTGCCTCAAAGGCATCCATCCATTTATCCATCCATCCATTTATCCATCCATCTATTTATCCATCCATCCATCCATCCATCCATCCATCCATCCATCCATCCATTTATCCATCCATCCATTTATCCATCCATCCATCCATCCATCCATCCATCCATCCATCCATCCATCCATCCATCCATCCATCCATCCATCCATCCATCCATTTATCCATCCATCCATTTATCCATCCATCTATTTATCCATCCATCTATTTATCCATCCATCCATCCAATTAATCCATCCATCCATCCATCCATCCAACCATCCATCCATCCATTTATCCATCCATCTATTTATCCATCCATCCAATTCCTCCATTTATCCATTCATCCATTTATCCATCCATCCAATTCCTCCATTTATCCATTCATCCATTTATCCATCCATCCATCCATTTATTCATCCATCCAAGTACATGCATAATTGGACATTTTCCTGACTTGAATAAAACAATGCCCATAGAAGAAGTTACATCAACAGTTATTGTTGATGTAACTGGAGCAATTTAACTGATTGAAAGAACTGCAGCAGTTCTTTCAATCTTCATCCTTCATCTTCAGACAATAAGAGCCACATCACAGCAACATCGGAGTGCGTATCAAGAGGCATGTGTATGCATAACATTGATTAAATCAGAACCACACAGCAAGAGCAGATTTCATTATTTAAACTACTGCGAGCTTCCCAACCTAATTATACAAGCTCACTCAAGCTGCATACATTAACTTGTTTACTGGTCTTGTTGGACTCTGGGGATGAATGTGAAACTTTAAAAGTAGAGCAATAAGTACCAAGTAGTCCAAGCTCCTTCAGAATGGCTCATTTTAGTTAAGCAAGAGAATATATCTGCTGGTATTTCTATTTCTGTTCCCTTTGGTCCGAAGGCTGTTATATCCCACGCTGACGTCAGAAAACAGCAGTGCTGAGAGAACCCCTGCTGAGTCTCCTCACATAATCAGCATCCATGCAAAAAATAGCACTTGTGGATATATAACAATAAACTTAGAAAGTAATGGATTGCTGGAGAAAGAGGTAAGATTGAGTTTTTTTAAACATAAGATGTTTTTCTTAATGGTTGTTTATTTGAATTTGTCTCAGAAAATATTTTAAGTCTCAATTCATAATTCAGGGCTCCCCATAAATGTGACCACAGCTGTACATTGCCTCTCAGTAGATACACGTTGAAAAATTATGTTATTAGTTTCTCTAAAGCTTCTGGAAAATATTGTTACTTCCCTATATACTGGGTGCTAAAAATAAATCTGTGCACAAAGCTTTACTGCCATGAGCCGTGGCAACGGGAATTAACAATTTCCTCCTTTAGCCACAGTGGTTGGTTGATAATTTTTTTCAGACATTTCACCAGCCACTGTTTTTTTATTTTGACAACAAACCCGACCAGTACAAGCAAATTATGTAAAATATATGATTTATTCTTAGCTCTATGAAACCCGATTTACTAGCAATAGGTTTACCATACATATGTACACATATGTACTAATTTAACATAAAACATGGACACCTTAACAGAAATGTAGTGCAATAAGTTCACTTGAAGTAATTACTAACAGCAAACTTTAACTATACAACTGTAACACACTTGCAATGATTTCCTATATTGAACATTCAAATATTTTGGCTATAGTTTCCCCAGATGTAATTTCTTGAAGATAGTCTACTCATTTTTTAAACATTTTATAAACGGTACCAATAGCTGTTTCTGACTGCTCTGTTTGTTTTCCCTTACTTATTACGTTTTCTATTGAAATTCACAAATATTCACGTTATCCCTGTGTTTTTTTGACTGCCTGATAGCTTAGTGTAGGGGGCAGAGGGGTAGAATCGGCGGACACACATGTGCTACCGATTTCTTTGCCATACAAAGAAACCTGGAATGGAGTAGTGGAGCGGAGTGGCAATGTAATCACAATGCACTGTAAGCTATGTAATGTGTTTTGAGGCAGTTGACCAAAATCCCGGACGATTTTTAAATTCCCTCCGGACATTTTTTTTAGGTCTGAAAAGTAGGACATGTCCGGGAAAAAAAGGACGTCTGGTCACCCTACAAGTAGGAGTTGTTAATCGCGATGGGCATGTAAACCCCCTTGGGCATGCAATGCAATGGGCAAGGAATTACATGGAGATATACTATCTCCACCAGGGTTAGTCTTTTAAAAGCAACCATGAAGGGACTCGAACCCTCAATCTTCTGATCCGAAGTCAGACGCCTTGTCCATTGGGCCACATGGTCATGTTTTATAAATAAATGTGGTGATTGGAACTGCCAGGTCCTAAGCAGGTTTCCAAATGTTTAAGCCATACTTTGACAATGTCAGGAAAATTTGGAGAGTTGCTGACGCTAGCTTAAGCATGCAGGTGTATATACACATGAGATGCATGTCAGAAAAGAGGTTTGAAATTTGGCCAGACCTTCAGCAACACTGGAAGAGAGAGTGTGCAAAGGAAGGGTTGCCTGAAGTGTATTGAGACTCTTTTTTTGGTTGTTGTAATGGCAACTCCCAATTGCCTAACATTGACATAGGCACAGAATTAAATGGACATGTCCTGTCCAACACTGTAATTTGTCTGTTAAAAGCAACCATGAAGGGACTCGAACCCTCAATCTTCTGATCCGAAGTCAGACGCCTTGTCCATTAGGCCACATGGTCCTGTTTTACAAACATATGCGGGATTTGGAACGGCCAAGTCCTTAGCAGGTTTCCCAACTTTTACGCCATACTTTGACAAAGTGAAAAATATCGACAGAGATTCTGATGCTACCTTAAACATGGACGTGTAGATATACTTGAGATACAAATCAGAAAAGAGGTTTGCAATTTGGCCAGACCTTCAAGAAAACTGGGAGAGAGACTGTGCAAGGAAAGTTTGCATGAAGTGTGTTGAGACAATACTTTTTAGTTATTGAAATGGTAACTCCTGTTTGCCTAACAGCATTGACATAGGCACAGAATTACATGGACATGTCCTATCCGATAATGTAAATGGTCTATCAAAAGCAACCATGAAGGGACTCGAACAATCAATCTTCTGATCCGAAGTCAGACGCCTTGTCCATTAGGCCACATGGTCATATTTTATAAATAAATGTGGTGATTGGAACTGCCAAGTAATAAGCAGGTTTTCAAATGTTCAAGCCATACTTTGACAATGTCAGGAATATTTGGAGAGTTGCTGACACTAGCTTAAGCATGCAGGTGTATATAAACATGAGATCCAAGTCAAAAAAAGCTTTGCAATTTGGCTCGTCTTTCATTAACAAAGGAACAAAGAGTGTGCTATGGAATGTTTGCATGATATATATTGACTTTATTTTTCTTGGTTATAGCAATGGCAACTCCTAATTGTATAACATAAAAAACGGGTACTGTATAACATAAAAAACGGGTACAGAATTACATGGACATCACGCTCCCAATTCTGTAAATTTTCTATTAACTACAACCACGAAGGGACTCGAACCCTCAATCTTCTGATCCGAAGTCAGACACCTTGTCCATTAGGCCACATGGTCCTGTTTTACAAATACGTGGTATTTGGAACGGCCAAGTCCTTAGCAAGTTTCCCAACATTTACACCATACTTTGACAGAGTGGAAAATATCGACAGAGATACTGATGCTACCTTAAACATGGACGTGTAGATACACTGGAGATACAAGTCAGAAAAGAGGTTTGCAATTTGGCCAGACCTTCAGAAAAACTGGAAGAGAAACTGTGCACGGAAAGTTTGCATGAAGTGTGCTGAGACTTTATTTTTTAGTTATTGAAATGGTAACTCCAATTTGCCTAACAACATTGACATAGGCACAGAATTAAATGGACATGTCCTAGCAGATACTGTAAATGGTCTATCAAAAGCAACCATGAAGGGACTCGAACCCTCAATCTTCTGATCCGAAGTCAGACGCCTTGTCCATTAGGCCACATGGTCATGTTTTATAAATAAATGTGGTGATTGGAACTGCCAAGTAATAAGCAGGTTTTCAAATGTTTAAGCCATACTTTGACAATGTCAGGAATATTTGGAGAGCTGTTGACACTAGCTTAAGCATGCAGGTGTATATAAACATGAGATCCAAATCAAAAAAAGCTTTGCAATTTGGCTAGTCTTTCATTAACAAAGGAACAAAGAGTGTGCTATGGAATGTTTGCATGATATATATTGACTTTATTTTTCTTGGTTATAGCAATGGCAACTCCTAATTGTATAACATAAAAAACAGGTACAGAATTACATGGACATCATCCTCCCAATTCATTAAATGGTCTATTAACAGCAACCATGAAGGGACTCGAACCCTCAATCTTCTGATCCGAAGTCAGACGCCTTGTCCATTAGGCCACATGGTCCTGTTTTACAAACAATTGCAGTATTTGGAACTGCCACGTCCTTAGCAGCTTTCCCAACATTTACGCCATACTTTGACAAAGTGAAAAATATTGGTAGAGATACTGATGCTACCTTAAACATGGACGTGTAGATATACTTGAGATACAAGTCAGAAAAGAGGTTTGCAATTTGGCCAGACCTTCAGGAAAACTGGAAGAGAGAGTGTTAAAGGAAAGTTTGCATGAAGTGTTTTGAGACTCCATTTTTTGGTTATTGAAATGGTAACTCCTGTTTGCCTAACAACATTGTTACAAGCACAGAATTACATGGACATGTCCAGTCCGTAGGCTTGTCACGATAGTAAATTTTGCTCAGCGATTAATTCTCTCAAACATTATTGCGATAGACAGTAATATTGTTTAAAGACCTCTGTACACTGATTTAATTGAAATGACATAATAATGCATGGGATTTCCTGCCAAAGATAGATACGCTTTAAAGAACACTCAACACTGGAACTGTTTTCCAAATAAATGCTGTGATTTAAATGGCCATGACCTGAGCAGACTAAGAGTGACCAACTCCTATTAGCTTAAGCATAGGTGGTACTCTTGATATTCTATTAAAAATAAAACCTAAATCTTAAGGGACAGAGAATAAGAAGAATTATGTTTCTTCTTATTATTATCTTCTTGGAATGTCATTGTTGAACCATCACATTCAGCCATGTGTGATGGTTGAATGTCACAACCATCTAATTAGTTTTTTTTTCAATTAGTTAAAAAAAACTAATTAGTGTTTACTCCAGTATGCCATAGTAATATAGGTAATTATTTTAGCAAGATGCTGAAGTTGTGTTAAAAATCCACAAAGTATTTTCAAGCAGTCTACAGATTGTTAAAACTGTACTGATACTGCACATAAAGTGACAAACATGGTTTCTCTTGGCTTGAAAAAAATGACTTACATTTGAGGACTGCTTACACATTTAGGTTTTTTTTTAAAGTGTGCGCTAGAAGCACAAACTGAACATTGCTGTGAAAGTTCATCTGAAATTTTTGCACAATTGGCATAAACATCAGACAGCATTGTCATGAAAAATGACTAACTATCATCATTTTTACATCAGTGTGAAAAACATCAGGACTTTTTAGAGTCTATTGAATTATTAACTTAATAAACTAGTGTAGTTTTAGCGTTTGCCTTGAAATCCTCCCGTGAAGGCCATGTTCCCCAGTCTTTTTCTTTGTTGCTGAATCACCGACATCAACTGAGGCAAGTGTTGACTGCAGCGCTTTTTCTTTTGTGACTCATTCCATGTTCTCTCCATTTGTGGACAATGGCTCTCACTATGCTTCATTGGAATTCCCAAAGCTTAGAGATGAGTCTTTGAGACATGACACACAGATGAGTCCGTTCTCAAATGTCTTCAAGTTGGGGTCAGATGTTTTGATTTTGACATTCAGGTCATAGTATTATGTGGGGATAAATTCTTATGGTACTGGAGGTGCCTTGCTATAAATTAGGGGTGCACCAATTGCAGTTTTCTGGCCGATCGCTGATCTTTTAAAAAGCCTAACTTACCGATTCTGATTTTGGCCAATACCATTTTTGTCTGAAATGTTGCTCCATATATCAAGAAAGTTGCTGAATTAGCAACAATGGAGTGACTGATGTTAACTGTAAATGTGCAGACATAACTTGGTCATCCAGTTTGTCAGTCAAACCTCTGTCACAGGATTAAAGAAAAGCACAGTGGTTAATTTTTAGACCTTTGCAGAAGTTGATAACATCGATGGATAAGATCGGCTTCACATGTAAAAATCAGCGGATCACCGATCTCCCAAAATTAAGAAAATCAGCACCAATAATTCGGAGCACCGCAACTATACATTTCTTTCTCCTCATAAACATGAGAAGGAAACATTGTAGAGCATTGCAGGGAGAGCCAACATGCCGCCTCTAATGGGACCGTAATGCTGGTTTGGCTGGGACTCGCTCTGTCTATGGATCAATCCCCCTCTGCTTCAAGCTTCAGTCTGCCCAGAACCTCAACCAGCTTTAAAGGGTTCCAAATCTCCCACAAGCAATCTGATTTAAAGGCACTTTTTATACTGTACATCAAACAGTATAAAAGGACACACAGATATAAAAAAAGACAAACCACCATTAGTAGTTCAAAGGGTCATGACTTACTCATCTGAGCTAATGTTAATTCAGCTGGAGCTCCTCATGTAGATTAGACACAAACTAATGTAGAGAGAAAAATGGAAGGGATTTCCAAAGACCCACGGAACAAAGCTGTAGCTGAATACAGAGCTTTCTCCTAAACCTAAGGTTAAAACAGTGACTTTTCATCATTTATTGGTTAAAAAGAGTGATATTGTTTAGTATTTAAGCCCCCAAGTCTCTAGTTTGCTGAACTATTTCACTGCCACAGCAGCTCCAAGTCTTCTATCAGTTTTACACATCTAGAGACTAACAAGTTAAACGTCATTGCAGAATATCTCAAACTAGAGTGGATGTGAAATCTCATACAAGACTATGGTTAGGTTACCTTTTAGTTTGACCTGAACTGGCAGAGTAAGATCTGTTTATGGACATCAAACTAAAGGGGGTTGAATATACTTATTTTATTTTATTTTTCTGATAAAAGAATTTGAAAAACATCTCTATTTGTCTGTAACATAATCTCAGTTCAATTTATTGAAGTTTGTGGAAAAGGGGAACAACTTAATGGGATTTGATGAACACTTTTTAAAGAATATATAAATAAACTTGTAGTTTGTTTTTTAAAAATATCTGACGGTGAGGAATTCAGTTTTGTAAGTTTTGTAAACTGCAACATGTGATAAATCTTAAATTTAAAAGAGGTCCAACTAAAGAAAGACATCGTTTTCCTGTTTGGGTTTTTCCAAAAGCCAAGAAATTTCATACGGTGAGAGATATCGTGTTAGTGATTAGTGAATGCAGCATATTTATTGCTCAATACTGAACAGTTCTATACTGAACTGTTTCATTCTTTTTATTTACTTCTATGGAACATATAGAAAAATTATATTAAACCATTGTATCATACCGATATTCTTGTCTCTGCAAAAATTATTTTTGCAGTCTGGTTTGCGATTTTACGCCACAGATAATTTCAGTCAATTAATCCATTTAATTTTAGGGTAAATAATTGCTAGCAAAATTACAGTTTTTCTATGAAATATTTTTACATTAAATTTATGTGTTTTCTACATAAAATCACTTTAAAAATCACATGAAATTAAAGTTTTTTGAGTTATAGGTCATTCAATGTATTTTCTATCAAAGTTTAATGTTTTGGACTTTACGATCTATAACAGTTGGTATTTTACAAGTTTTCACTATCAATTTTTCCTAGTTTTTTTTAGAGTGCAGTGATTTGCTTAAACTTCATTGGTTCTGCGTAAACCACTGAAAGGGTTTGTTTCTCTTTAAGACTTTAAACAATGTCCACTGCTGAATCCTGATTTAAGTCTGTAGTTTGCGACACGAAGAGTTTTCACTTAAAAAAAAAAAAAAGTGAAACTAAAATACTGAGCTTTCCCATCCACAAAGGAGAGTCAATATGAAGATCTGCAGTGTGACAGAGCCTCATCAAAGCCATTTTACTTAATAGGAAAGAAAGCAATATCTCTACTTCTTACATATTTAAATCCTCTGCTCTATTACACTCCTCTTGTCTTGTAGTGATTTTAAAAGTACTCCTCAGATGAATTCAAAGGTTTTTCCATTTTAATAAAACCCCTTCTAATATTAACAAAACACATGAAAACAGGTGGAAAGCATACCCTTTAAGAGTTAAAGGCAAAATTTAAAGGGGGAAAAAAATCACGGTTGCCGACCTTATTTGCAGACTGAAGCAGCTGAGCAATCACATTCCTCCTCCTTCTTCTTCTTCTGCTGTTTCTGCCACATGGAGGATCTTATTAGGGGTCACTTCACACACGTTTAGCTGCAGTTGGTGCCGCTCACCACAGACGCTGCATCCCTGAATGAACGGATGACTGAAAAGGTGGTGGGAACGCTCGCTCTGTGCTCCAGCGCTCTCAGACTGAGACGTTGGAGAGGACAGCTCGTTTGGCATCACAGTCACTCTCTCCCTCCCTCCGTTTCACCCTCCTCCCGTCGCTCCTCTTCACTCTCTTCTTCCCTCTTGTTAATTGTTGCCAGCAGCTCCCCTCAAAGCCAATCATCTGCTTCCTTTTGACTTGCTGCTGTTATGAATACCAGTCTGTATGAATCCAGCGAAAGTGACAGAGATAGACACAGTACATGAAGACATATATGTGTGTTTTTAAAAGGGTCTGACAGAGCACCGGCTGTGAGGAAGAGACAGACTAACAATCAGAGGAACACATGGAGCATAGACAGAAAGCTCTGTTTTGGAAAGTAGGTGCATGTTGAACAAAGTGCCAGAAAACATGTGGGGCACAATGAGATTTTTACGATGAAAGATCACAGTTTTTTCAGTCATTAACTACTCCGTTTAGACTTTTAGAGAATTGTGACATTTAGAGGAAATGCTAAGCCGCTGAAGACGATCCACCAACTTGACTTAACCTTTACAGGATAATAGATTTTGGCTCTGCATCATGTGACGTCTAAGTGCTTGAAAACAATTTAAAAATGTGTTTTTCACAGTGAAAGCTGCAGATTAGTATTAGCATGTGTCTTACACAACTTTAATTAGTCATGATCTGAACTTTTGCGTCTTCAAAGGAAGTGATAAAAGTCTAAATGTCATAAATTGACATTTAAACTGTTTTCTCACTGCCAAAATACACGTGATGTCCAAAAATCATGTTTTGATTATATGATCCAATGGACATGAAAAATTTAAGAAATAAATTTGATCCACATTTACAATATATACATTTCAATTGATACACAAATTTGAGAATGTAACCTAAGTAAAACCCACAGTTTACATGTAATCCCAACTACAAGGTGATCATGTGGAACCCCCAGATTACATGTGATTCCCATGAAAAACTCAAGTGCAGCTCAAACATTTGTCATGATAATGTTTTGTCTACATATTATTTACATCTATTTACATTCTTTCCATCCATCCATCCATCCATCCATCCATCCATCCATCCATCCATCCATCCATCCATCCATCCATCCATCAAAGTGTGGATGGATGGATGGATGTTTAGAAGTGACAGTAGATTAGGTCAAGATTTTATTGCTTGACTAAATCAGTCACAGAGGGAAACCATGCATGCACAGTGAGAAGTCCGTTCAGAAACATCACTGGGGTTCAAACCCACGGCTGTTTTCACTGCAAGGCAACAAACAACAGCAAAACTATGTGGCCCCCTCCATGAACAGCATAATTAGGTCAAGTCTTTTTTTTCCCCATGATATTACAAATGAAAATGTTCCTTTAGACTCCTCGTTCTCTACAATGCTGGGTTCTCATTAGCCAGCTTGTAATATGTCGTCTGCCTCATCTCATGGCTGTCGGAAATGGGCAGGATGCAGAACATGCCTCGTTCATGTCAGGTGTTGGCTTGCAAAGCAGAGTCTCTCTCTCTGTATCCAGGACATTTTGTGTCTTTACAGTGGGGCCCTTTCCTCGGATAAGACACTGAACCAACCTTTTGTTGAAACGCTCAACTTGTGTGTGAGTAAAAAAAACATTTTATATTAAGAAAAGTATCCTATAATATAACGTATTTCTCCTTTGAAATTATTCTCCTTGTTGTATCGAAGTTACGCCAGAGAGTTACGCATCCCTAACCAGATGCTTTGGGGACATTTTGATTCATTTAATTGTGGCTTGTTTGGCTTTTTGCTGCGGTTCTAATTATTGCTACAATATTTTCTCTGATGTTTATTTTATGAACTCTAGATGGACCGAATCTTCCTTTAACACTTGAGTTTCTGCAGTAACTTCTATTTACAGCCGCGAACCTCCAGCCCAGATCCCGTCAGCAGCGGCTTTAACCCGCCTGGTGGAAACGTTAAGGAGAAGCAGAGAGAACAGAGAGCAGGTGGTACCGGGTGGTGCCAGGTGGTACCGAGTGGTGCCAGGTGGTACCGGGTGGTGCCAGGTGGTACCGGGTCTTTGACCTGCGTTTTGACTTGCGACTGACAGTCGGTACCGTGTCTTATATCAGGATGTCTGATAAAGACAGATATTCTTTATATCTGTCGGTGGGGCCGACTCAGACTGTCTGTAGCGAACCGGGCTTTTAGCAGAATGATGAAGTCAGAAGTTTCTCTGCAGCTGAAGCATTTATGTGTTTAGGAGTGAGGCGGGTTTTGTCCCGCTGCTGCGAGGACAATTATAAAAAAAATACAAATAGAAACAGTTTTTCTAACGTCAACATCAGACCTATGTTTTTATTCACAAACCTTTGTATGAAAAAATATTCTTGCCCATAATTTGATAGTTAGAGGACACAGATCCGCCCCCCTCCTCCTCACCCTGGACCCGGTGTGTGAACAACATGGAGGCAGAGAAACTGAGTCATTATTAGACTGAGGGCAGCCAGACTATATTTTGCTAAATTATTATATTTAGCTAAATATTATTGCTGAGGGGCACAAGCAGGCCTTCTGAGTCACAGATAAAAAAAATATATAATAAAAAATTGAAAACAATATATATTTTTTTTAAAAATAAAGGGCTCTAGGGGCATCAAGGATAAAAGGGGCAGGGGCTCAAGCCCCCTTTGTTTCCCCTCTGCACGTGCCTGTCTAGCAGCGATTTAAAGTTTCTGCTTGCGGAAGCGACTAATGGCAGAACATTGTCGTCTTGCTCTCTTTTTATATGTAAGTGTTCGCGATGTGACGTCTCTGATGCGTTTTCTGTTTGGGTCGCTCTGTGAGGTGTAAAGTAGGCCACAGCGCCTGGGGATCCTGTGAGCACTTTGACAACTTCCACATCCCCTCTAAGCTGCTCCCCAGACGGGTGAAGGCAGTATTTAGGCCAAAGCCACGCACTGTGATCCCTTTTAACAGCAGAAAGTCTGTCTGAAATCTAAGAGCATGAAATTTAGCAGTGAACAACGAAAGTGATGAAGCCATTGACATGTGAAGGAGAAAGAAAATACAGATAGATTCAAAACTGGGCTCATGAGATAACTGGGTGCTCAGCACACATTGAGTTATTTCTAGTTCAGTAAAAATAATGCATGAAGAAAACTACTGCCTTGGTAGGCAGTAGTTTTCTTCATGCATCTTCCTTGTTGCTACCTCTGTTACCAGCCAACAACTTGCACAAACTGAAGCTATGATGGTAAAAGGCAGAGGAAGAAAGAGGAAAGGGAAGTCGGACAGAAACAAAGAAACGGCTAAGCCAGGGTGAATGGCTGGGCATTTTGTCTGTGTGCGTCTCAGTGGGCAACTCACAGAGTGTGTTAATTCAGCCGACTCAAAGCATCGGGAAGAGAGGCTTTCCCAAACTGGCAAACAAATCCCTTCCCAAGCTTAATTAATATTCTGGGGACAATTCTCTGCTCTTTGTGCTTTAAAGTGAACAGCAGAATAACAACAGATTCAGGTTCAAGGTGCAGATGTTAAGTTCACATTTTGTCTGAGTTTTGTGTTCTGGTTATTGTTTTCAGTCTTTCCTTTACTCAGTATTTTAGGTCACTGGATTTCTTTGCTGCTTGCTTGTGTTCAGATGCAGCTTGCTCTTTCTTCTTTCTTCACTGTGGCTCAGTGAGTAGAGTAGTTATTATGCAATGCGAAGGTTGCGCGTTGCAAACCCACTAAAACAAAGTTAGTTTTTTGGCGTTATATCATTTGGTCTGATGAAAATAAGTGTCTGGTCATAAAAAAACATCACTTCAAAGAAAGCTCATAAGCCTAGATGTAAAAATTCACAAGGTTGAAAGCACTTGTTGGCCACAACTATTTGATTTTATTTTGATCTGCTTATCATTGAAATAAACAGCTGATATTAGATGTATTTTGAAAGATTTCTGGATGGGCCACTGATTATCTACACATGGTTGGTGTTTGTAGTGAGTAAACACCACTGGATCTCTGAGCCCTATTTACATTGACGTTAAAATGAAGGAAAGAAACATGGCAAAGGGGGTTATTATGCACTTTGCAGGCACATAGTTCCATTTTATATCACATTAATATGTTACCTTCATTTGTTCTAAAAATGCTGTACATATCAAGCATGACTTAAAATTTTTTTGCAATTTGAAGCCTTGAAATTGGTCTCTGTCTCTTTAAGAAGCTGCTGCTCTTTCCCATTATGCAGAGTCCCACAGATTTTCTGCATGATTGGATTCAATGCTTGGCTTCTTTGACTCAAGCAAGTTAATGTGAAATTGATTTTCTTTGAAGGCTTTTCAAATTTGGGGTTTCAATGAGTAAAACCCAAACTACGATTTTTATTAGGCAATCTGCAAAGTTAGCTGAACAGCAGCTAACTTTGCTGAACAGGGTCTATCATTTGCTCGCCAACCCTGGATGGAGTCTGTTCTTGTGGACTTTGCTAAATGACAGGCTTCGGATACAAAGCCTTTATCATGGGCTTCTAAGCTTACTGTCGCTACCTGTGCCATCAGCTCTGGGCTCATAAACACAAATCTCACTAAACACAGAGTACGTCTTCCTTATCAACAGATGCCCACAAAAGTAGTTTTCATGAGCTCATAATTTTCATTCTGTGTGTACTAAACAGGTGATTACACTCAGAAAGGGCAGAAGTTGGCCCAGGACTTTAGTTTTGGTGAATATCGTTCACCAAACCTCCACTAATAGCTTTGTTATGCTTTCCAGGTTGAAATATTTATGCAGTACATTTGTGATTCCATTTAATAACTTGTCATAGTTTTAGAAATTAGACCACATGCTAACCCCAAAGCTAACTCTTCAGCAGCTTAACATTAAGCATCCAGATGGAATGGTACAATTTCCATGTGACTTGGTCTACATGCCGTTTTATTTACAAGGAGCTGCTAGTTCTTCTAGAGGGCATAAGAGTCAGCATTACAAGTGAACCGATGGTTTTACAAACAGTTGTTTACATTTGTACATTTCTCGTGTGTAAACTATTATGTGTCTTTCATAGTTTTCATAATGCTGCTGAGCTCATCAAAAAACAACATTAGACTCAGAAGAGAAGAAAAATTAATCAGTAATAAAAGATGAAGCTATCTGAAGACGCAGTCATATAACTAAACATACTTTGGCTATCATTGAAGAGAGGCCCAAAGTAAATCACACACACATTCATCAGCAAGTATTTAGACTTATATGATGAATGTCCTTCTTTTTCTAGAACTTTTTCTAATTAAAGGTTTTGTGGAAAAAGTAGAAATAATTATGTTCATCACCGTTTCCTCTGTGGCGTACACATCTTTCTTATTTCTTCATCATTCATCTGTAGCTGTTTGTTCACTAATGTAGACAATCAGCCGAGTTCTTAATAATACCAACTGAAGGAAGAAGACCTTTCTCTTGAGAGAAGACTGGATATATAATGGTAATAATTACCCGAGACTCACTCCTTAGTTATTCCTCCGGAGATCTCCCAAAGTCTTTCAGCCCTTCCTCTCCGACCTGAAATTGGCACTGCTGCATAGTGCGGCATGTTTGCTCACAACAAAGCAGCAAAAGGAAATGGTTTGATCCCAAAAGCAGTGGTTGTGCTGCTGCAGTGAAGCCGGGAATGACTACCTACAGCACAAGTTTTCACATCCCTTAAACCCATCAGTCCTCAACGTCAACTGGTTGCTCTGTCATTTTGTTGTGACAGACTAGCACCAGAACAGCAAATAGCGATGCAAAGGGACAATGTCAGACAATGTTCAACATTTTCTACAGATAAAAGTCTGAAAAGCACAATTACAGCAGCATGTCTCTAGCAGAGAAGAACATCGATACCCAAATTGCTTAAGATCTGTCAGCTTAAATGGAGAGTCTGCATGTTGAAGCTAAACCTTAACTCTTGTGGCCTCTGATAGGTTTTCATCCAGGATTGTTTGGTACTAAGTTCTATCTATTTTCCCATTAAGCTTGACCAGTCCCTATCAAAGAAGCAGCTGGACTTCCACTGACATTACATTATACATGGTTGAACTCTGTTTAATAATCGATGATATCTAAAGGCCATTGATTGTCGTATAGGAGGCAGAAGTGGAACTGGATCCATCTGAACACTACACTTTCTAGAATGTTTTGGGGTAAATAATTTCGGAAAACATGCTTCATCTTCATTTCAATTATACATCAACTTATGTTGGTCCATCACAAAAAAACCCCACAAATCCCATTAAGTTCATTAAAGTTTGTGACTTCCTCATGATGAAAAGTGGAAAGGTCTCCTAATACGTTGTTGATGTGGTGAGTTTTTGAAACATGCAGATATATTTTCTTGTCTCTGTTGAAATTGTTACCTCACACGCCCTTCAATTGTTCATTTAGAGCCATAACTCTGGGAGACGTAATTAGAGTATCTGCTCCGGTGGACACAACAGAACATGTTGTATTCCTGCGGCTGGCAGCAGTCAATAACCACGCTATGCTAGCTGATGAAAAAGAACAAAAAGGAGGAAGTAGTCATTGCGCTTTGACAGCGCAGGCAGCTACGACCCTTCACAAGCATCAAATAGGACCGGTCAGCATGTTCCACTTAGATTACTTTCCACACATTCATATTTACTGACTTATCAAACTATGAACTGAAGATAGAACAAATTCAATTGGAAAATAAGTGCATGTTGGATATTATAATTAATGAAAGATAAGCCTTGGAGGATGTCTGCCAATATGAGTGAACGTCTGCTTTTGAATGAGCTGTTGAGAGACAAGTTATTTTTGTCGCTCCCCCTGCAGCTCCCCCCAATGACTCAGTCATGGAGATGAGTGCAGGTCCAGAAATCAACCTGACGTTTTTCCTCCTGCTGCATGTGGCGTTCTGCTGGAAACATGTTTGTCATCCATTGTTTTGCATTATCATCATGCAGCCACTCTATTGCTGGGCCATCCAACATGAGCATTAGAGAGCATTATGTTTTTTCCAGGCACGTAGTGCCATTTCATAGCACAATCAAATAATTATGTTAACTTCAGTTGTTAAAAAAAAAATCCTAAATATCGAATATGACTTAAAATAAATTTTACTTTGCTGCACCCATTGATATTGCTCTGGCGACTGTTTTTGTTACATTGTAGAGCTTTAAGATGTGTTTAAATCATGCCATGAATTAAGCACTGAAGCCTTTAAGAGCTGTCCAATCAGAATCCAGTAAAAATATGACTTATATCCTATTTTACACAGAATCCATATGGGATGAAATCAGAAGATCCGTCTTGGCTGATATATTGGGTATGAAATGATAATAACCATAAAATAAAACTTTAAAACCTTTCCCAATCAAGTGTACATGTTCAAATATCAGCTATAAGCTCGCTTGGTTTTCTTCCACAATCCTAAAACATGCATTGAATTTGAGCCAAGGCTCAAAACTGACTTTCCATTGCATTTGTGCCATAGCATGATTGTTTGTCTCATGACTTTGGACTCAAACATCCAGGTCTTCAGTAAAATCCACTCTAATTCAGGTTTAGGGCAACTCAAGGGCTGCAGCATTAGTAGCCCATCCTGGAGATGTGTGTGCATGCATGTATAGGCGTGTGGGTGTGGGTGTATGTGTGTGTGTAGGCGTGTGTGTGTACGTGTGTGGATGTATGTGGTGACTCTAAAACTATGACTCCAGCTGCAGCTTATAACTTGTGAAGCTCTCAGTTGCACTTTGCTTCACAATCCTTTCCCTTGTGCATCTTATCATATCACATTTGCTCAACACAAGGAGAAAATAAAATCCATGAATTAGCTTAACTAAATATTGAAACAGTGAGTGACACTTCTAAAAAACACATTCTTTTTTCTTTTTTTGATGCTCGGTTTAATGAGGACTGGAGTTCATGTGACGTTCATCCTCACATGTTCTTGTGAACACTGCAAACTCCCTGATGGTTTCTTTTCTGTGCAAATCCACGCAGCTCAGCTTGACAGGTCAGGCTGTTCCCTGACATTTAAACCAGCCGCCTGGTTTGATCAGCGGTACGGGCACTCGCTCCGACTCCACACGGTGATTATGTGACAATTTCATTTCTGTCAGCTCACGATAATTTGGTTGTTGACGGACCTCTTCGGTGCATCGTATAATCGTACTAGGGGCTGGCTGCTGCATAAATGCTTCACTACAGAAGGGATTTTGGTTACTGACGTTTGCATGAGAGATTCTTTTGAATTTTATTGTGCAGGTATGACAAGAAATATTTTTCACCTGCAGGTTATAGAGACACACTGATTTCTTTAATTTATTCCTGTTTATTATCTCTTAGATTTTTTTTAAATTTTTTTTTCAAAATAAATTTATTCTTGGATTTGTGTGCTTTCAGTCATATGAATACAGCTGGTTTCCAGCCAGTGATTTCCTCAATGTTGCTCTCGACACATCAGTGTCTAACACCAAGACAAGTCCTGCTGCGGGTGCTGTGTAATAAAAACTCAGCACAATCCCACGGGACTTTCTGCAAACGCAGACTGTCTTCCTGCAAGCAGCTGAGAAACATTTACATTTTTATTACATTTCAGTTTTTCCTTCATTATGCGTCTTTGCAGCTCTGAGCTGCACTCTCTCCATTTTTAAGTCCCTGTCTGTAGCTTTATGTTTGAAAGTCCAGGAAATGCTTTTGAGAAAAACAGTTCTGTACTGTAGAACTCATGAGTTATTTGTGCGTATTTGGTCATTCTTTTTAAATTAACATTTTAATCATTTATTTTTGCCTGAAATCCAGGTTGTATCGTTTACTGATACTCCACAGTACCGAGTTGGGGTTATGACTGGAAGCAACCCTCTACCAAAATCCCAAAGAGAAGTAAAACAGAAGCATGGAGATTTGCAATGGCCATGCTCAGCGTCAAGCAGCAGTGAGTTGGATGCATGAACTGAAATGTGGAGCTTATCCTCCACCCGTAGCCAAGCCGCCTCCTGCTGTGAAACCGGGATTGCTTGTGGAGTCGAGTGAACAAGATGATTTTTTTGTATCCATTCTGAAGCTCATTTGGATGTGCATAATAGCAGCTGATGGATTACTTCCCTCCTCTCTCATCCTGATGAGGAATTTGAAGCTTTAGATCAGGGATGGCCAACCCGCGGCTCGTAAGCCGCATGCGGCTCCTTGACCGGTTCCATGCGGCTCTTACGTTCATATAGTCTCATTCTGCCAAAAAGTAGTTCATTTGACAAAAAGTAGTCAAATGAACTGTCAATTATTGACAACAGCAGCACGCCATTACTGTTGGCCGTAACCACGCAAAAACAATACAAACAAAAAACAGTCTTTGTTTCTCTTGCAGCCTTACTCTTTCCAGTCGTTCGTCATCTGCTCTCACACAAAACCTCGCTAACCCCTCACTCTCACTCCCCCGCCCCCTCGCTCTGATCCATCCTGATGCATTCGCGGACAATGGGAAATCATACACTCTAATTTTAATCTCTAAACAGCGTAACATCCAGTAACATTTAGCACATACTGCAGGGTCGCCGCTATAATATCCAAGTTTCGCTTCGCTTGAGTGTAATACGGTATTTTCGTCAAATGCGCATGTGCGGAGTTTTTCAGTAAGAGTAAAATCATTTGAGATTTGTGGCGCTGATAACGCTAAGGTGAGTGGTTCAATTCCCTTACTGGTCAATGGTAATCTAAAGTCTTTCAGACAAACAATACTTCAAAATTAAAAAGGGTGTCAAACAAAATCAATACTTCAAAATAAAAATGGTTGTAAAACAAAATCAATACTTCAAAATAAAAAAAGGTGGAAAATAAAATCAATACTTCAAAATAAACAAAGGTGGGAAATAAAATCAATAATTCAAAATAAAATTTTGCCGGAAAATACACCTTTAAGCATGCTGATTTTGAAAAACATTACAGCATTTCTTCAAATCGTCATTGTAGAAAGTTCATGTACATTTTTCTAATACTGACGAAGACACAAGATTATGTGAGGCTGGTTAGCTCAGTTGGTTGGAGCGTGGTACTCATAAAGCCAAGGTCATGGGTTCAAATCCCACATTGGCCAATGGAATCATGAAGTGATTCACAAAGTCAACTCTTCAAAATAGCATGAGGCTTTAAATTAAACCACATTTAATGTTGAATTTGTAAAACCTTTGCATTTCAATACTTTTGTCAAGATCATGTAAGTTTTTCTAACATTGACAAAGACATATGATTATGTGTGGCAGGTTAGCTCAGTTGGTCGGAGAGTGGTACTCATAAAGCCAAGGTCATGGGTTCAATTCCCACATTGGCCAATGGAATCATGAAGTGATTCACAAAGTCAACTCTTCAAAATAGCATGAGGCTTTAAATTAAACCACATTTAATGTTGAATTTGTAAAACCTTTGCATTTCAATACTTTTGTCAAGATCATGTAAGTTTTTCTAACATTGACGAAGACACAAGATTATGTGAGGCTGGTTAGCTCAGTTGGTTGGAGCGTTGTACTCATAAAGCCAAGGTCATGGGTTCAATTCCCACATTGGCCAATGGAATCATGAAGTGATTCACGAAGTCAACTCTTCAAAATAGCATGAGGCTTTAAATTAAACCACATTAATGTTGATTTTGAAAAACCTTTGCATTTCAATACTTTTTTCAAGATCATGTAAGTTTTTCTAACATTGACGAAGATATAAGCTTATGTGTGGCTGGTTAGCTCAGTTGGTTGGAGTGTGGTACTCATAAAGCCAAGGTCATGGGTTCAATTCCTACACTGACCATCTCCAATATAAAGTTTTAATAAAATAAACTCTTCAAAATAGCAAGAGGCTGTATATTTAACCATTATGCACATTGATTTTGAAAAATAATAGAGTATGAGCTCCTTACTCAAATCTTCATTGTGGTAAGATCATGTAAGTTTTTTAAATCCATGGAAACTCAACATTATGAGTAACATTGTACTCAGGAAGACTTTGTCCAGCTGATGTTAGCTCAGCTGGACAGGTGTGGCGCTGATAACGCTAAGGTAAGTGGTTCAATTCCCTTACTGGTCAATGGTAATCTAAAGTCTTTCAGACAAACAACACTTCAAAATTAAAAAGGGTGTCAAACAAAATCTATACTTCAAAATAAAAACGGTTGCAAATCAAAATCAATATTTCAAAATAAAAACGGTTGTAAAACAAAATCAATACTTCAAAATAAAAACGGTCGCAAATCAAAATCAATACTTCAAAATAAAAAAGGTTGTAAAACAAAATCAATACTTCAAAATAAAAAAGGTTGCAAAACAAAATCAATACTTCAAAATAAAAAAAGGTGGAAAATAAAATCAATACTTCAAAATAAAAAAAGGTGGAAAATAAAATCAATACTTCAAAATAAACAAAGGTGGAAAATAAAATCAATAATTCAAAATAAAATTTTGCCGGAAAATACACCTTTAAGCATGCTGATTTTGAAAAACATTATAGCATTTCTCAAATCGTCATTGTAGAAAGATCATGTACATTTTTCTAATATTGACGAAGACACAAGCTCATGTGTGGCAGTTTAGCTCAGTTGGTTGGAGCGTGGTATTGAACCCTAAGGTCATGGGTTCAACTCCCACATTGGCCAATGGAATCATGAAGTGATTCGCGAAGTCAACTCTTCAAAATTGCATGAGGCTTTAAATAAAACCATATTTAATGTTGATTTTGAAAACCTTTGCATTTCAATACTTTTTTCAAGATCATGTAGGTTTTTTAAATCCATGGAAACTCAACATTATGAGTAACATTGTAGTTAGCAAAACTTTGTCCAGCTGATGTTAGCTCAGCTGGACAGGTGTGGCGCTGATAACGCCAAGGTAAGTGGTTCAATTCCCTTAATGGTCAATGGTAATCTAAAGTCTTTCAGACAAACAATACTTCAAAATTAAAAGGGTGGCAAACAAAATCAATACTTCAAAATAAAAAAGGTAGTAGAACAAAATCAGTACTTCAAAATAAATAAGGTTGTAAAACAAAATCAATACTTCAAAATAAAAAGAGGTGGAAAACAAAATCAATGCTTCAAAATAAAACTTTGCGGAAAAATACACCTTTAAGCATGTTGATTTTGAAAAACATTATAGCATTTCTTCAAATTGTCATTGTAGAAAGATCATGTACATTTTTCTAATATTGACGAAGACACAAGATTATGTGTGGCAAGTTAGCTCAGTTGGTTGGAGCGTGGTACTAATAAAGCCAAGGTCATGGGTTCAATTCCCACATTGGCCAATGGAATCATGAAGTGTTTCATGAAGTCAACTCTTCAAAATAGCATGAGGCTTTAAATTAAACCACATTTAATGTTGATTTTGTAAAACCTTTGCATTTCAATACTTTTGTCAAGATCATGTTAGTTTTTCTAACATTGACAAAGACTCAAGCTTATGTGTGGCTGGTTAGCTCAGTTGGTCGGAACGTGGTACTCATAAAGCCAAGGTCATGGGTTCGATTCCTACACTGACTATCTGAAATATAAAGTTTTAATAAAATCAACTCTTCAAAATACCAGGAGGCTGTATATTTAACCATTATGCACATTGATTTTGAAAAGTAATAGAGTATGAGCTCCTTACTCAAATCTTCATTGTAGTAAGATCATGTAAGATTTTTAAATCCATGGAAACTCAACATTATGAGTAACATTGTACTTAGGAAAACTTTGTCCAGCTGATGTTAGCTCAGCTGGACAGGTGTGGCGCTGATAACGCCAAGGTAAGTGGTTCAATTCCCTTACTGGTCAATGGTAATCTAAAGTCTTTCAGACAAACAATACTTCAAAATTAAAAAGGGTGTCAAACAAAATCAATACTTCAAAATAAAAAAGGTTGCAAATCAAAATCAATACTTCAAAATAAAAAAGGTTGTAAAACAAAATCAATACTTCAAAATAAAAAAAGGTGGAAAATAAAATCAATACTTCAAAATAAACAAAGGTGAAAAATAAAATCAATACTTCAAAATAAAATTTTGCCGGAAAATACACCTTTAAGCATGTTGGTTTTGAAAAACATTATATCATTTCTTCAAATCGTCATAGTAGAAAGATCATGTACATTTTTCTAATATTGACGAAGACACACGCTCATGTGAGGCTGGTTGGCTCAGTTGGTTGGAGCGTGGTACTCATAAAGCCAAGGTCATGGGTTCAATTCCCACATTGGCCAATGGAGTCATGAAGTGATTCACGTAGTCATATCTTCAAAATAGCATGAGGCTTTAAATTAAACCACATTTAATGTTGATTTTGTAAAACCTTTGCATTTCAATACTTTTGTCAAGATCATGTAAGTTTTTCTAACATTGACAAAGACATAAGATTATGTGTGGCAGGTTAGCTCAGTTGGTCGGCGCGTGGTACTCATAAAGCCAAGGTCATGGGTTCGATTCCTACACTGACCATCTCAAATATGAAGTTTTAATAAAATCAACTCTTCAAAATAGCAGGAGGCTGTATATTTAACCACTATGCACATTGATTTTGAAAAACAATAGAGTATGAGCTCCTTACTCAAATCTTCATTGTGGTAAGATCATGTAAGTTTTTTAAATCCATGGAAACTCAACATTATCAAATCTTTAAAATAAAAAAAATAGATTGTTGGAGGGCCTTTCTTTGTCGTCTCGTTCCACAATTCACAATACTTTACAAAGAAAATTAAAACATAATGTAAAGTATAGAAAGCCACAAGCTAGAAAATACATAAATTAATGATCTGCAGTTTGATTTCCATCAGTTCATTTTATTTAATATTTGGAGCATTGGAGGTATTCACAATACAGAATACAAAGACCTTTCTGGCACAAATATTTGTACCTAAACAACAAATGTAACTGAAGCATTTATTATTTATTTACCAGAACATTGTGGAAGTAAAATGTCCTAAACTCCCAAGCTAATCTAAAATGAAATGAAGAAACAACCAGAATACAAATCTGGAAGATATGCAACTGTAACCTGAAATCTCCATTTTAATAAACATAATCATTCAGCGCCATCTGTTGGGTGGAAGACTGCAACACATAACTGTTAAAAGAAACCCCCTAGATACATAGTAGGTTTTAAATTGTTCACCGAAATAGATTCCTGATTAAATTACTTTATCTTTTCATAAATTATATTTGTTTGATACTATCGATTGTTCCAGTCTCATAAAATGTTCACCAAGCTTGTTACAAAATGTATCACAAAAAAGCTTAAACAATCTGATTAAACAAGCAACTAATTTTTATTATTATTATTATTATTATTATTATTATTATTATTATTATTATTATTATTATTATTATTGCTACTAACAGGTGCAACCAAGTCATTGTTTTTCAATCACAAGTAAATCAGAAGTTATTTAATCCATTTGTCAGGTTCCATGTAAACACATGCAGATTTCATATAAACAAAAATCAAAGCATTCAAGTCCTAAACATTCAAATCAATCTCATACAAGTCATAATACTAAATGATGTGGTTTAGTCAAAAAGTAATAATTTATAGTTTTGATGTCGCTAAAAAAAACCCCTTAAAAACAAAACAGTCAGTGTGAAAGTCCAAGTCAAGTCCCGAGCCTTTTGTGATTTTTCTAACTTGACACTAGTCTTTTAATTTGTGTCTTGATATTGACTCAGCTCCACGTCTTGTAACCCAACTAAGAAACAAAAACTCAGACAACGCAGTTCGAATTGATCCAATTTATTTATCTAAAGAAACCAGCTGATTGCAGTCATTTTGTGACACAATCCCCCATCGTGAGCAAGCACTGGGCAACAGTGGGGAGGAAAAACTCCCTTTTAACAGGAAGAAACCTCCAGCAGAACCAGGCTCAGGATGGGCGGCCATCTGCCTCGACCGGCTGGGGAGTGGAGATGCAAACCAGGGCTTCTGGAGCTAAGAAGAAAACACACCACAGAGTGAATGACGGTGTAATGTCACTGAACACACATGATGAGAGAATAAAACGACGAGAGAAGACATTGTACCTGCGAAATCAGCATCACATATATATATAGATGTACATATATATGTGATGCTAATGTTTTGTTTTAATTAGCATTAAGTGGGAAATCATCATAGTGTACAGAAATAAAGGCTTAAAAATGTGTCTGTGTATAATGAACTTATGTGTTTATATATATCGCTTTGCATTTTCATCCAATTTAGTCTAGCTTAGCACATTAGCTGTGGGGGAAACCAGATGACCTGCAGAAAACCCATTCAGTTACCTTTACGATTGGTCTGCTGCTAGTCACCAAGCTAAGCTAAAACTCTGAAAACAGTCAGATGTTTTATATATATATATATGAATAATAATAATGTTTTATATTATACAAACTAATCATACATATGATTAGTTTATATTAAACTAATCATATAAAACTAATTAACTGAAGCATTAGTTTGTGTGACTGTGAACTACTTAAGTTCATAGCCACTCACACCTCAGGTCAATTTAGAATTAGCAATTGAACCAACAGTCATGTTTTTGCACTGTGGGAGGAAGCCAGAGCACCTGGAGAGAACCCACCCATGCACAGGGAGAACCTGGAACCTCCATGCAGAGACCTCAGATTGGGATTTAAACCCTGGATCTTCTTGCTGTTCCACTGTGCAGCCCTTTCTTTCTCAAATTTATACTAAAAATTGTTATTTAATTTTTGTTACTGAAATAAAGATGCTTACTTATTCCAATTTAACTATTAATAAATATTTAAGATTGTAAAGATTTACGCTTTTATGCCCTCCAAAATTCATTTTATAGTGAAAATCTAATGATTCTGCAGGTATTTTTTAAAACTACAGATTTCACACAACAAGTTTGAATGAATGTTTTCAGCTTGATTGAACTTGTGACCGTAGACGTTCTTACCTCCATACTTACCTGTCCATACCTCTGTCCTGTGTGGATCTGGTTTGCACCTTAAAACACAGACACACAGTTAGTGAGAAATCCTAAACTACAGAGAAAACTGAGGAGTGATTTCAGTGATATTCGCTGAAAGCAGTGTCCTGTCCTGTGATACTAATGCTAATTTATGGTGGGAGACAGTAGTCATTTGTTGTCAGAGTCTTCATCAGTTCTATTGGATCCATTATCTTCCCTTTGCAGTATGCATTGGAGGCCTGTGAATGAGAGGAGAGTTAGACATGATTTGACTTGTGTTTGTATAATGAGAATTAAAAGATGTAATGTTGAACACATACCATGGCCCCTGCAAAAGGGGATGCAGAAGACTCTTCAGGTGGGAAGCTTATGGCATAAATCGGGTAAGCCAGAACTGATCAATGAGCAGAGACAAAGCAGAAGACATCAGGTCAATGACATTTACTTTAAAACACAGAATCTACCATTTTTTGCTTAATGAGGAAGTACCAAAAACCAGGATGCATGTGATGAAGAACAAGAAAATGTTCTCCCTGGGCTTCATTTTGGGGAATGGTCTACTAATGACGGTCCTCCTTCTGTTTTCAAAGTGGATTTCTTCTTCTGCTATCATCCGTGCTTCAGTGTTCATGTTCAAGCCTGGGTGACGGATGGGTTCCGTGTATGAATCTATGTCCGAGTCTATGTATGGTATAGTTTCTGCATCTGAATCGATGTCCATGTCTATATATGGGATGGTTTCTGCGTCTGAGTCCATGTCCATGCCTACGTATGGAATGGTTTCTGCATCTGAGTCCATTTCCATCTCCAAGTCCATGTTCATGCAAGGGACGGTGTCTGCTATCGAGTATGCGCCGAAGTTGGCACATCTAGAACTCCTTTGCTCCCTGAAGATACTGCATGGGTCAAATAAAACAAGTGAAAACAGTTACATTGGAATTATTGAGTTAAAAATATGCACAAAGGTAGACACATTGTTTGTCCAGCTTACTCATAAGAATAGTGCTTGTAGGAGATGGTAGGCAGTCCTTCCGAGTTGTAGTAACCCGATAATTGTAGTCGACGGCTTCTTCTCATCGTGACTGTAAATGGAAAGGGAGACACAAAGAGACGGTCAGTGATTCGCTGACGCACAGCATGTTTCTGTTCTACACTATAGGCCACAAGTTAATCAGAAGGAATTTCACCAAAAAACTGTAAAACAAAAACTGATCAGAAAACTTGTACAGAGACCTATCACACCATTTAACATAAATTTACAAAAACAATCAATCAATCAATCGATCGATCAATCAATCAATCAATCAATCAATCAATCAATCAATCAATCAATCAATCAATCAATCAATCAATCAATCAATCAATCAATCAATCAATCAATTTTGGACTGTGTGAGGGGTGGGGTAGATGCAATCCACTAATTGTTCCAGTTCAGACAATCAGTGTATTACTGCTCTTACTATACTTATGTTATTTACCAACAGCCTGTATATTTTTCTTTCCCACATGAGTACAGTCACACAGCTTTTAAGTTCAGTTGTATCTAAGTTGGTGTATCTAAATTTGTTTACAGCTCAGTTTTTATTAGTGGTAAACAGGGACCATTAAGTCGAAAGATGTCTGAAGTTCTGAGCTACATTTTTTTCCAACTCCACAAAATCTATTTCTAAATCACGCTACCATGTTAAAAGATGGTTTAAGAGATATTTGATACACAGAACAGAAAATCTTATATTTAACTATTTTTTTCCATTTAATCTTTTACACACCCAGCTTTTTCTGCACACACCATGTTCAAAACCTGAAACCTGCAAGAAGTCCACATAGCTCACATTATACTTACTTTGTTTCAGTCTTATTAGAAGCGGTAGAGAAAATCTATTCTTGTGAAAATAAAAATAGTAATCACTACTCTAAAAGTATTCAACGGTTTTAACAAGGGCAGATTGTTAAATCTAATCTTGTCCAACTTCTCCAAAGACTTTACTCCTTCTGTCTGGAACTCTGGCCGAACAGAGAAACCTGTTGCGTTAAGTTCTCAGACGAGTCACGTCGAAGTCAGATTTTACCCAAAATTCGACAGTCACATGCGCACAAATGCGACAGAAAGTATTTTTGATGAGGCAGAACGAAGGAATCGTTTTATTGTTTCTGATGTGGCAAATTTGGCCACATGATGGCGCTGGAGTAAAGAAGATGTTGCAAATTATGAATAATTGATAAAAATTTCGTTACTCACATAATGGAATACAATTAACATTTTATGTTAGGGTATATTTATATTTCAAATAAGAGGACTAATGTTTCTAAAGTTTCCCACGTGTGTGTGCTCACATTAAGATAGTAGAAATACAGCATTTCTCCAGTCACATTTAGAAAGAAGCAACTTGATTCCTAAGAAAAGCAAAAAAAATAAAAAATTAAAATAAGATAAAATAAAAATAATTTGTTTCTTCTTTGTCAATCTGGCGTTTTTGTCCGGATAGCATTCAGGGACTTTAGTTTTATATTGAACCTAAATAATATGATTATTCTTGCTATAATCTGAAAGGAAGTACTGTTTAACTACGGGAAATGAATGTTATGAAGTCATCGTTTACTACAGTAGAAGCTAAAATAAAAATAATAAACATGAGTGTAACAAAACATAAAAAAAAGGAAAAAGAAAACTCCAAAGCCACATTCAATATGGCGGACGCACTGACGTATATCAGCAATGGGGCATTCGCGCTCGTGCATTGGTGTGTTTGCTACGTGCCTCCGCTCGTGGATGTGCTCGCTGAGCTGCTGATTCGTGAGCGCGCTCCGTCCTTGTAACGTGTATGGGACGAACCAGAGACGTGGATGAAGGTAAGGCCAGAGCGGCGTGTCTGTCGGCATCTCAGAGAGGGCAGCTGCTCTCTGATAAACGGTGTCTGCCGAGCTGGGTCGGGATTTGTATGCTAAATATTTAGGCCTAGAGATACAGAGAGCTGCTAAAACAAACCGATGTAGTTGTTTCCCGCACGAGCGCAGTAGCTCACTCAATATTTACCGGTTGGAAATTGCACATTTTAGCCATTCAGGACTCTTGATGGGTTCGGCGTTTGTTTTACAAACGTTGGTCCTTTGAAGACAAGTTTTGAAGTCAATGTCCATTGAAACGCTGTGATATCTCCAGGCTTACTGTGGTAACCGCTGTAACTTAAAGGAACATTTATGGTATTTTATCTGACCTTCCCAATTGGGAGCTTCAGCTCGTTTTTTATTCAGAAACCGGGAAGGTATTTTTGGTACAAAAGTATTTGTGCTTTGTAGACGAGAAGTTGGAATTGCAGAGAAAAATCCTATAGGAGTTTTGTAATTTCAGTATTTCACAAATATAAAACGACTGTTTCACCGTCACAAATGTTCCATTTCACAAGTCACAAAATTTTAAAAGTCTGCCTTTAATACTTTTTGCTCCACTCAGTCCAGTACATTTGGAGCAAAACAAATTTATACACCTTTCTTAATATCTTCACACAGACATTTTTCTTTTACTGTGTACTGTATATATAAAAAGGGACTGCTTCATCATACCATAACAACAAACATGGAGAATGTTTTATAATAATTTACACTCTACATCTTTTATTACATTTAACATTTCCTGTTTTAGCAAACATGTTTAAATATTTTTAATTTAATCACAGCTGTGGATATACTTCTGTCTGGTGCACTGAACCACGGCTCAGTGTGGCTGCTTCTCACTTAAGTCATGTTTGGTATGTTCTCATTTCCAGGCTGGTGTGAGGTTTCCCTCCTCTGTCCTTCCTTCTTGTACACAAGCAACGCTCTCAGACGTACAGAGCTTCAAGGCTGCAAGGAGTTCTGCTTATGGAAAACCCTCCACCTCGACTGCCTGGCGGATGCTACAGCTTGCTACTTTGTCTTTTGCTGGCTATGATTTAAAAGCCAGACGACCCAAATACAGGACTAGAAAAAGGCTTTTAATACGTTACATTTTGATCAGTTGACTGTAATCATGGCGGCTACAGGCTACGGTTACTACCGTGTGGTCATCTTCCTGTGCATGTTCACTGGCTACTCACTGTATTTCTTTAACAGGAAGACATTCTCTTTTGTTATGCCGTCTGTGATGGAGGAGATAGAACTGGACAAAGATGACTTGGGTAAGTACCGATTACTTTTACGCTGACAACTATTGCTACTTTTATGTGGCTATTGTTACAGTTAGCTGCTACACTTAACATTTTTAGGACTGATGAGCTATTCTTCTTTTCCGATTCTGATTGTTCTTTTATTTTTTTTAAATACCATAACATACAAAAGTTTAAAAAGTGCCTTATATAGAAAATAAAGAAATTATACCCATTTATGCATCTAAGCATAAATTTGACTCTGCAATCTCTGAGTTTTGCTAAACAATAAGTTGTTAATTTATATGTTCATAGGAAAAAATAGGAGTTGCTAGTTTATGTGCACCAAATAAATAGAAAAAATCTGATTTTTTATTTTTTTATTGAAAATATTTGAATATTTCACAGTCTTTAGTCAGAGGCCTCTTCATATGTGTTGCAAGACTGACTGCTACTGAAGATCCTTCCTGCCCACAGCATCACCATGCACAACAACTATTTGAAGATACTTGGATGATATGAGTTATGACAACATTTCATTTTCCTTTGGGATAAATAAATAATTATTGAATTGGCGCTTCTTTAATTTATAGTAAATTTACTCTCTGATCTGATCATCCAAATAGACTAACAAAGGACTGTTTAGATCAGTATTGAGTAGGCTAGACATTTTTCAAACCCTTGTATTAAAAATCTGTTTGCAAATAATTTAGCTATCTTTTTTGGTTATTTTTTTTATTTGTGCAACAGGTACACATTAAATTTATCCCTCCATTATCATAAAGATCAGAGAGAAAGACTGAATAGTCAGGGTGGATTAATTACAATTAATTATGTTGAAATTTTCACTTATAATTTTGCAGATTCAGGTTTTCTTATGATGAAGGAAGGTTGTATAAAGTTTCATGACCTTCAGTGAAATTCTTGTTAACCAGTGAACGGATGAAGTGGTGATGGCTGGCAGTCTAAATGTCTTGGTTGTTAGAAGTAATCTAAAGATTTTTTTCATCCTCATCTGTTAAGAAGTCCACATAGCTAATTAAATATGCGCCTTGAAGAGCCAGTTTGTTGCTTCAACAGGCACTATTTTGTTTTTCCTCTGCAGGTATGATCACCAGCAGTCAAACCATGGCCTACGCCATCAGTAAGTTCATCAGTGGCGTGCTGTCGGACCAGATCAGCGCCCGCTGGCTTTTCTCCATCGGCCTCTTCTTGGTCGGAGGCATCAACGTGGCCTTCTCTTGGTCTTCAACTGTGTCCATGTTCTCCCTGCTCTGGTTCATCAACGGCCTGGGACAGGGCTGTGGGTGGCCCCCATGTGGGAAGGTGCTTCGGAAGGTAATATTATCCTGCCTGTCGGATCATAAATCACAGGTCTGAGAGCCATTAGCTGGTCCTATGTGGGCATTATTGCCTCACATTTAGACAGTGTAAATGAAGGAAATGCTAAAAGTACACTGATTGAGGAAAAAACTCTTTATCAGCTTAAGAAGCAAGTTGATTTGGTCTGATTTGGGTGTAGCTTTGTTGGCACAACATTGACTCATATGAATATGTTTTGATTTGTAAGGATATCTTGGGATTTTTCTGCAATGAACACCAGTGGGTAGAAATAGAAATGCAGTAATCTGTCAACTTGAGACTGGAATTTGACCATTTTTGTTTCTTGATCAGCCCGGATCAGTGTCGCCATTCTTTTCTTCTATACATTTAATGCTCTGAAATTCCCCCATTGTCTCAACCAAGTATTTAGATACGTCACATTAAGAAATGTGTAAAGATTAGAGATATAAAGTGGCAAATATTTTTCTTTTTAAAAAAAATCATGTTTAAATGTTTCAGATCATTAAGCTAATTTAATGGTAAACACAAATGGATTAAATGCAAAATGCAACTTTACATAATGATTTAATTTATTAAGGAACAAACAAAGCTATCAAAAAACAACCTGGCCCTAAGGGGAAATATTATTTCTCCCCAAACCTAATAAGTCGTAGCACCCTTGGTTACCACTTCTGTATCAAGTGTCTCCAATTTGTACACAAACATCATGTTTAAGTGTAGCATCTCAATTGAAATTGAGCTTAAAGCTGCAGTCTGTAACTTTTATAAAAATATATTTTTACATACATGTTGAAACTGTCGCTATGACAGTATGGTATATGACAGATAATCTGTGAAAAAAAAAGTTCTCCTCTGCCTTCTACCAGTGCTTCCAGTTCTAACAAGAAACAACCAATCAGAGCCAGGAGGAGGGTCTTAGCACAGTCAATCATGGCCAGAAAGATGCTGCTCACAACTGCTTCCATCCCCTCCTTGCTCTTGGCTACGATATAGTTTCTTCCCATCAGCAAAGCCTGTCATGAATGCTAAGGCTAGTTAGCACAACTGATGACAGCAGATAACGGTATTCCTGTAACGGTGAGGTTTTGAGAGCCTAATTGGTGGTTTGTTTAATTTCCATCTGGGATTTGCAAGTCTTCCTGAATTTAATTGAACTAATCAGCTGCTCCAAGTTTCCTGTTGGGTTGAGTAGCTTCAAACTGCTGTTGTCTTCTTTCTGTTTGGAGCCTTTTTGTTAAAAATCTATTCATCTTCACATTGAATATGAGTGTAAACAAAGAAATTAAGAGAATTGTGGAAAACCCTCTGTCTACTTCATGAGACTGTCTTAGAAAAACAGAGTGTCTTCAGTCAGAGGCTTCTTTAAGTTCGCTGTGGTACAGATCACTACAGGAGATCTTCCCTGCCCACAGCCATCATTATCTACAACTCTTTGAAGAATTTTGAACTACTATGAGTTAAAGCAACATTTAATGTCCTTCTGGGATCAATTACGTATTTTTGAATTTGAAACTTAAAAAGTCCCAACATTTTGAAGCTTGCAGGCTGTTTATGATGCCTGTTGTCTGTCCGGAGACGCCACCTGCTGAGAAAAATACGTTTGAAGTCTCAGCTGTATATTCACCTTCATGTTAATTGTGGATTATATTTGGAGAGACCGTGGCCTGTAGGCACAAAGCAGTGCTGACATTTAGGAGCGGGGCCGCTGTGTTTGGTGTGAGCTGATCTCAGCTTCCTGTATGAAGTGTTGATTGTCCAGGACGAAAGCAGGAAAGCCGGCAGCAGTTTGAGAAATTAAAGGATTACCTAATAATCTTCTAAGGTTTCATCTATAAATAGCTGTTGGATTTCTTCCATGCATATTTTTAACTCCTGGTAGGTCTGAATATTAATTAGACATCTCCAGGTGTTTGTCTTTTCAAGAAAACAAATGGATCATATTGTTAGAAATGACTCGTGGATTTGAATGACTGAAGCAATTTGTTGGCATGTGTTCAGCGTGTGGTGGGGGGGTCAGATTACAGGACAGTGTATTTATAGATAATTCTAAGTAGATCTCCAGAAAAGAAGAGCAAATTTGCTAAAGGGCGTCTTCCTCCAGTTTTGTGTGCAAATATATTTAGCAGTTCTAACTGTGCAGGACAGCTAAGCTGAAGTCGAAGCTATGGATCAACATGGTGTTAAATAAGTCTGTGGCTACCTTAGGCGTATTCCCAGCAGTTTCTCAGGTTACTAGAGCTTTACTGGGTATGCTGTGCAAGGGGCTTTCATAGCTGCCCTGTAACTGAGTTACTGCCTGGGGGCATGTGGCTCCTATTTCATCCTGCTTTTTCTCTTGGAGCAACAAAATGAAAGAAAAAAACTTTTTAAACAGTGAATCTTTTCAAGGAAGGATGATTTTTAGCTAGATAGCATCTTGGCAACACCTGCTTTGATTTTCTTAGCAAATTGAGGTCAGGTTAATGTTGTCCATATTCATAAGGGCTTGGCTTCACTGCAGCAGTCTGTAGGAACTGGTACCTGAACCTGCAGTTCAAAGGTCAATTGTATGGAGTGGGATTAGTGACTTAGTGAGGTAATTTCAGGCTCAATCCTGTGTTTTCCGTGTCAGGAAAAAGGTTCCGTTCTTTCCGTGGTTTATACTCTTGGCAGGTTATATTGGAAATCTAATCTAAACAGCAGATTATGTTTGATAATACGTCATGGGAACACATTCCACTATATTCACAGCGGCTTTAGAGATTTAATTATTTTTGCCAATTTTCATTTAGACACAGCTCATGCTCAGTCAGTTAGAATAAAGAACATCTTTGAACAGCAATTTTCAAGTCTTTACACATATTCTCAGTTGGATTAGAATCTGGACTTTAACTAGGCCATTGATCTAAACTATTGTAGCTCTGACTCTGGTTGTTCACCTGCTGGATGGTGAACCTCCACCCCTGTCTTTAAGCTTTTACTGATTCTAACAGGTTTTCTTCCAGGATTGTCCTGTATTCAGCGCCATAAATGTCTGGCCAGTTTTCCTGTGCCCACTGAAGAAAATGAAACATGCTGCTGCTGTCACCAGGTTTCACTGTGATGCTGGTGGTTTCAGGGTGACGTTTTGTTAGTTTTCCTCCATAGTAACTATTATGTATGCAGCTTATAAAGTAATATTTTGGTCTCAAATAAGCAGACAGAACACCTTCTTCCTCATGTTTACTGACTCCTTTACAGGGAATTTCTTAGGCAAATCTAAACAAAAATTGATTTTACACAGTGCTGTCCCTTTAAAGCTGCAGTATATAACTTATAGAAAAATATACAAATATGCTATTTGTTAAAACTGTTGCTAAATCATGACATGCATCATGTAGTATGAAGCAGATGAACTGTGAAACAAATCGAGGTCCTCTGCCTTCTCCCGTGGTTCTACTGTCATCTGCAGAAATATACCGCTCAGCCATAAACAACCAATCAGAGCCAGGAGGAAGGTCTTAGTGCTGGCGATCATGTTTGTGAGCATGCTGCTCACACTTTACAGCTAGTTTCCCACATCGTAGCCTACTGTATTTACTTAAGCTAGCTAGCATGGTCACCTATGATGCTTGATAAATAGTTTTCTTGTAACACAAAGTCATTTCTCCACTATTAATTAAGCAGCACGTACACAAGTATGACTGGTGGCACTAAAACCTCTTCCAGGGTTTGATTGTTTTTATTTATTTCTTTTTGTTTTTTGACTGGGAACGGTGCAAATTATCTGGTATAATGTATTAAACTTCAGTATTTTTTCGCCTAACTCAAACGTTTGCTTCAAAAATAAATGTTCTTGGGGTGTGCTCCGGTGGTGTAGAGGTTAGCGCGCCCCACGTTTGGAGGTCTTCAGTCCTCAACACGGCCGTCGCGGGTTCGATTCCCGGATCTGACGACACTTGCCGCATGTCTTTCCCCCTCTCCTTCCCCCTTTCCTGTCAGCCTACTATGATAAAAGGGACACTAGAGCCCACAAAAAGGACCCCCTGGTGGGGGGAAAATAAATAAATAAACAAATAAATGTTCTAGGTCAGATCTAAAGAAATTTTAACCTCTCTCTGCGTCTCCTCTCCGCCAGTGGTATGAGCCGTCCCAGTTTGGAACATGGTGGTCTGTACTGTCCTGCAGCATGAACCTGGCTGGAAGTCTCGGTCCGCTCATGGTCACGGTGCTCCTGCAGTATTACGACTGGAGGACGATTCTGGCCATGTCTGGCGTGTTATGTGCTGCTTTCTCATTGGTTTGTCTGGTATTCATAAAGAATGAGCCGAAGGACGTGGGCCTTCCCAGCATTGAAGCTGCAGCTAAGAAGGGTGTGAAAGGAGGTAAGCAAAAGACATGAGATGTTTTTCCTGTAGAAATGTGCGCAGATCTTTTGTCGATATTCTGGTGTTTCCCTTAAATAAGAAATTAAATTAACATCACACACAAATAAGCTTTTCCATTCGATGAGTCATAAAAAATCATGGCAGCGACGGATGTAAAGAGTTACATGAGTTATATTTATAATCCACCATTGGCTCAAGCGCTCATCCGCTGAGCGACGCTGTGAGAACTCTGGTGAAGCCAGTGGCTCATTGTCCAAAAAGAACCAAACAAACCATGCTCCTCCTGCTACTTTCTGTCATCTTCCTCATGGTTTTCACCAGATGTAGCATTCGATTATTGCCGGGTAATGCAAAAAAATTGTTTCCATTGCAGTTTTATGATATACATCTATTTTAATAATGTTGAAAAAACACCACCTGTTGAATGTCTTCCTAGTGCAAAAATTTTTTATTAAAAAATGTGTTTTTTCAAAATTGTCTTGTTTCTTTTAAGTGAATGTATTTTCATAATTTCAATTGTGCATTTCTCTGCTTAATGGAAACGCAGCTTGTGTTACTTGATCTATATTCCACAGAATATAGATGGAGACGTCCAGAAGGTGTAACTAAGATGTTTTACAGAGAGCTTACCTCTTGCTTATATGCTCTGCAGGCAACAGTGAGAGCACCCTGAGCGAATTTCTCCTCTCTCCCTTCCTGTGGGTCCTCTCTCTGGGCTACCTGGTTGTTTTTGGGGTGAAGACGGCAGCCACCGACTGGGGGCAGCTATTCCTCATGCAGGAGAAAGGCCAAACTGTTCTCATGGGTGCGCTTTCCCATTTCTTGCCCCATCTTTGATTGTTGGTTTAACCTAACTGGTGCTGACCAAGGCTCTGTCGCCAACAGGCAGCACCTACATGAGTGCACTGGAGGTCGGGGGTTTTGTCGGCAGCCTCTCGGCAGGTTTCATCTCGGATAGAGCCGTAGCCCGTGTAAGTACCACTAACGACGCGGCTTGTGGTTTCAGTGCTGCTCTTGTTGAAATGTCTTCCTGTTGTGTTTCCTCAGAAAGGCTTGAGCATTCATGGCAACCCTCGTCATGGCCTGCTCATTCTCATGATGGCTGGCATGTATGTGTCCATGTATCTCTTCAGAGTGACCATCACACCTGAAGTACCAAAGGTAAGTCTAATGCATGATGATATAATTTGAAATATTTATAATCAACACAAGTCAGTTTGAAAAAATCCTTTTGTTCAGGAAGCTCCTTTGTGGGTCCAGGTCATCCATCCGGTGTCTGTTCTACTTGGAGTCTCAGAGAAAGAGGTACTTTCTGAAATGTTTTACCTTGTTTTTATCATTAACTTTACTATCCAATTCAGTGTCTTGTCTGGGATTTCTCCCATTAAGCTCAATTTCTCCAGTATAATTTTAAGTGTCAAGGCCAGAAGTTAATGATTAGGTAAAATCAGATCCAATTGTTTAAAACTTAAATAGAGTCCACGTCTCCAGCAAGCAATCATTTCTGAATAGCTGAGGGTTCAGACCCTCTGCAAAGTAAAGCATAGAAGAAGTGGCTGTTTTTTTATCAGGCTAGTTTTTGATCATACCTACAGAAAACCCAAAGCTATATGGACTGTATGGTTTTCAACCATTTTTTACCAATCACAAATCTGAAAAGTGTTTTGTGCACTCGGCACAAAGCTAATACTTTGTTAAGCCACTTTTTGATGTCGTCATGGCTGCAAGTGTTTGATGGTATGTCTTTACCAGTATGTCACTTAGCCTGTCACAGTAACACATTTTGCTGAACAATAAATTGTCCCAAAAGTTGTTGTGATAAATAATAATATTGTTGTTTTTGAGACAGTTCTAAAGTAATATATTGGTAATGCCAGGTGTCCTCTCAAAGAACAGCAAACTCTTGTAAAGAACATGTAACACTGGAACTGCAAGGTATTTAAAATATCCAAAATAAAACACAGCAACCAAAAACTATGATTTTAATGAAAATAAATAACACTTAAAACTGAAACTATACATAAAATGAGTTATGATGTCTCTAAACAAGCTTGCCCTTCAAAAAATATTAATCATTAGAATTTAAATGATCAAGCTCATTTTAATTTGTGATTAATTAATATCAACAGGCTTACTTGGCACATCAGTGGACTGATGAGTTTCTAATGTTGGTTTCACTGACAGATTTGGATTCTCTTCCTTGGTGCCATGTTTGGGTTTTCTTCTTATGGACCAATCGCCTTGTACGGAGTGATAGCAAGCGAAAGTGCTCCTTCCAATTTCTGTGGAACATCTCACGCCGTCGTCGCACTGATGGCAAACGGTAAGCTGCTGGGTCACATGACCAGAAATGACGCATATTAACGAAACTCTTTCATGTAACTGAAGTGTCTTTGTGTTTGTCACAGTGGGGGCTTTCATGGCAGGGCTTCCCTTCAGCACTGTTGCCAAGCAGCACAGCTGGGACACGGCCTTCTGGGTAGCCGAAGTCACAATGGGGATCACCACCATTGCGTTCTTCCTTGTGCGCAACATGCGCACCAAAATGGGACGAATCGCAGAGAAAATGGACTAGTCCATATTTTTTGGGGGGTGAACTATTCAGACGATGCAGCCCAGTAATTTAATAGGAGCTTTATTATACAAACTAATGTCAAACACAAATTAATCTGAAGATCTTTCCATTATAAATTTGTAGATACTCAGGGGGGCTGTAATTTAATTTACTTATTTATTTGAGTTTATTTGATAGGGACAGACACACATCGACATAGACAAACTGAACAAAACAGCAGTCCCATGTCCCATAGTGCAATAGCAACAGCTAATTCGCAGCACTTGTAACTAGATGGGCTTTTAAAAAGTACCTCTAAAAGTTAAAGTGATAATATTTTAAAATAACACAGCATAATGTTGATGACATCTACACACAAACAGTGAAACATGAAACATCAAAAATGGGTACAGTTCTGTTTTTCACATAACCAGAGTTTTGTTTGTTTCTTGAACGTACTGAAACTGGTTACAGACTTTAAATCAACAGGAAGTGAGTTCCAAACTGCAGATCCTCTCACTGACAGAGCAGTTTGAGCAAAAGTGGTTCTTCGAAAGGGAACCTTACAATTTCCATCTGAAGCTGCTCTAGTAGATCTGCTATTGCCCTGCAGTCTCTGTATGCAATCGCTTAATGGTCTAGGTGCATATGCATTTAAACACTTAAAAATCAATTAGATTTGTATCACTTTATATTTGTAATAAATAGTCACTTACACAGATTTAATCTTCACCAACACCAGCATGAAGTCGATCGCTTTTACTCACAAGCTTCTGGACAGATCTCTGGACGTATGATGCATTCTAAAGGAAGCCACTCTGGCATGAATGTCTTTACTGATGTGTTGTTTTCTTTGTCAAGATGAATCATTTGCACTGTTCACTCCATTAATTACCTAAAGAATGTAGCTATACATCATCAAACGTTTCAGTCGAATGTTTAGATCCACTGTGGAGATGGATGTCACATAAATCTGGGGCTTTAACTGATTTATTTGGTAAAATGAATGAATAATGTTCACCTGCAATGAGATTTACAAACACCAGGAAGATGATCTGAAACCGACCCGTTCTAACTTGACTGAAATTTGCAGCTTCTTAAACCTAAGGACAACAAACCACTTGTGAAGCACGGTGGTGCTAATGTCATTCTGTGTGTCCGATTTACTGCCAGCAGTACTAATGCAATGCAATAAGTGGATTAGGGTTGAAACAATTAATCAATTCAAACGCATTGAAATAATTAACTAAGTAATTAGTCAAATAACTAAATGATTAAAGCAGTAATTAAACCAAAACTGTACTATTTATATTTATATATACATGTCCATAAAATATGCTAGCCAAAACTCTTCAGCTTTTAGATTTAGCTTCTCCACGTTTAGATTTAATAAAGGAATTCTGTTGTCTTTTTAGCCAATTAGATTTATTTTCTTATTTAAAAAAGGAACTGAATTATTTGTTTATTTAGATCTTTTAATGTGTTTCTAGTATTGTATAACAAAGGCTTAAGTGGTGAAATGAAAAATCTACAGAAGGTGCCTTTTTTTTTTAACTTGATTACTTATCAGAGTAATCAATTGCTAAGATAATTGTTAGTTGTTAGCCCTAAAGTGGATAAAAATTATTTACGGCTAACCTCTAAGTTCGCTCTGTAGCTCGTCCAGGAATGTAAACTTCTAGTCTTTGGGGAGGTTCGTGTCGTACAACATTTATAAAGAGACATTTATGTCTCTTCTTCAAAAGTGCTGAGTGAAAAAAGTAGGTCATTAGTGGGTCTCTTGGGGATGTTGGCCTAACAAAGTGTCTGAAACTGGCACCAGCCCCTTCGGACGGACATTTGAACCCCTTGAACCAGCTTTGTGAGAACAGTGATTCATCAAAGCTTTTTTTAGAATAATTAGGGCTTGCATAATTAAAGCAAAGCAAAATGTTATGTTCTGGAACGGCTTTCCCAAAGCCCCTACCACAACATAAAAGAAAAGTGTATGAATTATATTTAAAGGCTGGGTTTTGTCATGAAACCAGCTCAATTTTAATGAGCTCCACCAAATCCAGTGTCAAAAACGCAATCACAACCAGAACTGTCAACGGCTACCAAAAGCATGTTTAAAGAGAACCTCGCTAAGAAATATTTTACCAAACATCAATATTAGGGTATTTAATCATGTCTGTTTAATTTTCAGAGACAATCTGTAATAAATTTCAATATATCGACAAAACTCAAAATAACAAATAAATAAATGAAGTTGTATAATCATCTACCTTAGGGAAAAATTTTAAATAAGTACTTAAAAGCCCAAACTGAACAGAGCATTCATGTCCATGAAGCACAAGTTTATTTCTAAACTTGTGATTGGAACTGTTTATACTACATAATGTGTTTTCAACACTCATCATTCACTTCATCAATACCAACTTCAACATTCAAGAGATGTGTGGAAACCATTTGATTTGATTTAGTGTTTCTTGTTGTATGATACTTGAATATCCCTATTTTGTGAAACCAAGCATGTCTGCTCAGAACAGCTAAATTGACCCCAAAAAACCTCATCATTTCAGTTTTTTTAATACTGAACAGGTGTTACTCTGCGTGGTGGTCTACTCATCTCAAAATGAAAGTTTTACATGGATTCCTTCAGTCTTTCTGTGATGCTACAATAAACTTGAGATACATATTTTTTTAAAGTCAAAATGTCAAGTCTTTTATCAATCTATTTTTAAACATTTGTTTTTCATTTTTCCTCGTAAACAAAACTGTTTCCTTTCATTTGTACGTAATCTGGAAAAATCAATGTGTGTTTTCCAGGTTTCGTTAAGTATGAGAAAATAAGACACTAGCCTTCCTGTGAACCTGCAAGTATAAGTGATTATAGAGAACAGACGGAGTGCTGAAATGCCGATTTAGGTTTATATACTCAGAATATTAAAGTGGAAGATGGAAAAGGATAAACATTTGTTTACTCTGACTGAATCCTTATGTAGTTAGTGATACCATGGAAAGCAACAATTCATCAAAAAGACAAACAGTTAAAGCTGCAAGCTACTGTGGAGCTGTCCATAGTCCTGAAATGGGCCTCACGTAATTTTCTTGGGGCACAACTTGCAAAAGCACCACGCTAACCCTTAATCATAGTCAGAGTGACAATTTCATCAACAAGCTATGGTTTTCTTAAGCATACAAGTGCTACTTTTCTTTTGTAAATGCAGCCAAATAATAGGAAATAATATCAAAAGCTCTGAGATTCCTATTTTATTTGCAAAGAAAACATGCAAAAATAAAAGTGTAGAATTTAGACTCCACATAATTCACCAGAGAACTCAAATCTTTTCTTTTTGTTCATTAGTAACTCTTAAATGCTACAGCTAAATTCAAAATTCATTTTTTAAAGGAGACGAGCTTTATATTGTCAGTCTTTTTCACTGCAGCAGTTTGCATCAACTGTGTGGAATGAAACAGCATAACAGCTACCAACTGAGTTTTATTGGTTTAACAATTATCACACAAGTACAACTCTAGACAAATAATAAAAAAAACTGCACATGTGGATTTTGATACAGAAACCACAGAAATATGGCTACTGTTGGTGTGAAAGTACAGTTTGTCTGTTGGCTTTAGAGAAGCCAGCCTCGGTAGTTTTTTCAGTGTAAATCCTACTTTAGCATGGCTAAGAACAAATTAGTTTTTCGCCATCCTTACAACGTACCGTCACACACTGCGGATTGAGAAGTCTTTTCACAGCAGCTATACAAATTTATTGCGATGCTATCACACGACAGACACAACACATGCGATGCACAGTTTCAAATGGGAGAGCTGCAGAACTAGGAATATTAGGATTTATTGATTAGATTGGTTAAGAAAACTGCATGAATACAAGAATAACCAAATAGGAAAAAAAAACTTACAAACATTCTAAAACACTGTTCTTCAATATAAACAAGAAAACAATGAGTTGTACGGTGACATCCACCCCCGCCCCAGCACACACTACAAGCCGTCCCTTATAAAGCTTATGGAATGTACTCCACACAGGTAAGCTCTTCCAGTTGTTATCCCCCAACCCCGCCGCCGCCGCCCGTCAAGCTTCCATGTTTGACGCACGAGCCCACCCCACACCCTCCCCTCCTTCACATTTAAAACTGAAATAAAATCCTCCGACAGTAACGACAACCGCAAATTTACGCTGATGCAAAATTGTGGGGCTTGATGAGTTGTGTTTTTTTCTTCTTTTCCCTGTGTCCAAATTGGTGTTTTTTTGTTTTAAAAAAATTGTTCTCTACAATCAAACTACTAAAAAAACCTGTATTTAGAAAATAGTCGATAAAAATATTCCCCTGAATTGTACAAGAAAAGAGGTACAGGGAGCACTGGTGTAAGACAGAGCTGGAGTGATGTTATTCAGCTGCCTCATCTTTTTGATCGGCTGCGTTCGTAGCGGGAGCCTGGAAATACAGAATATGCAATTAGAAACATCTCAGACGAGAGGAAATGAGTTTTGTTGATAAAGTTTAAACCCTCACCTCTTCCTCAGCTTTGGCTTCACCGTTTTCAGCTGGCGCCTCTGGTGCTTTTTCCTCAGGCTTGGCCTTTTCCACCTCCTTGGCTTTCTTGGCCTTAGCAGGTCCCTTCTACAAAAGAAAGTATCAAGCAAATCAGCTATTTTGAATTAATGGCACCGCCCCATAGAAGTAAAAGAAAAAAATTCAAACCTACCTTTGGCTTGGGTTTGGCCTCTGCCTTTGCAGGTGCAGGTTTCTGTGAAAAGAAATATATAAAACAATTAACTGAAGCACTGTCAGCCATAAACATTTTAAGAGAGAGATGATGCGCTTTTCTGCACTTACATCTTTCAACCGAAGAGATCTCCTCTTAGGCTGTGGACAGAACACACAGTTTGATTACTTTTAAGATTCTGACAGGACAAATGACATTGACAAACTGGGTTGCCACTGACCCCTAGTGGGTGGGTGGACAAACTGTTTCAGCAGTTTTGTCCCCCACCCCCAACATTTTATGTCCTAAATCAAATTGTGTTGTCGGGATTTATTCTTACCGCTGAGTCGCCTCCTGATGCTGCCTGTGAGGAAAGAGAGAGAAAAGGATAAAAACTTTTAGTCACATTTATTTTCAGTGGCTGTGTAGATTTGAATATTTAGAATATCCACATTAATTTTTTATTAAAGATGAGGACAACTTCTCCTTTCAGCCCTATGTGTTTTACAAATGTGTTTTAAAAATGATCACTAAGGCATACAGATCAAAAAATAAAAGAATAATCTAAAGAGGACTGATGGCTGTAAATCACTTAAAATTAAGATCTTGTTTGACTTTGGGATTAATAAAGTATTTTTGAATATAATAAGCCTTCAATCGCTTCGTGATCTTCCCAAATTGATGATTAAAAAAAATCAAATCCCTTCCTTCATGTATGTAAACTAGGTTTACAATTAGGTTTTATACACTTTACTGTGAGTTGGCAATTAGATAAAGGCAGATGGTGTGCAAATGGGGATAATCTTGTGACGCCTTCATTTTCATTTGGATTGATCACCTATCAGATAAAACTGATAGGTGATAGTAGCCAAAATTTTTTGTATTTCATCACTGAAGCAAATCAACAAAATTGCAGCAGGTAAACCAAAATCAACATGAGACTGTAAAAGTGTTAGTGCATTTTGGATTGATTTGTAAATCTAAAAAGCTCTGAG
Source organism: Gambusia affinis (assembly GCF_019740435.1). Taxonomy (NCBI): domain Eukaryota; kingdom Metazoa; phylum Chordata; class Actinopteri; order Cyprinodontiformes; family Poeciliidae; genus Gambusia; species Gambusia affinis. The sequence continues at coordinate 18,925,114 of NC_057882.1, forward strand.
AAACTACTTCAATAGAAAGAATGGTGCGTTCTATGTGTATTAAAAGTCGGATTTTTGAGTTTCAAGTAGGAAATACTGTATGGCTTACTGAAGTCAAGTCTTAGAAAAGGAAAGTTGGGGGTTCAGCAAAGAGTTTAGTTCCAGTATGACTGTCGTGGATGTAAAAAAAGACGAATAGTGAAAGCTTTTGGCATAAACCATATTGAGCAGCATAATGCTGCTCAATATGCATCGCTGAGAACAGCATTTCTTGGTGTTTAAACTCTAACAACAAAAAGAAATTGATGGGGTTTTTCTTAACGTGTATCACCATTACAAAGCACAAACCTCACTGGTTTTCCGGTACGCGCTCGCTTTGGACATGACGTCATTTTCATATTCCGACGCCAATCAAACGCAGCATAAACAGCGAAAGGTAGCCCGTGAAAAAGTACGAAGGGAGAAATATTGAAGAGTTTAAAGTCGACTCTTTTCGTCGCACGGTGGCGCTCCTTCCGCTCCTGCTTGGCTACAGCAATTTCGGCAAGGAGGGAGAGAGAGAGGACTCCGCCTCCATCTTTTCTCTGGTAATAAATGGGACTGTGGCTGAACTGAGCGGCGGCGAGAGTGTTCCCGCCAGGAGTTTGAAAAGAGTCAGAGATGCTCAGTGACTCTGTCGGTCTGCTGCTAGCAGAATATGCTAGAACCCCCAGCAACAGGAGCAGCGCTACGATGACGGAGGCTCGCCATTGCATAACCTCCGAGTGGCCTGAGCCGTCCTGAACACAGGGAAGCACTCCGTTAACACGACGAATGCCAACTACACTTTAGTTTCCGCAGAGAAATTATGGCAGCCGCACGATAACATTCAAACGGGCAAACCAATAACGTTTTTATTTTCGAATTAAAGTCGAATTACAGCTTTTAGTTGCATAAAAAAGTTCGCACAAAATAACCCAAAACGGTTATCGAGCTAACCCAATCAGATACATGCAATTTTTCCACTTTTAATCATTCTGTCGTTTTCCCTCCATTAAACTTCGGCTTCCAGCGTGTCGACCTCCAGAGAAAACAATCAATATGCCGCCAACTTTCTCTGCAGAAACGCTGTCCAGCAATACAGTAGCCCGACCCAGCTCTTTCTAACACAACAAGAAGGCTTAAAGCTGTGCTACTACAGCTCTGAAGCAGTACATTCTGTTGTGGCATGAGCACAATATGTTGTAAATCGAGAGAAAGATAAGCAGGCGGAGTGGGATTCACTTCGCATGAAGATAATCACTGCACGTAGGAACAACAAGCCATGCAACAGAAGCAACCACGGCACACAAACGAAACTACAGCTTTACAAGCGCGTTCGCTCCGTGCACTAAACACGCATTTGCAACAGTATTTTAACAGCTCTGAACCTAACACGAAACCAGCTGAATTCACAATTGCAACAGTGTGTTATAATAAAGCCTTATTACTAAATGGATGAAAGATATCAATCTACTCACTTTGCTCCTTTTAGGCATTGTTGGTTTGTGTGGGGAGTTTTTTTTAACTAAAAAAAGGGGGAAAAATAGCCGAATTAAAGTAAATTAAACAGAAAATACAGTGGTATATTCTGGATAAAGCTGTGCCAATACAGTCTAATACAGCGCAGCGAGACTTTACTGTTCCATTGGAAGGAAAAACTAGCTCAAACCGGATTGGATTCTCCCCCTCCCTCCCTATTCAAACCCTTTCGCTTCCTGCGTGATTGACGGCGTCAAACCCCGCCCCTTTCGCGTGCTGATTGGACGACAAGATGGCGAACTGCACGATTTGAAATCTGTGCTCTTACCTGTGTGGATACGTCACATGCCAGTCAGCAGACATGCTATGTGTTTCTGTGTAGCCGTCTGCCATAACAAGGCAAAATTATTAAAGCTCCATTCAACCGCGTCGAAAAAAAATATTCGCTTCCCCTTGTAACACGTCTAGGGACATATTCCAAGAATATCTACGACACCAAACCCGTTCTTCCTCATGCAATAGCGGACTTTGAACACATTTATTGGCATGTGTCTGTTTAGAAAACTCAGAGAGGGGTGTGTACTCCCTTGGCCGAGAATCTTGGGCAAGCAGTTGAGCTTGGGAAAATGGCGACACGATGCATGTTGGTACAGTTCCTTGTGTGTGTGCGCGCGCGCGTGCGTTTGTGCTCGTGTGTTCTTGTGCAACCTGCTTGTCATGTGTTCTTGGAGTCGCTTACTGCAGGGTGTGTACAGTGTCCAAACATGACTTCAGTGGAAACAAGTGCGTTATGCTTTTAACACGTTCCATGTCAGACATTCACTCACTTTCTATGAGTGAAACAACAGCATCCTGATTGTTGACTTTTACATTGATACGACCTAGAAAAAAATCAAAAGCAATGCATTTTATATTACATTTTAAAAATACAGATCATGTGCAGCTGGTGGATTAATTATTTTATGCACTCCTAATGTTTATAAACAGACAAGCACACAGAATTAATGTTTGCATTATGATGTATTTTGGTTTATTTGGAAAGATCATTGCACATTTATGCACCAGAATGGATAAAGGGTAAACTCATAGGAGGAGGAATAGTTACAGGCAGCTGCCAGAGCATCCAACATTTAGCCAAAAATAGTGAGCAAAGTGCACCAGGCACTAAAGATTCTTCATCAGTTTTGTCTCTTTCATTGCATAATAAAGTTTTGAGGAGCATTTTGAAATCAGCCAAGAGCAGACCAGCCAGTTTAGATGCGTTTGACTATTTGAACCTCCTCATACTTCTCATATCAACCTGTTGTGTGCACATTATGACTGAATTTTTAAAATCGGCTCCTTCCGTCTTCGCAGTAGCTCTCTTAGCTTGAGAGAAATGATCAACAAAAGTTGATTTCAAGCTTATTTGTGTAAGACATTTCAGCAACAAGGCACTTCATAGTGCTTTACATAATAAAAACCCAAAAAATACATCAAACAATTGCGAAATGTGACACCATTAACAAACATTACATTTTGTGAAGTGCCATTGTCAAAATTATCAATACACATCAAATATGTTTTATGGTTCCAAATCAACTCCAAACAGGTTGGTTTTTAGCTGTGATTTAAAGGAACCCAGTGTTTCAGCAGTTTTGCAGTTTTTTGGAAGTTTGTTGTTCACAATATTATTCTGATTCCACTGAAACCAGTACCAAACTGTCTTCAACAGTCACCTAATAATTAATGAATAGATTCCAATTTTGTTTGATTTAATCTCATTATAAATCCAGTGTCCTGTGAGACGTCCAAATTTAAGAGTGTGGCAGAACCAGTCAAGGCATGGCTGCAGCAGAGAGGCCCAGCGAGGAGAACATTTATCAAGGAAGCAGCCAAGAGGCCCATGGTAACTCTGGAAGAGCAGCAGACATCCACAGCTCAGGTGAGAGAATCTGTTCTGATTAATTGTGCTCTCTACAAATCTGTCCAAATATTTCCACCATCAGGGAAAAAGGAGCTTTGGTCAGAGAAAATATTAAAGAAGCAGTATTATGTGTTTTCCTGTTTCAGTGTACCATTTTCTCGCATAATCAAGTAAGTATGTTTACTTTGTTAGTTATACAACTGCTATATATGTCAAATATGACTTAAAAGAAATGTTATTTTCTAATTTAACACGTTGAAAATGAGCCTCTGTCTCTTTAAAAACTGCTCTTTCTGAAATGTCATCACAACAATGCATCTCTATTAACACTGGTAAAGTTTTTACCAGCGTTGAACTCAGAAGTATCTTGCTTAATGAGCTCAGCAGATACGCAGTTCCACCAGCTGTTTACTAATTGCTTCTGGCTAGTCTGAAGGAGCTGAGTTGGGGCGTTGTGGGAGAGAGCTGCAGTTAGGTTTCAAAACATTTGAAAACGCATGCATCACAATAACACACTGCTTTTTTTTCTATCACGTTAAATCTAACAAAACACAGAAGTTTATTGATGTACCGTGACAAAATTGGTAAAAGTTTGATGTGTGATGTAAATTCTGGATTCTAAATTCAGCTGTGAACTTTTGTGTAATTTTACAGCATGCTGCCAGTCAAAGCTTGTTGGATAGATAAAAAAGAAAAATAAAGTTCAACAAGAACACCCATATTGTAGCTGCACTGTGAAGAAACTTGTAAAATAGATCTATAAATAGCCTAGCAGATTGAGTTACATCTGTCCGTGGGAATTCCTCTGTATAGACACCAGAGAGGGGAAAAAATGGCAATGATTGTGTAACCGGTTACAATGCGGTTGTGTTCACTATGGATTCCTTCCATAATGGCTCCTGCCCAGAGATCCGACTTCCCTCACCCCCAACCCCTTTCTTCCTCTTGCAGAAGTCTGCAGACCTTCAGTGTGTAGATTCTTAATTCGAGCGCTTTCCAATCTGACCTGCAAAAATAATTAATAAGCCAGGGTGGAAGCTAACTTAATGATACTGGCTTTTATTTCAAACTCAAACAATAGGTCTGTTGGATTAGAAGAAACAATAAGCGGAGTTCTGAGGCCTGTGCAATAACCAGAACACAGGCGTTGGCATAATCCCCAAGGGAGGTGACGGGATGAAGGTAAAGGTGACCTCATCTAAAGCCTCTTTGACAGAGGGCAACTTGTTCACATATCTTCCTCAGTGGTTTACAGTCTTAAATTTTGTGTTAATGAGAGGGAACTGGTGACTCTATGCTGCATGCTGTGCAAAAAGCAACAGGCATTTCTGTTTGCTTCCACCTGTAAAGCCATTTGAGTTGTGCAGACAGGAGATGAGTGAATGGATGTAAGGAAAAGCTTAGTCTCTCCCCTGTTACTAAGTGGATTTCTCCCATGCAGGGAATGGCAGCTGTCCCATATGGAGCAGCAGGTGAAGCTATAATATACCCGTCCATGAGAGAGGAAGGATATTGCTGCCTCCTTGTAGAATCTGAATGGTCCGTTTGTACTAAAAACAAGAAAAAAACAGAAGATGAGTTAAATATTTAACCTCAAAAAGCTGACAAAATGAGTTTGGTTACTATAAAATTAAAAATAAAACGAGGACCTTAGAAAATCTAACCCTTCCCAGGACAACAAATTGGTTTCATTTCGTCACCTTTGTAAAATGACGGCCTAAGTCATTTTTTACCAAAAGTAATTCTTTGGGGGGAAAAAATCACCACCTTTTTTTTGCCAAAAGATGAATTGGACAAAAAAAAAAAAAAAGACTTGTGCCATTATTTTACAAAGGTGAGAATTTGTTCCTTCAGCTTTTAAAAGACGTGAGCAGAGGTGTGCTTCTGACCTGCCCTTAACAGTCATTTACATGTGAGAGAGGGCGGAGGCTCGCCCCCGAAGGCAACAAGGCCTAATAAGCTCAGTAACAATAAACCTTAGTCGGCTTTAACCATTAATGAGGCGGCAGCTGACATAACAAAAGCAAATCCAACAATAGCGATTGATGCACTCTCCAGACTTTGCTCAGTTTTATTGTTGGCGACATATCCGCCTTTAAAGTCACGTCGTCTTCTCCGGGAGAAGGGGGAGCAATTAAACTGAGCTATTCTACAGTTGTGCTCGGTACAGTGAGACAAAGGGCATGATTTAGTCAAGCGCCCTGAGAGCGCGTGGCATACATTATGACTGATGATCCCTGACAGAGAGGCTCTGGTGACAGAGGGGGGCCTCCATATTGCTTCCATTGCTGGCCTTGTGCGGTGGGATCTGAGCCCTGACCCTCCCCCCCCATTATCTTCTTCCTGTTTCTCATGGTTGTCTGACAGCTTCTGCCTATACAATACAAGCTGTGTCTGGAGACATTCCACTGTGTGCCATACAGCAAGACTTGTAAAATGGCGCCCATGGAGCCTGGAAGCTGAACATTGAGCTGGCCAAGCGATAACTTTCACTAGTCACTAACTCTCTAGTTTCAGTTCATTTTTACAAAAATCCTTTTCTCTAGTTAGAAAAAAAAACCAGTTGATATATTTGAGTTTGACTTTATTGGACATAGTATAATAAAAGGATAAACAAGAATATACACACACACACACAAAAAAAAACTTTAAACAAAAGTCAGCAAAAGAAGAACAGTCGGGATTTACAGGCAGCGGAGTGAGTGGAAGTAAGAATTTATTTTACACCCATCTATACCATCATCCAATAAATTACTATCCATGTTAACTTGGTAAAATTGATAATAATTAGTATTTTCTGTATCTATTTCTATAACTGGTACAATGCATTCATTTGAATTCTAGTGTGAGCAAGCATCAAACATTTTTAACATGTAAGATTCTTTCTAAATCAATATGCCATAATGCAGTAATAATTGACAACTTCTTTAAATAGTAACAATAACATTGATAGTAGCAGTAATATCAGTGATTGTTTCTCATGTTGATATGCAGTGATAACTTGTTAAATGATGTTTTAAGCTGTTTTATGTTTTCTATACTTAACCAGTCCACAGCTTCACCCCACGTATTTAATTTTTTAAAATTCTTACTTTCCCCTTAAATTATAAAGTCCTTTTGTTTTAAGAAAAGCTTTTGAATGTTTCCTGGTAAGAAATTATTTTTGGCTTTAAACAAGATATAGTTACCATGTTGATAATACATATTTGATTCTATATTTGAAGCAAATGTCTAATTTTCATTGTTTTGTATGGACCAGTACATTCCAGTAGGAAGGTCATCTTTCCCAACTTAACTGTGTTCAAGTCGCCAGCAAGAAAACCAGACAGTTTTATTAGTCGTTGTTTATGCGTCACCTTTGTACTCACAAATATTTTAGCTCTTATTTGAATAAGAAAACCTGAAAGTCCCCTGAAATTTAGAATCACAACTGGAAAAGTAGATGTTTCTCAACAAAGCTGGGCCCCAACTGAAAAATGATCACCGCAAATATCCAAATGTAGTGATTTATTTATACTTTTGATCATTTGTGTCACAGGAAATCTGGCACACACTGTACTGTAAAACGGTTATTTTGAAAAGTTTCTTTAGCTTTTCAGCACATAAAATACAGAGAAAGACATTACTATTTTTGTTTTGAACATCTTTACCTGTTTATTAAACACAGTTATAAGCAAACCCAAACATGGGTAAGTGAATTATTATTATTATTATTATTATTATTATTATTATTATTATTATTATTATTATTATTATTATTATTATTATTATTATTATTATTATTATAAAAGTTACTCCATATCTGTTTTCTATGCATTATTATTTAACGATTTAATATATATATATGGACAATAATGAATGTTAAATGTCAACACGTATAATATAAAATGTGTCAAGCCAGCACAGCTCAAAATGGAAGCCCTTTCAAATTTAAGGTCCTTTGTGACGTTTCAGTTATCCTACACTGACCTCTAGTGGTTAGTTTTATCAGTGTTCGGAGGTAATATCCAGGAAGGAGGTAATTCTGGTAGTTTTTTATCTCCTCTCTATTACTTAATAATGCTGTTTTACACTCTCTCCTGCATCCTTGTTTATAAATTAATAAATGTCAAATCCGAATTATGGATGAACTTTTGGTATTTGGACAAAGAACATAATTTCTTTTCAACCTAGGATTTGAAGCTATCTGCACATGTTGCTGTATTTAATTGCAATAATCTCTTCTAAAATATATATTTTGTTGTAATTTAATTACTAAAGGAGTATTATTATTGGATGCATTTAGATTTCGAAACAGTAGTACTGAACCCTGCATATTTGTATCCATCAGGGCAATAAAAGATGGGAGTTTCAGACTGATACACGCTGTGAGGGTAAATAGAGAAGCTGTTTCCAAGCCCCTTTAGATGAGAAAACATTCTGGTCTCTGCTTTTTAATTGTTTTATTCCATGTTAGCAAGATTAATCTACATATTCCACATCCATTTGCTAAAAGAAAAGTTGAAAAACAAAAATAAGGCGAAACAAAGATCTTCATGTTAGCAAGCAACTTGATAAGAATGTCAAACCCGATTTTAACCTCAGTTGTAACACTTAGTTTCTTTGTCACACCTCAACTTCACCTGTCAGACGTGTCTTCAGGTGAAACATCTGAGGTTTTATGACTCAGTGACGTGTGTGGAGAGCAGATAAGGGTTGGCTTTCAGAAACCAAGGTTGGACTTTGTTTCCTGTGTCAGTCTGAATCCCACCTGTTAGTCCAGGAAATGCAGGTCTGATCGGCAGCACCGTCCACGGCAGGAACTGTCACGCAGTAAGTCCATCAAATTTGAGTTGTGGAAAAATATAACTATTGGTAGGTTTTTTGTTTTGTTTTTTTTTTTTACTCTGAGACTTCAAAATGATTAATACATGAGTAAAATAAACAGAAATGTTGCAGTTAAACTGACTTCAGTTTAGGATGTAAGAACATTTTGATGGTACGGTATTGCAAGACGGCAGCTGGATATCACAGACTTTGTGTTGTTTTCATTCGAAATGAAACGTCAGATCGATCCCTTGGAACAGGAAAATAATCAAACCCTCTCTATGTGTAGATTTTATTTGATCTTTTTCCCCTGTGTATCCACAGTGAAACCGTATCAGACGTTAAGAGTTGTTTTCCTAACCAAGAGCAGTGGAAAACTTGATGTATCACCAGTATTTTGACATCATTTCTATTAATGCAGGATTTTTAAAAAATACATTGTATTTCATTATCTTATGTTATAATGTCCAGATTCATATTCGTTTCCATCATTACACTAATTTATATGTTGTTTTGTTCTTTAGTGACAACACTATAATGATTGCTTCCTGGAAAATATGGTTTGGCCTTATGTCCATTTGTTTACTACAATGCAGAGGTCAGTGTTGTACTTATATGTATTTAAAAGTGTATAAATTGTGTGGTTGAATTAGTCTTTTAGGGATTTTGACTTTATATAAAAACAATAAAGAACAGGTAGCGATAGAATGAGGGATGTGTGATATCGCCATTTTTCCAGCGGATATTTTCTGACAGTCAATGCAGACATGGATATAAGACCATAAAAACTCTTCTGTAGTCAAATTAAAATATTATTGTTCCTCATTGTGATTGCATAAAGTTAAAAGTATGCAGAGAAAAGCTGTACTGTAAAACAGGAATCTATTTTTATCTTTATTTAACATTTTACAGAAAAACACTTGATTGTGTGTGACTTTAGCAGACTTGTGCACCAAAATTCTGTTTTCCACTGTTTGCTTTGGAGTAAATTTATTTTGGATCTAAACTCTTAAGTCTAATAAAGCCGAAAGCTAATGATGCCATATCTAATCCTGGAACCAATTTTAGGTTTTGTAACACTGCTTTTTTATATGTTTCAAAATGTTTTGTTGACATTGGAATTTTCTTTTTATGTCCATCTTAATTGAGAGGACTGGTGAAAACATCCACCTGTTTGTTAAAGAAAAAAAACATTTCAGCAAAGGTAATGGCTGAAATTCTGAAAATATTTTCTACTCCCAGCAAGTGGGGGGAACTTGATCCCTCAATACAAAATTTCCAGTCAACTATTATTTTTACTAGTTATTTTTAATAAACTCCAAATTCCTTCAATGAAATTCTCCTACAAATAGGAAAATATTCCCCAACTTGACATCAGTGAAGGACATGTGACAAATGGTTTTCAGAATTACTTTGTGTTTGACTTTCAGTCCATTCAAATGCTTACAAAGCAAAGTTGTTTGCTAAATTCACATAGCAAACAGCAACTTTCTTCAAGCACAAGTGTAAACAAAGCAGCATTCCTTGTTATGCTGCCGCCTGTTTCCTGATTCTATTCTCTGACCTAATATTTACAATAATGACTCTGAAAACATAAAACAATTTGACTATTGTCACCAAACAACTGTCAGTAACATCCCTCTTAAGCATAAATTTCAATCTAAGTAAATTCAACATGTCAATCATTTCTAGACAAATTAGTTAATCTCTACATGTACAAAAAAATTTGATGTAATTGTTAATTCTGCTATTCGTTAAACACTTTCAGAAAAATGTAGCTGCTTTTAAGTCAGGAAAAATTTACCTTCTAGGCAATCTAGTGTATTTTCACCTTTCTAAAATAGTGACCTAAATCATGTTTTGCCCAATTATTTTATTTTATTCTGTGTTTTTGCAAAAATCATCTCTTGGTAAAATAGAGGTGGTGATTTACTGATTTATTTTTTCTTTTTGTGCAAAAATAATTTTTGCCCAAAAATCTCTTTGGCCATTATTTTAGGAATGTAACAATATTGCAGTATGGATTTAATAAAATAAATAAAAGAAGTTCTTTTTGTCACTGACTAGAGCTAAATGTAACAGAATAAATTTTGGTGAAAAACGATATTTACTAACCAGCTGACAAATGTGGGATTTACATCAGCGGCTGCATTTACATTAAGATAAAATTCAGCATCCAGGTTGTTGTATGATTTCTTTGTCTTGTACCCAGTGGTGTCACAGAAGGTCCAACTGGAGCCTCTGAACTCAACGGTGCTGCGAGATTCTGATGTCCAGTTTATGGCCACCATTCAGGGAGCCTGGGATGTCACAAACTGGGGTGTCGGAGGGATTCAAGTCCTCACAATTGTCAACTCAACAAGTAGCATAATCCCATCGGCGGACAGATTTTCTGCCAGATTCTGCTTTAGTACCAGCAGAAATTGTGTGGAGTTTACCATCCATAATGTCAGCCGCGCTGATGCTGGGGAAGTTGTGTGTAACGTGCAAGGTCATCAACCAGTGACAGCCCAGCTTTATGTACAAGGTGAGGATATAAAATCTATGTTTTTACATTCAGTTTTTGAATCTTGGCTTTATAAATGACAAATTAAGCTGCAGACGCCTTGTAGTTCCTGTGGTATACTCTAGAGGTCAGGAATGAGCAATTTTCCACGTCTGATGCGCTTCTTGCAAACTTTTATTTATCGTCAGAAGTACCAAAAATAGTTAAACCAGAGTAAAACACAAAAGACAAACTACTGTAGTGATAGTGCTAGTTTATTTAGCACTATTATTATTATTGTTATTATTATTATTATTATTATTATTATTATTATTATTATTATTATTATTATTATTATTATTATTATTATTATTATTATAATTTAAAGAAACCATCCAGTAATCCTGAACATGCGACTGCCTTGCAATGAATGTTTTTTAAGAAACACAAATTATTAAATTAATATCAAGTTCTAAGTTATTATAGCTTATATGCAATAATCTAAGTCTGGGGTGTCAAACTCATTTTCATTTTGGGCAACATCAAGACCATGAATATCCTAAAACAAAACCTGTTAAACGTAAAATACCATCTCTCTCTGCACTCTTACATTTAAGTACAGTTAAACCCTTTTTCACATTGATGTAGTTTTGCTGTGTAAGAACTACTTTGATTTGATTGATTAAAAAATATTTAAGCACACAACTGTTTATTGAAGGTTCTTTTAAAATCTGGATTTGGTTCCTGGGCCTTGAGTTTGATTTAAGTGGACAGATAAATGTGAGGTTGGGTACATTTTTGTTAAAAATGGCTTTGTAATAAAGTGGTCTAAAAATCAACTGAACAGTTGAAAGACATTTTCCAAAAACAATTTGGAAGGGATCTGTAAGGTATGTATCAGTTCCCGAGTAGAATGATCAAATTTCCAAAGAAATCTGGAAACATTTCATTGTATGAATGTCAAAGTACAAACCTAATATAACACCAAGGACCCAAAAGTTTACAGTCTAAAGATGGGCTGAAGCAAATTGAAAGGATTATTACAAAAATATACCTCTACCTTATCGCACATCCTGTTTCTACGTTAAGCTAAAATAAATGTATCAAATAAAATCAAATAAATCCAGTATTGGATTTCTATCAAATGTGCTTGAGTTCTTCAGTCTAAACCATATTTACTTTCTCTTTATCAGAGAGTGGAACAGTCAACATCCCGGGTGGGAATGTGACGGTGATGCAGGATGGGGAGGTGGAGTTGGAGTGCTTTACGACTGCTTGGTTCCCCGCTCCATCCATCAGCTGGACCCAAAATGGTCAGGCTGTGAACATCAGCCTCTACAACACCACCAGCACACCAGATGGGGATTACTTCAACTCCACCAGTACCGTCCGGCTCACGGCCAGCAGGAACGCAAGAGTGGAGTGTTTGGCTTCTCTCTCAACACTCACCGCTCCACAGTCCAGCTCTGTCTACATCGAGATTGGTAAGTTGTGAACCACTGCTGTCGGTCATCAGTTGGGGATTAGTTTTGAACTGAATGGGACTTGATTATTTTTTGTTGTGGGTATTTTAACTCCATGAGCTGCAGCTCGACTAACAGAGATTTGATTTATATCTCCTGTAAACAATACCCGTGTTTCCTTTGACCATATAATTGAGCAATTTCACAATTCAAAAATAAATTAGCTGATTGGAAACACGGTGATTAAAAAAAAAGAATCTTGTATTTTGCTAAAACGTTTTGCTGCTAGGATGAGATGGGTTTTTGGCTGTATCAAAATTGGTTTATTTCACAAAACTGCAATAGAAACACTTTTTTTGTATCATGAGTCACATGATCAACAATCGCATGCCTCCACAAAGAAGAAGAAGACAGGAAGTAGTTTGAGGATCATGATGTGGCGTGATCCTCATTGGCGTGAACAATTGTATTCCCTCACAACACATCGATTGCGAAGTTGGGTTTTTTTTGGACATTAGTGGAATAGTGACAAAGTTTTGTGCACATTTGTAATGGAAACGCAGCTATTGAGAAGAAATGCTTTGCCCAGAAGGAAGAAGAGGATTCATCTTAAAGCAACATCAGTCAGCAAACTTTCTATTTTCAAGAAAAAAGCTTTGAGATTAAAACAGACAATTGTTTCTTTTTTTAATCCCAGTAGTTGGTTTGGTTTTGTCCTTTTAATTTTCCCTTTCAGTGAAAAAAAACTGTAATTAATTCTAAGTGTTTAAAGGTTAAAGTTTTTTTTCATATTTATAACATAATACTGGAGTATAAAATCCAGATGCTTTACAGTGTGTGGAGACAAACCACAGACTAAAGCTTGTTTACTCTGAGAAACTAGATGGACTGTAAAATCTGCAAAGTGCACCAGATTTAGAAAAGAAAACATTTCGATTATTTTTACTGTGTGTACAGTAAGGTATACACACACACACACACACACACACGAGCAAGAGAGTTTATAAAGGTACTAAACGAGAACCACAAAGCAATATAAAAGTACTAAAATAATGATACTAACTAATAAGTTTCCATGTGTTTTAGTTTTGTTAATCAAGCTACGAGGTCTTTTTGTGAGCTCTAGTGTCCCTTATATGACAGTAGGCTGACAGGGAGGGGGGGGAAGACATGCGGCAAATGTCGTCGGGTCCTGGAATCGAACCCGCGACGGCCGCGTCGAGGATGCAAGGCCTCCAAATGTGGGGTTGCGCTATCCCCTACGCCACCACATCACGCCCAAGCTATGAGGTTTTGAAGACAAACACTTACAGTGCATATCTTTCTCCACATTCAAAACATTGGTAAATCAGATAGTGACTGTAAGGAGGCCTGTGAGTGAGCTGAGTAAAACCCAGCTGGCTGAACACAAACATAACAGCATCAGTTTTAACTCAATGATGGATCCACTCAACATATGATCTGTGGCAATTACATTTCCAGAGTCAGGTTTCAGGTAAGCCAGGCACAGAAATAGCTTGATCACAAGATGAGGACACAGACACGAGAGAGGAAGTCTGGAGTCTTCCTTCAGCCACAGAATATAAGAAATAAAAAAAATCCTTGGTACAGATTTTGGGGTAACTTTTATCTGCATTAAGAAAGTATTATGATGGGCGTACTGTGGTGACGTAGGGGATGGCGCGACCCACGTTTAGAGGCCTTGGGTCCTCGGTTTGCCGCATGTCTTCCCCCCTCTCTCTCTCCCTTTTCTTTCAGCCTACTGTCATGTGAGGGACACTAGAGCCCACAAAAGATCCCCTGGAGGGGGAAAAAAAAAGAGAAAGTATTATGATTTCAAAAGAGAAGCACAGATTTGATGGGAAGACCCCCAGCTTTCTCCTGTGTTGATGGTGCAGCTGATGAGCTCACTGAGCAAATACAGAGGGCAAAGAGTGGACGCCTGCCGTCCCGGTGCTGGTTTAATATTCTGTCTGATTCCTCTTACATATTTAATTTCAACTCAGGTTTCGAAAACGAAAGCCTGGGTGTCTTTGAAAAATGTAGACAGTAGCTAGTTTCTGTTTACATGTTTAACCATCCATACATGGAAATAACTAACGTAAAAAAATTAACTTTTTACCAGTTGGAGTTAAATTACATTAGAGCATTTAACTAGATGTAAGAGCAGAACTTTATTGCTTTTGTTGGAAAAAAAAAAACCCTTTGTGGGACATTAACTTACTCGATATTTCCCTCCTCGCAACAGTTCCCAAACCTCCAGACTGGACAGTGCTGATAGCCGTAGTTCTGTCGTTTGGAAGTTGTGGTTTGTTGGTTTTTGTCATCCTCGTAATCATGATCTGCTACAAACACAGGAAAGAAAAAAGTAAGAGACATTCCTTCCTAATTCCTATCACTCTGAATGGAACATCTGTGTAATCCCAAAACAGAAAGTTTCTTTCTTTCTCAGAAAGTAAATTCAAAAAATGCTCTCAAATCCCGTAATGTGTTGTTTTATTCTCCTTTCTAGAACGAAATTACCAAGATGAAATGAGGTAAACGACCACATGTTTACTGGACAGTTTCATAAGTAAAAGCGTCTAGAGATTCATGGTCAGATGTTTTTGTTTTGACAGGAGAGTGAGAATGCACAGCCAGCTAAGTGTCATCAACACAGCTGAACAGGTAAGGGGTCAGATAAATGAAAACTACGAGCCGGAGAATCAGAGGAACGACACAATTGACTGGACTGAGTCCGGCTTCCTGAAACACAGACATATGACCTTTGTGTGATGACACACAGAGGATGGAGAGCTCTATGGACATTCGACAGACTTTTTGAAGAAACTTTAAAGTTTTTCCAGCTGTTTTGTCCAAAGTGTGGAGAGAGTAAGTGTCAAAGAGCAAAGACTGATAGATAATTTGCAACGCTGATAAAAAAATAAATAAAAATGTTAATAGAGGAGCAAAATTTATGATGACTTCCTGAAATTGGAATGTCAGAATGAACAGACGTTTGTAAAGAGACAGAGGACCAATGTCAAGGCATTCAATTGTGAAGTCAAATTTCCTTTAAGTCACATTTGAGACATGTAGCATTTTTGATGGTGCTTTAAAAGGATCCTGATGTGACTGGAAAACGCAACACTGAAGAAATCCTCAGAGCGGTGGAAAACTACCAGCTGATCAGACTGTTTAGAGACAGCAACAAAACTTAGCAGTCTCTTGTGAATGCGTAGACATTTAATAAATAACATTGTACCCCAAAGATAAAAACATTTTTGGTTTGAGTTGTGTAGATTTGCTAACATCAGCTGAAATCAAAGTGTGTGTGTGAAAAATCCAAACTATTTAATAAGAAGAACAACCAGTTGTTTGTTTAACTGTGGGAAAAACGTCTGACATATATTTATGGATGGATAATTTTTGTTGTTAATACATAATGTTTTTTGTTTTCTTCTGTAATCAGTGTCTGCAACTGTTTTCTTGAAATAGTTTTGTCCTCAGTATTTTCTGTTTTTACATGCCAGCGAAAATATTAACAAATCTCACTTTCATTTAGAAAATTGTTGTAGAAATCTCCTTAAATAAGAATATTCTGTTAGATATTTGTCAAAGAAATGTGTTATAGTTTAAAGATTTAAAGGTCTTGTTAACCAGGAAACACCACTTCTGTACTTTACAGACATGACGCCATATCTTATGTAATGCTTGGAAAAACATTAATGAACAAAGGAAAATTACCTGTACTCTTTAATTTTGCATTGTTGACTTTTTTTCTGTAACAGTGCTTTTACTGCCAGTTTTATGCCTTAGTTTTCATATTTATTTGTTGTGTCCTTGGATATCTTGAAAGAGGCCTATGGATAAATGTACTAAAACATTTAAATAAAATATAAAGTTTTTACTGTTTTCTAAATATAAACTTTCATGACTCCTGAAGTTATTTAAAGACAGATCAGTCATTATCAGTATGGGTGCCAGAGGTTTTGCATCCTTCAGTAAAAATCCTTCCAGTCTGAGAAACGCAGCATAAATCTGATTGCCTGCTGTTTTTATGTCTCAAAACTGGAAGCGGCGTCAGTGCCAGTATTGTCTTCTCCCAGATTGACTTGTTTGCATGAGACAAATGGTCTTTTTACAAAAAGGTCCTCTTTAGTTTGTGCTTTGTATTCTGTGACCATTCTTTGTATAACTTTAAATGCCTGGTTGCTTTTGGTGAGATGACAGTCCGTAGTTATGTGATTGCATGAGTTGTAAAAAAAAAAAATCACAGTATTGAAATTTGGATGTTAAGAGAAACTCTCGATTCTTTGTGCACTTTGATAATTATGTTAGTAACATAACATAAAGGGATAGTTCAGGGTTGTTGAAGTGAAGTTATTCCCTTTTATATTCTCTTAGATAATTACTCTGATAGAAAAAAATAACTACATGTTCTGTTCTCAGTATGCGTTTCATACAGGAAGATAAATGGTGATGCACTGCCTCCTACAGTCATTTCCCTGTAAGTAACCTGTAAGTGACTTTCTTGTAAATTACTACGTTTGCATAAGCACATTTATACACATCTGATCAAATTATAAATTTTAAAAACAGATTAATGTTAAATATACATATCAGTCTTTATTTTTTTATTTTTAATGCAAAGCAAAAACATTAAAGTCAGGGGTTCCTGATGGCTTTTCTTTTTATCTCACCACAGGTTCTTGGCTACAAGAAGTTTTTATGTTTATCTGTCAGCTTCCACTGTAAATTAAGCCAAACATGCAGCAGACGATTGGACAGACGGCTGCTCCTCAGACAGAAGAGCTCTGCCCATTGGGTTGTTGCAGACGTGCTGTGGGCTGCAGGGGGCTCTGCAGACTATAAAAGCATCCACTGCACACAGATGGAAGGAAGCACAGAGGGAATCCACAGCAGCTGTATCGTCTGCTGGCCGGAGCGCATCGCACACAGCTGGAATCCTCGCCAAGAGACGCAGCTCAACCATGAGTGAGGTAAGAGCCTTTCACTGAGCTGCAAAACTTCTTATTTTACAAATAATTTGATTCATAACTATGAGCATTTCTTAGACTTTTATGCAGTCAGTGGAACTACTACAGGCTCATGTGTCGATATTTTGTACTTATAAGTAATAAATCTCATTTGCATGCTGGTAAGCTTAGTTGAAAAATGATTTATAGTGAGCTGTCTGATGTTCCGTTTTTCCATGCTGTTTCCCTCAGCAACTTTTCCTTTAAAATTTTGTAAAATTTATGCTGTTAGAAAACAGAAGTTAAAATCCAGTCAGATTACCATGTACTCAATGTGCTTCTGGTTTTATAATCAGAATAAACCTTGCTCACAAGGTTATTCCAGTGGCTGCAGATCTGAAGGATAAATCAACGTCAAATACCAGAACGTTGTGATAAAGTTATGAACATGTTTCTGCGTGACATTTCAAGCTGGATCCGGTGTGATGAAGCGGAGACAACTCCGACCTCTACGCTTATGCATCATTTATTGGGGTCCGAAAATCAAACTTTGCACGTTGACTTGGGAGGATCTGAGATAGAGCGGAGCGAGGAGACTCCAGACACACATCGTTCAGTTACTGAATTATTCAGAGTAACTGCGAAGCCAGAGGAAGAAACAAAACAAAACAAAAAAAACACTCATTCTGTCAGGGTGCATTTGTGAGCACAGCCTCCAATAAGACCTTATCACGAATTGCTCACCCTGAGGATCACCACTGACTGAAAGCATGAGGATACATATTTTATCTTCCCCCTCCAACATCCCAGCTGCTCCTTGGAGCAACTTGTAGTCTGGTGTTTAGCTTTTATACAGTGTGACACAACATCCAACAGAAGTTTTATTCTTTAATTATCCCTGCAATTCTTACACAGTGACATTGAAATAAAAGTCTGGAAACTTTGAATGGTCAAATCATGGACAGCAGTATATGATGGGAAAATGCATGAGTTTCCTGATCTACATTTCAACCTGTCTTTAGTAACGACTCAATTTGGATTTTAAAGAAAATTATGATCATTGGGACCCTCACAAATGATCATAACATGATCATTTGTGATCAAACTAGCCTGGCCAGGCTAGATTTTGTCTCTGTGAAAGCAGAGACGCATTGGAACAGAAATTCAACATGGCTGCCGTTGTTTTCCTCTGGTCTGAAATAGTATTAGAACTCAATGTATGAAAGCTGAACGACCTGGTTTTGGATTCCAAATGTAGCTGAGTGGTTAAATTTTAAATATTGAGTCTTCTATGTGCAGGTCAAAGAGAAATGGATGTTAAACCTAAAGAAAAAATAGGATCAACTCTTTAGCTTGTTTCTTTTCTGGTTAAGTGTTCCAACTTAGAAGTTAAACATTTTAAAAAATAGCTTAGTTTTTGTTTGCATTCAGACCTGGCATGTTGGTGTGTGAATTATATGAATCAGAAACAGATTGTGCATCAAACTATATTTAAATCAGTTTAGCAACACATGAGAATTTGTTGTCTGTAGGGGGCGTAGTGTTCTGTTATTTCAGCCAAAAATGCACATTTCCTTTTTTTAACAACAACCCACATGCAGAGTAGAGTCAGAAACCATGCTGGGTTTTTACAAACATATAAACTTTTCAACATAAATTAATTTTCCAAAATTTTTGACAGCTGTATTAAAAATGTTCTTCCTCTCCTGCTAGCAGTTGTGAAATACCAGCAGCAATATTATAGACATTTTTGATCTCCAAGTTTCCATGAATGACCCTTCAAATAGAGCAACACAAAAGCCTTAAAATGAAACATCTGGGGAAAAAAACCCGGTCACCCCAAAAGCAAACCCCCAATATTAAAAACTGCAGTTCCGCCTTTAATTTCTTCCAATGAAGCAGAAGTTGCATCACTTCAACATTCCCACCTGACTGATTTGACTCACAATTTCCTTGGCAGACAGGAAACTGACAGCTCAGCTCGATCACTTCCCCGGTTCACACCATCAGTGCTGGAGCTCCACAGAGCTGTGTGCTTAGACCATTCCTGTTCACAGCACCTGGAATACTCCAACGATACTGAGAAACAATAACCATGTCATGAACTACCACACCAAACGCCAGCACCCTGTTGTCAGCAAAACTGCTGCAAAAGAGTAAATGTTCAAGTGTTGTTAAACAAAAACACTTACCAGTCTGCTGCTTACTTACACCTACTCTTACAAATTTTATAGAATTAATTTACCTATTTTTACAAAGTTGTAAAACTAAAATCACAAAGTTGTCCAACACTGCTGCAAAAAAAGGGCTGGAGTTCTAATGAGAGGTGTCTTTTAGGAGTGAAGTAAGTTCAGTGTATTCATATTGTTACTGTTGTGCTGCCATGTCTATTATGCTCTAATTACAAAACAACCCTTTGCTTCAACTCCATGTCGAATAACGGCCAAAACTTCTGCATTGCACCAGAAACTCCTTGTAGACACTTAATGTCTAACATCCATCTTTTCCCCTTCCCCATCTTTTTAATTTGGAAGTGTGTAACGTTGTAAATCTCAGCAGCTGGCGAGATTTCACACACTGCCAAATTAACACTGAAGCTGCAATAAAACTGATGTATTCTTCACTTTCCCATTAGTGTAACTGACATAATTTGCTATCAAATGTCCACACATGAGAACTTTTAAAAAACTGAGATGTAATTTTCTCACAGTGTCGCAGTAATTCCACTTCAGGTTAATTAGAGTTGAGTACTGCCTGCTATTAGACGCTCTGCGACTGTGACTTTCTCATCATTAAGGTTGTTTTTTTTTCCATTGAACTCACCTGGACAATCAAATACCAAATTCTCTTTCACACCTTTAAAATTTGCCAAAGAATGGAATGAGAGAAAAGATTCCTATGAACATTTTTAATGGAAACATCCTGTTCTAGAGTGGAGTGGGTCTTGAGGTGTCCTGCTGTGTTAGCAAAGCCCTAACTTTAATTACACTAAGAGTTGGGGGGGCATGGTAACCACTTGGCAAAGCTGTTAGCCCCATCATCCAAAGAGGAAAGGCCTTCTTTTTTTTCTTGTTTAATGATATTAGAGTGTTGAAAGATGCTGAGCAATATAGAAAAAAACTGCACGGTTGGTAGCAAACACTGTTCACGCATTGATTTCTCAAAATATTTTAAAGAGATTAAAATGTGACTGAACATGAAAATCAGGAAATCTAAAATATTTTTTGTTTACATTTGGAATACAGCTTTGGAAATAGTTCAGGGTGCAGTTCTCTGATTTACCGAGTGACCCCTGACCTCCTTTAAAAGATAAATAGAAATTAATCTAGTTCGATCCGTAAGCCATCTAAACCGTCAGCAGGCTTTGCTGCTGCAGAAGCCTGTTCTTTAGGTAATCTTGGATTCTGCAGGGCTTTGCACAAACAGACAACCATCACTCAGTGTACATTTGGATGCATCATCAAAACAGATTAAGATAGAACATATCATACCATATACTGCCAAAACGGGATCAGTGCTGCGGTTGAATTTTGAGCTTTTGCAAAGAACCATATGGATAAATTCATACCAAAGCTGTCAAAATGTTGCTCTGGGATTTTTGGGGGGATTGAACATAATTCCATGGTGATGGCTCATATCTGCAGACCGCTGCAATAACAGCAAATCAATAAAAATACAGTTCATGTATCATGTAGTAAAAATCTTTCAAATCATCGCTTGTAAAACCTAATTACTTCTCTTTACATAAAATAAATTTAGGAAAACTCATTGAGTAGTGAGCATAGCTTAATAAATCTGACTGTTGTAATTACTTAAGCAGTAACCAAACAGTGGGTACAAGCCGCATTTTTTAACTACTCATGTTGGAGGAAAACTACGTGACGGAAAGAGTTCCTGCTTTTTATTTGCTTCTCTGCTCAAACTTTGACAGAAAAAAAAGAAAGCAGTGATAGTTTGCAAAATAAACACAATCATATGCAAGGCTACACTCTCATAAAGTATTCATAAAAATGAACACACAACTCACTCGTGGTGCAGGTTTTTAAATGTAAATGGCAAAAAGCAGCTAATGAGAGTTCTGAAAGTTCAGCATGCTTGATGAACTAACTGCATAGATGAAGCTTTGACATCTACGTTTTCACCTTATGCATCCTTAAGCAACAGTTTGTGACAAATAAAAAAGTGATTTAATACCAACTTTTATTGCAGATATATCAAGAATCCCTAATACACACTGCAGGAGTGAAGTGGAGGCAAGATTCAATAAGCAGTGGCTTCTTGGACTGAACACTTGATTATTATTCCTTTTTGTATTTGTTTTTTGCAAACTTTCGTGCAGCCTAAAAGCAGCAGGTTTTATAATAGGCAATAATTTTATGTTTGATGGCAGTGCTCCAGTTGTCAGGTATTGAAATAGTTCCTAAAATAAAGGCTGAGTGCTAAAACCAGTTTATTTAATCTGTTTCTTGGTCAAAATGGGATGTCTAAACCTTGCCATCAAACCGTGTGGTGTAGCCAACATCAAACTGAATTGGAAAAAGCTAGACACAATATTAGCATGTAGCAAATAAACTCTGCTGTGCAAGGCCTAGTCCCGTTTGAGGTGGTTGTTACAGTTTGTGCTCGTTGTTTTGTTGTTTTTTTTTCAGCTCTTTTTCAGATCTATTCTTAGCTTTAAATTCTATTTTTAACCTGATCTGTAACTAACTGTGTGTGGAATCCTGTCTAAATGTTTTAAAATTGACTTTGAGGTGAAATGAATTATTAACCAGAGGACTACAGTCCATCGTTCAATCAGCCACTGCATCCTGGTCTCACTGTCGTTCCAGTCCGCCAGTGGGGCAGCTGCACCGGAGCAGAGACGGTGCCGGGATGAGCTGCCTCTGACCTAGATTTTCTTTCTCCTTGTTAAATTCTTAATAGATCCTGAGTGCAGCTTGGTGTGTCTCCCTGGGGAGTCCATGTAAAAGAACCAAAAATAGCCACACGCCACGAAGGTGGTTTATTTATTTGACCAATTCCCTCTACGTCAGCAATCCTTAACCAAAATGACTCATTTGTGCAGTAGAAGATCAGACCATGGTAATTCAACTTTACTTTAGGGATCGCCTCTACACCAGGATGTTTCCATCACATTTTTTTCATTGGCAACCTTCTGCTGGAACCTTTGTATTCATGCGTTTCCAGTTCGCCTGTATATTGGACGCACAAGCAGAATCCGCAAACAACAGCGATGGGAGACCAAGCCACTCTTCTCGCTCCACTGTAGATTATTTTTCTGATGAACAACCTAGATAGTCAATTAAAAACAACAAATGCCTTTGTTGTTGAGCTCTTATGTCAATTTATTCAATAATAATTTAGCAGCAAAAACACTCCGATGTTTTGGTTACGCAGCGCCTCGAGCGTCGCTCGTCTTGCTCGGCCTGAGGTGTGACGACACAGCCTCTCTCTCCCGACGGATTGCCACAGCGCAAATTAAGCAGATGAAAGTCAGCATGACGCCCTGAGTCCCAACGGCACAAACTGGCTTTGATTTTTTTTTTTTTTTTGAGTGATCAGAAAAACAGATGGTTACTTTGCCAAACTAACATTCTCTGCTTGCACTGCTTCTTGTGATGGAGCAGAAGGCAGATGTCAGGTCTTAGTTTGACTTTGTTCTCATTTGACTCACAGACATCAAAAGTGCTTTGGCATTTGGAAGCGAAAGCACGGAGTTAATAATTCAAGTCAAACATGGTGAGATGAAACGATGACCTCAGCTGGAAGCCATCTGTAAAAAATGATTTGCTTCATATCATGTGACACCTGTAGTGTTCAGCCTTCTCAATGGCGCTTTTGTACAAACCCAGTAATGCTAAACATCTCAAAGACTTATGAACTGTCTGACTTGATGCAAATGAGATTACTTTGCAAATGCTGGGCTTCGGAAACCCTCTGTCAGATGTCTTCTGCATTCAAAAGCTGCAGTTTCAAACTTTGAGAAGTTTGTGTTGGTTTCAACATTTCTTCTTAAGATCTATAATCAATCAATCAAAAAATAAGTTACTTTTTCCAGCCTTCCTGGCATGAATGGTAGTTAATTATTTATAAGCAGATGTAATGTTATTCTCGAGACCCATTCAGTAAATTAGATTATTGTAAAGCCCATTTGTTTTAGTAGCTCTATGACTAAGTGAAACACATTATGTAGATTGATTACACACAGATGGATGTTTGAAAGCTTTTATTTCTTTTAATTATGATAAGTTTCCACTTATAGCTAATTAAAACATGTTTAAAGTAGAATATTACATCAGACCAATAAAAAAGATATATTTTTAAAATAAGAAATGCGGCCTTATTAAAAAGTACACTTCAAGTTATTTTCAACAAGTACTTTTAAGACTGAGTGGGTCTAATTTATTGAATATTACAAAATGATTAGCGGGTGAAATTTCTTCCCTGTAGTCAGGATTTTTTTGGTTGAGCCTCTGGGAAATTATAATCATATTGTCACATTGCTGTGAGTTAGTAGAAGCGTACATAAATACTCAGAGCAGAGGAAATCTGACAGCTTAGCTGGTTTGGTAATTAACACAACAAAATGTCTTCATATCCATGTAATATATTATATTGCCAGATATTAACTGTAAAATGCTTTTATAAACAGAGGTTCTCAATAGTTCTAAATTCTACACATTTAGAGGTTATAGTAGAGATACTTTGCTGTAATAAATTCAACCTGCTGGTTTTCTGGTGAATCCCAATCCATGTTTAAGAGCAGCAGCCGCAATGGATGATTTATAATAATCCATATTAAATCCATATTTAGAGCCTATTTGACAGGTGTTGTAGGAAGAATAACACACGCTCTGTAACAACACTTCTGCTCCATTCAAACTCAGAATTGGTGAATGATAAACAATCCTGGTCAGTTGTGATCTCTTTTATCTGTATGGCAATAAACTGAGTGACATTTGGTTTCTAACACAATACCAAATCTTAAAATCGCTGTAGAGAAGGTTTTGTTTAAACCGTTTCCCTCTCTCTCCATATTAATGAAAACAATGAAAGAAAGCAGAAGTCAGTACTTCCTTCATTGGAAGGTTTTTCCATTCGGTTGGATTTTATCGACCTTTGAATCTTCTACCTGCTGCTGTTGGCCATAAGCGCTGGTTTGTTCACTTATTGGAACAAAAACAATAGATCTCTATAATTCTGTTCATCAGTCGGGACCCATAACCAAATAGTGGTCACACCAGTTGGTTTCTCTGTGCACCTTTGTTAACAATAGGGGGAACTAACAGTGTTGAAAACAAAACATTTCACTGGAAATGTTTTGCCCGTTGAATAACACTGATAAACAGCACAAATGAGTAAAAATGCTTGGGCTGCATCTTGGTTTTGAAAATCACTTAAAAATCACAATGACCTCTAAAGATACATTTTCTGCCCATTTTTTAAAAAAGTTTGGATTTAATTTTAAACATCGTAGAATACCTAGAATATCTTAGAGAATGAGGAATTTTAAAAAAGTTAAAAAAATCTTGAGTTCTTACCTACCTGACTGTGTTTTCCCCCTAAATGTTGAAACATTTTTCTTCCTTCTTTCACTTTACAGAGAAAAACACCTGGAGCAATGACTGGAAACACCAAGCCATCTGCTGGCCACGGTATGTTCAGAACTCCATGCTTTATTCTTGTTTTGGTTTGGTAGGGATCGAGAATTAAAGGCCCTCTTTCAGGCCTAAACTAAGAGTGATAATGATGAGGATTGTTTTTGTATAATCCTGTAATTGTTTTGTTTTGGTTCAGATGACATTTAGAGATTGTCCTTTCTAGTTTCCTGTTTTTATTTCTGTGTGGTTCGCTTTAGTTTTCTGTTTTCTGTCTCTCCTGTTCCTGGGTTTCTTGGTTTGTCTCTTTTGTTTCTGTTCAGTGTTTCCATTAGACTATTTTGGGTTTTGTTTCTCTAAATTTTACTACGTAGTAAAACATTTCATTTGTAAATTATTCTGCTTCCCGTCTGTCTTCATTTGAATCAGACACACAAAACGATCAAGAATCAGCAAATGCTAATAAAAGGCCGCATAATTTCCATCTTTTGGGTTTTTAAGATTAGCGTGTAATTTTTATATTCTTAAGATTTTTGTCAAGCAAAAATCTTTATTGCTGTTGCTGTTCTGTGTTTAGGTTTTTAAAAATGTTCTTCGTACTGCACCTTTAAGACATGTTCACCTTCCTGCTCAAAAATAAAAGCTGTAACCTGGTCATGCTTCAGTGCAGCTGATATGTTTTCTATTTTTATCTTGTTTTTTGCCGTTAAATCCAAAGATTTGAAGCTTATTGACTTTTATAAACCTCTTTCTTCTACAGTATTTCATTTTATGTTATTAAATTAAACTAATGAAAACATTTAACAGTAAAAATTTGAGTTTGTTTCACACAAACAAACAACCACCCACCTCTAGTGCGATTTCTTGTCTCATAACCACAAATGCTTTTATTTCTTCAGTGAGTTTTTTCTGCAGGTTACAAATGTGCACAAAACACCAAAAATGTTGTAATTGCGGTGTTTCCACTAAATAAGAAACACAATTAAAAATCACACGTGAATGAGTTTGTTCACTCATTAAAAAACATCGTCCTCCCACCACTTCCTGTCGTCTTCTTTGTCATTTCCGCCAGCAGTAACATCCTGCTATTGATCACATGACTCGTGATGCAAAGACAGTGTTTCTATTGCAGTTTAGTGAGACACACTAATGTCGATACGGACAAACTAACAAAAACAAAAAACACCTGATCCTAGCACAGAAACTTTTTATCAAAAAAACTTTAGTTTTTCCAATTGCCATAATTCTGCGGTCAATAGAAATGCAGCTACTGTTGCTAAATTATTTTCCGTATCAATGCACTACAAAATCTCCCGTTGTAATACTCTCTACTCCTTAAAGAGGACTTTCTGCTAACACAGTGCATGCAGCAAGTTAGCAGCAGCTAAATGACTCCATCACCTCTCTCCACTGAGAGAAGCACACCTGGAGGAGCATGTCTCTCCTCTCTGGGGCTGCTGATAAACCTGAGAGGACTGCTGCTGAATTGGATTTCTGTCCCAGCTGATAGGGAGCGTTACAGCACAGGTTCATCCCACAGAACACATCTCAGAGGTGATGGGGAGAGATGTGAGAAAGTTAATTGAATTTCCCAAAAGTGTGAAATGTGCTTATTTTTGTCATCTTTCTTGTTTTCCTCCATGATGTGGTTTCAAGTTGCCGATATTGAGTAAATGCAAAGTACTCTGACGTGTTGCACAAAATAAAAAGAAAGAATAAAAAAAAAAAAAATCTGCTGATGTTTTATAATAAAATAAAATCCAATTTTATCCTGTTTGCTGAAGTTTTCCTCTGATTCTGGGAATGAAAGTTTTTTTATTTGTGTTATCATATACGGTGATTCTTTTTTGTGGAAACATTTTGGCTTCGGGACTTTTGTAAAAAAAAAAAAGCATTAATATTTTAAGTTTTAAATATTTGGTTACAACACTAACACGTTTAACAATAAGAAATTAATGATGGATATGCTCAGGGTTGGATAAATTAATAATTACATGCGGTTCTTTTTCCACTATTGTCTCTGAATGTGTTCCACCCTGTTAGGGACATTTACATATAGACCACAAATAGAATGTAAATTTTGATAAATAATCACTTTTTCTTAAAAAGACTGTGTCCCTTTTACTATATAAAAAGTTTTATTCTTGAAATTGTAACAGATCATGTAACTGCGAATCATTTATGTTTGTATTGTAAAAAAAAAAAAAAATTAGTATTTTTTTACCAGTTATTACTGACAGCATAGAAAATGTTGATAATTTAAAAAACTTATACCTATATATGCATTTATTGGTCTTCAAATCCCAACATCGCACAGAAAATCAGTACTTAATGTCTCTGTAATAATATTTAATAAAAACACATTTTCAAACAGGGTGGAATGGGACATCACACAGTGGATCGTATCATAACAAGGTGGTAAATCAATGTCTCTGATTCTACAATCAGATGATTTCCATCATTGGTTGCAGGAGTTCAAGTCAAAGCCTGGGTAGAGTATTTGTCCTTGCTCTCTTTGGCAAAAACAGGTGATATCCCTGTAGTGGATTTTGCCTTGACAGGACCTGGTGGCTCCTCAGTGCTTCCCTTTCTGGAGAAGAAAGACGTTCTGCATTTAGGAAATGTTTCTAGACAACTATTTTGTATTTCTAAGTTGTTGAAATGCAGCAGGAATCTTTGGGCCAATTTCTGAGTCAACCTGCCGACATCAGTTTTCTTTAAGAACTATCTTATAAGTAAAGACAGAATAAAACAAAATTCACATTCTGACCGATCTTCAGCTTTTGTTTTATTGTGAGCAATGCTAACCACACCAATCATGTAGTTAGTATTGCTGGTATTAATAAACCTGCAGACTCCATGTGGCTCTTTTAGACCCTCCAATGTGTGCTAGTAACTTTTGCCAAAAATGCAAAAGAATTAGTCAATGCTTTTAAATGTAAAGGTAATAAACTGTACTTTTCCTACGCATTTTATTGCAATATATACTTACCATTTCCAATCAAGTTAACAATCCGCTGGTTCCCTTCAACAGCTGACTTCTTGTGTGAGATTTAGTCAGCTAAATCTCGCACAAAAACCCTTTTTAAAATTATTTTCCAAACCCTGTTTGTTAAAAGTGTGCCAGTTTTCTGAAGTCCAGCTAAAGTGAGATGACCTTTGACCTTCCAGAGAAGACGGGACAGTTAGGAAGAGTCTGTGCGTGGTTTGAGAGTCTGCCCTGCGATTCTGAAATATGGCTTTGTTTTCATTGTCATTCAAGCAACGCAAGGTCAGCAAAAGGCTCCGTCTAAACGTGAGTAAACCGTTTGGAAAAATCCCTTTTACCGCCAGATTGCCCACTTTCACCAGGACCAGCTCAGCATGCATGGAGCACAGCACTGTACGACCCACTTTGATGCATGAATACACATTACAGAGGATGCAGTGATGCAGTGAAGCCTCAGTTCTAAATGCAGGATATTTTCTGGGCTATTGATCACATTTTGTGTGTGTGAACAATCAACACTGCCTTAAGTCTGACACACACTGTGTTTACACCTTGAAGCACAAAGAATGAGGTTTTGGTTGACTGGAATTTTACAAGATGCACGTTGATAAGCCTCAAAGTTTCAGACATGATATCCCTTAGAAACCGGGGCTGTTTGGTTAGTCAACATTGTCTTTATGAAACAGAAAAAATTAAGTTTTAAATGACAAAGAAAACTCCAAATCTACTGTAAACCAAGCAGGTGGCTCTGCTTGGTTTTGGAGCAATGAAATCCGTGGATCTCTGCAGCACACAAGTCTCTGGACTCGGATACCGGTCTCTCGTCATCCAACACAGAAACCTGCATTGAAAGGATTCAAGAATGGCTCGCCATCATTACAGAGCGTAACTCTGCGGAACGTCTGGAGAAAACCAAAAACTGCGGTGTGAAGATGCAACCCTGCAAACACGAGAGCTTAAGCAGTTTGCTTAAAAGAAAATGGAATAAAATAATTTCAAATGTTACTTTTTTTAAGTTCCTGGTTTTTTTGTCGATAGCTTTGTTTACTGCACTTTAGTCCATGCCTGCATGTTAAATTTATTTCTAACTAACAGCTTATGTTTTCTCCTTTACTGTGATTACACTTTGTTCCACTCAACATAAAGATATTTTGAATGAAATTGGTTTTACATTTACTCACTTTTGTGATTCACCAGCCAACATTCTGACACAGAAATGTCTAATATTTAATTGGGACACTTTTTTTCCCATTCACTGAATATTTTGACCCAGGATTGTTTATGAAATAATGACAGTTTGGAATGAATTTTTCTACATCTGTATGTAAATGTAGAAAATAATAATAGTCATAAATAATTGAAAGTTATTTATTTTCTTTTCCCGAAAACTAATTGTGCAAACTGAATCCACAGTTCATCAAATGTAAGGATGTCAGATTTTGTTTGTTTAATGAGTTTCTTTCCTGTCAATGTTGAGTCTGATTTAACGTCGGACATTTGAGAAAAACAAGGTTTTTTATTCAACGTATATAAATATCTGTGTTTATTTAGGTTTGGACATTTGTCCACCGATATGCATTGGGTCTGGAATGGGTCAACATCTTAACCACAAGCTTCTAAAAGGGCCTTTTGGCTAAGTCTGTCTTCTCACTCTTTCCCTTCCTGTCTACCCCAGATGAAAAGAAAAACAACGTCCCCCAGGACTTTGACATCGACATGGACGACCCAGAGACGCAGAGGGCCGCTGTGGCTATCCAGTCTCAGTTCAGAAAATTCCAGAAAAAGAAGCAGGATGTGAAGTCATAGAGCAAACGTCGTCAGACTCGTCGCTCTCCTGATATGGTCTCGGTTTTGCATGTCGATCAAACTGCTGCACTATCCAGAGCTGCGAGGAGAACAGGCTGAGGTGGGGGGAGGGAAAATATTACTGTAAAAGTCTGTGTAAATTTTACAAACACTAAAACATCTGACATAAGCATTGGGTTGGTCAGTTTTCGGTTAGCCGGTAGAACTTCTGAATGGGTCATTTTCATCGAGTCTTATAGAACCGTGTGAGACGCAAATTTACACGCAGCAAATAATTGGAAATAAAAGTTTGTCTTTCCAGGAAAACAGAAAGACGCTGGCAGTTCAGATTATTTATGATTTAATAAAGAGCTCCACTGAATGTCTGAGTAGCTATAACTATGAACAGCTTCAGCTTTTACTTTCACGCTGCTGTGTTGTTCTGCTGTCCCTTTAACATCAACCCCTCACAGCTGTGTGAAACACTGTGTGCGTAATCTAATTCCTGTTGTGTGTTGTTGTGTTTCGCTGCTACAACATAATTGATTTGATGCTCCTGTAGTTTTCTTGTATATGATTAGTTTAGAAACACGCAAGCTTGCACACATGCATACAAAAAGAAGAATAAAAATCACTAATAAAGAAATTTAAAAAAGAAGAACACTGATGAGAAGGTTGCTGTCCTTTGCTTCACAGCTACAGTTAGGGCAAAATGTCAATGTCTGTCTGTGTTGGCATTATGGAGACGTGAGACAGGATTACAGCTGCAAAAACATGTTTTTTTTTTCCATATTTATTAAAAATGTCACCAGTATGGTACCAGACAGATAATTTGGGAAAAAATAAAGCTCCTCCTCCCAGACCTACTATTGCAGCCTGCAAAAATACACAGCTTCCGGACAAAAACAACCAATTAGAGTCAAGAAGAGTATCTTAGTGATGTCCATCAATCTCATGTACTCGCTATTTAGTGTAAAATTTTACTAATTTAACTGGAATTTGAAGCTTAAAAATTAGCTAAATTTCAAATATTGAATTTCAAATATGTTAAATTCAATATTTGAAAGTTGGGTAGTAGTTGGGAAGCTAATTATTTAGTTCGCAAACTAAATGTTACTGAAAAAAATCTTTAATTGTCTCCCAAATAAATATTTAATTTGGAGCTAAATTAGCCTGAAATTGTTTGGTTTGCCTATACATTTTAGACAGATGTGTCAAAGGTACTCACTTTCTCTACTGAACTAGACGTACAGATATTAGTATGAAAAAATATTTTATTAAAAGTACAGGTTGGACTGTTTTATTCCAGTAAAAGTACTAAAGTACACATTTTGAAATGTATTTAATTAAATAGGTTTAATCTTTGTCAGCTCCCACTTTCTGAGAGATGGAAAACACAATTTGCTGCTGCCCACCTCACCAGATCCACCGTACTGGACTCAACCCCTTGGATATAAACTGGCTGTAATCATCCCTGGATGCAGAGCTGCTGTGGACAGAAAAAAGGATCTGACTGGTTTCACTGAAAGCCGAACATCTTTGTTTCACAGCTTAAGTGGGTAATGATCAGCAAAGCACTAAATCCTGACCAGGAAATAAAGTTTAGTTAGTTCACAAACATCAGAACTATAGGAAGTTTATAATTCGCATTAAAACTAAAACCAGAAAGAACATTTAATTAAGATCTGCTGACTTATGTTTATTTATTTATTTTTTCCCATTTTTTTCTCCGAAGAGTTTTTGCGGCGCTAATGGCTCGTATTTTTGCGACAGTAGGCAGACAGGAAGGAGGGCGGAAAACAGGGACTCAGCTTAGTAAATTGCTATAATAAAACTTCACAACATACCTATATATTCTTAGTGATAATTGAATGTGGCTATGTTGACATCTTATAGCTGCATTAAGATAATTATTTTTTTGGATGTACATTAAATGTTTTTGGGTGAAAATAGTGTCTTATTTATTTTTGAAAATGCATACTTTTTTATTTTTTGTATCTACTTAATATTTAGTTATAAATTTAATCGACATTCAAAGACAAGTTCCATACTTTAATAAGTAAATAGCTGAAACAAATTTCATTTATGTTCAACAATTTAAATTTGAATGTGAAATCCGGTTTTTCGTAAAAACTAGCACCCTTTTGAAATTTTATCTTAATTTAATTTCTTCTGCACAAACGTTTTTGGAAAGTTTTCCTGTTATAGGGAACCTTTTCCTCATTATGGTCACCACATTATTCCCCAATAGGAGGCATTTCTTAAACTGACTTATAACGAATTTAAATAATTGCCGCAGTGTTGGCTTTTTTTGAAGTCTTCTTAAGGGAAGTTCTTTTTGGAAAGTCTTCCTGTTGAAGGGAATTTTTTCCTGTCGACTTTGCTATATAGAGCAGTCTTTCTCAATCTGTGGTCACCGGAACATTGGTGATCCGTGGGCGCCACCTAGTGGCCTGTGAGGTACTGCATGAACACGAACATTTATTTGACATGACCTCAACTCAATGTACCACACTAGTTTAACAAAGCATTGCGTTAAAAATAAGGATGGAAAACTGGCTAAAACTATTTGTCACAATTTTTAATAAACAGAGATATTAAATAACTATCAGATACTGAAAGCTGAGGTGATTCTGGAAAAAAGAGCAAAAATACAGACTTGTCTTGTCTTTTTTTTTTCATTTGGTAATCTCTTTTTTTATTCTGGTCTGGTTTTATGTCCAACCTGGTCGTAATTCCTGTTTTGTCTTGCTTCTGCTCTTGTTCCTTTTTGCATATTTTCTCGTTTTGCTTCTTCATTAGTCCTTTTTTGGTTCCACTTTTGTATTGTAATGCAATTTCTAAGTATGACTTTCTAATAAAGTTCAGGTTAAGGACTCATATTCACTAGTCATTTAAGATAATGACTATTATCAAGGTATAGACCTTGATAATAAACTGGTTTTAGGTTTATTAATCCTATGAATTTAGTAAAATGTTCTTCAAATGAAATGCCTAGTTTTGAGTAGATTTTATTTTAATTTCCAGGAGAACAGACCCCACTAGGACTGTGTCACTCCACAGCTGCTCGTGTCTCATAAATGTTAGCAGATGTTGGCAGGTATGATGTGGTATAGAGATTCTGTTTCAAACTGAGTTTATAAACCTCTGGGAAAAATTTAAAGTTTCTCTGATTTTACTCTTTATAGATACATGTTTGAGTAAAATGAACATTGTTCTTTTATTCTATGAATTACTGACATGTCTCTTAATGTTGTTCGTGAATGTATGTAGGTAAGCAGTTAGATTTACAAAACTGCACCAACAAATATCTTCTCATGGGTCTTAGCCCTGCTGGGGGCTAAGCACCCCTAAAAGTCAGATCCTAGAATCGCCCAAAATTCCAGGAAACTATTGTGGACGGAAACCCAATTTGTTTGACTCCAGTCACAAAGTTTAAAAGACAATTTTGATAAATATTGAGGACATGTATATAAACTTCTGAATTTGAAGTTGAAGAGAATATTTGTTTACTACTATTCTGGCATTTAGCAAATAGGAATGATTGTGATAATCGTATTTGAACTAAAATCACCTTCATTCACTTTAATGCCTGACAGGAAGGAAATAACGGAGATGTTTTCTTATGAAGTGTAAATGTTTAGTTTCTGCTCTGTGTCTTGTAGTTTCATGGGTGTCATGTCAAACCTGCGCAGGACACTTTGGGGAACAGCCATTTTATTAGTCAAATTTGAACCTTTGTGTTAGTTTCTCTTTATTCCAGTGCCACCATGGTGAACACCAATGTTAAAAATAAGAAAAAAAAGTGACATTTTTTTTTTGTATTTTGTTAAAATGTATAATCAGAATGAAGACAGTTAATAATAGAAACTAATCGTAGAAAACGACAGCATGACCTCACAGCGTTTTGTATCAAACTCCCGTCCCTTCAGACTAACTCAAAAACAAAACAAAACAGAAACAAACAGAAGTGGGCCAGGGCAGACAGCAATTAAAAACAGTTTCTTTATGTATATCCACATTATTCATATTTTTTTCTTATCTTTATTTTCATTTATTTATTTTTTCCCATAGACATTAGAAGTTTGGTTTGACGTTGGGGATTTCTGCTGGATTGTCTCACATGTCTTACCTTCCCTGTCGAGGAGCATCGCTGCCAACGCAGCAACAGTAAATCTACTGAGAGGAGAGAGAGCCACGACGACTCTACCTAGTGCACTGTAAGGAGAGGGGAAGGGGTCAGAGGTCAAGGGGGGGGGGATCTATCTGGACACACTTGAAGTGCAAACCCTCAGTTCTCTAAAGCCTCCCTGTTCTAGCTAACTTCATTTACCACCGGGGCAAACAAGCAGTGGCAAACTACACCTGAAGACATGAGCCGGAGAGCGTCCAGCCCTGTATTTATACTCACAACATAGTTATTTCTCATCATTACAGTACAGTATAGATCAATAGTTTTCATATACTTGTCTTATCTTTTTATCATATTGCACCATCAAGAATGGGACACAGAGAAAGATTAACAGAGACTCCATTTCCTAATTAAAACAAGATATGTGCAAACATGACTAAGGACTTTATTAACCAAATCAAATTCTTCCCTGTAATATCCACAAATAAAAGTGATTTCTCTTTTTATATATATATTTATAGTAATAAGAATAATAAATCTTCACATTGGATCATTTCATAGTGTGACAAAACGCCTGACTGGAGAACCCAGCCACGGCCGTAATCATTGTCTTTTAGTTGGTCAGTCCCCATGCATCCATAGGAAATAGATTTTTTTTTCTTTTCTCTTCAAAAAAAGTAACAATTTGAGAGCAGCTGAAAAGTTTGGACTGGTGTCAATTGCTTTTCATTCCAAGGTTTCTCCTCCCCCCCTCCGCCACCCCTGTTCCCTCCGAGGTTTTGTTCGCCATCTCGGGGGGGAAAAACGTTCCGTAGGAAAAAAAATGACTCCAAATCGTCATGTTCCACTGCAGGAAACTTAAAAAAAAAAAAAAAGGAATGAACAAAGTCTTGGATGTTATAAAAACAGAGCAGAAATGCTGACGATAGATCAGTTGGTACTTGGTAATTAATGATCGTTAATAGCTGGCAATTAACAATTAATGATCACTGATTAATAATAAAGAATTACCAAGAATAAATAATGCGCCCTTGTTGCTCAATTAGTTTGGCAAAGCTTCTCCTGGAGTCGTTCCAGATGAGTGAATTTTTCCTCCCAAGGTGAAACAAAAGCAAAAAATAATAAAAATACAAATAAACTGCAAAAGAAAACTCTAAAATCAATAAAAGGAGATTAGTAAAAGTGACCCCCCAGGCCATGAAGGGAGGGCACGTATATACAGAACTGCGTGGTGAGAGTCAGTTTGCTGCACTTGAGTGTTAAGTCCAGTGTTAGAGTGAGTTCTAGTCCCGCCCCAGGCGCCCCTGCTGTTATACCAGCGTGTAGGACTTTGCGTAGGAGTTGCTGCTCTGTTTCAGATGTCCTCTGGAGTCCAGCAGGGACTCCTGTGAGGTGCTGAGCTTGGCAGCCTGGGCCAGCTCCGAGCCCTCCCTGTGGGGGAGCGTGGCCGCCGAGCCGGGCTGCCACTGGGCCGCCGGGTCCCTGCTGGCCTGAGGGGCCTCCGTGGGCGTGGGCGGTGCCATGCGAGACGGCCGCTTTAGCGAGCGGCTTTTCTGGGGCTCCAGGCAGGTCTGGCCCATGGCGGCTCTCTCGCCGCCTGCTGTCCCCCTGGAGGAGCCCGAGCAGGACATGCCCCGGTTTAACAGGAAGTCCATGCGCAGGTATGGAGGAAGGTGAACCAGCTCGCCTCCTGCAGGACAACACAGAGAAAGCACAGTTAGCTTAGAATGATGTTGTGAAAACATCATCATGTCATAATCATAGCATTTTTATTTTTGTTTTAATCATCTAGTGTTTAGTTTCATACTTTTCTACTTGTATATCCATTTATTCACTGGATTCGGTTTCTTAATCATTTTGCATCATCATGTTCTTGTTGTGTGCTTGAGTCCATTTTATTTATATTTCCAGAGCAGTATGGTTTTAGGATGATAAAAATACAGACAATTGAAGTGCAACTGGTTCATTTCCCATGATGAGACAAAGACTTGTCCCAAATATAAGGACGTGTTGTTTAGACCGCACCTAATAAGTGAGAGCATTTCCTGTGCTAGTTAGACATGTGATGACTTGAACTCTTGTCTTCCTCTTATTCAAGAAAATCCTTGAAACAAACGTTTGGGGGCATCTTTCTCTGATTTGATTTGCCTCCAATGTTTCCTTAATACTAATTTTTCTAAGAGATGAAAAGACAGATGTTTCTTACCAATGCAAACACAAGAGTGATTGACAGTCATCCATTAACCCTTTAACAACCTTTCTACCAGCGACTAGAAAGCAACCTTTCTAGTCGCTGGTAGAAAGGTTAGTTAGTCGCTCCTTCCACTGAGAAGGAGCTCGTATAATGAGGTCAGCAGTTCCACCAGGTGTTTGCTAATTGCTGCTGGCTAGTCTGGAGGAGCTGAGTGGGAGAGGGGGTGCTTGGCTCCCAAGAGTATTTTACAAACCCGAATCGTTGCCACGGGAGATTCTAGGATTTATCAAACATGCATAATGGAATCAAGGCAACACTATGATTTTGATGTAGGAATAACATTATAACATGATGTAAAGTTCAAAAAGTTGGTTTTAGAAAGCAACTTTAAAAAGACAAGTTTGAATCCTACCAGTAAAACTCGATGAGAGCCACTTACTTGATAACAACTCGCTAAGAAATTAACCACAACTGCTTTTTAATTTATAAATGGGTTTGAAGTGCTTTCTTTTTTACATTTTTAAAATGAATTTCCTTGAGAAAAAGTGTGGGTGCTTAATGTTTGCTAGTGTGATGCACTAGAGAAGAATTATTATGGTACTTTCTAAATCCATAAACGGCAAGATTTATTAAAGTTAGTGTTAGTAGAACATGTCTAGAGGTTATTAAGCTGTAAGGAAGCTTCAACACACTGCCGCCTTTCAGGCTGCACTAAGTGGACCGCCGTGGTCTCACCCGGTCTGTGGGCCTTGGGCACGGCCATGTTCATGACCCGGCT
Source organism: Gambusia affinis (assembly GCF_019740435.1). Taxonomy (NCBI): domain Eukaryota; kingdom Metazoa; phylum Chordata; class Actinopteri; order Cyprinodontiformes; family Poeciliidae; genus Gambusia; species Gambusia affinis. Next base: position 18,961,687 of record NC_057882.1, read on the forward strand.
GACGTCCTGAGGCTTGGGCGGGGAAGCAGTGAAGCGGCAGATGCCCGACTCGGACGGCGTGCTGGACGTCAGGCTGTCGGTGTAGTCGTTGGTGCCGGCCGTCATCTGCTCCGAGGAAGTGTCGGAGATGAAGCACTCGGTGATGGTGAATTTGGCGTGGCGCAGCTGCTCCTCCATCTTGGCGTGCTCGTAGGCCCGGGCCAGCTCCTCGTAGGTTGAAGAGGCGCTCTCTGTAGACACCATGCTGCTCCGCGCTCGGTCTGGACATGGCGTGGAGTTAGTGGAAGGATTAGTGCCGAGAGTTAGTGGCAGAACAAGGAACCTAAGAGCTTAGCAACAGATGGGGCCGATGGTACACATTTGAAGTTAGAAAACAGCTTTAGCAGTCAACTTGAAGCTCACCTGTGTCCTGAGATGGGCTAACGCTGTAGCTGTCGCTCTCCTTGTCAACAGAACCTGCGACCCTGGGTGTTGGCAGCCGCCAGTCGGTGCTGAGAGTGTGGGAGGAGACAGGGGGGTGGGGGCGGTTCAAAGTCCACTGGCTGGCGTAGCGGTTGCGGGCAGCTGGGCCGGCTTTGGCTGTTCGGCGGGCAGTCGGGTCTAAGGATAAGGAGGAGAGCCGAGCTTCATACAGAGTCTGAGTTAGGACCTCGTCACTTTCCTAAAATAATGGCCCAAGTCGTTTTTAGCAAAATGTGATATTCACAAAAGAAGAAAGAAATCACCCTATTGTTGTTGCCAAAATGTGACTTAAGCAAAAAAAACAAACAAATAAAAAAACAATCACATTTAGACTTAGGTCATTACTTTAGGAAGGTGACAATTTTAAGACATTAAATAACCAATTCAACATTTCTTATAAGTATGTCGCGCTGTTTTTTTTATTTTGGCATTTATGTTGATTCATGTTTATGTGGGATTAAATATGAAGAAATTAAGTTCTGTTTGTTAACCATCAGCTTCTTTTTCCCCCAACATGCAGCATACAGAAGAGGTTAAAATTCAAACAGTAAAGGACAGTTGGTGCACGTTGTAAAATAACGTATCGCACTGCTGGGAGAGAGCAAACACAGTGTATCACCGTCCATGTTTTGTTGCTAAACATGGACGGTCTCTTGTTAAAGACAGGCAGGCAGGTAAAGAAAACAATTATCCAGGTACCTTTAAGTTTTAAAATAACAAAACAAAAAGTAGTACAAGAGCAGGAAAGTCACACTGTGTGTTACTCACAGTTTTTGCTGACTGTTGGATGCCTGGCAACAGTGATAACACTATTATTTACTTGAACTGACCACTTGTGCCCTCAGGTGGTTGATCTAACTATCCCAGCTCTCTTACAGAAATCATCTGCATTTGCTCTCCCTGCGAATCAAATTACGTTCTAGCTGAGACATTTCTTCTGAGAGCCTCGCTTAAGGTTTTGATCAAGGCTCTGTAACCTTGACGATGCAGAGGACCATTTTTACCTTCAGTCCAGTGAAATAAAACTCGATGAGAGCCACAAATATTAAGTCAAAAAAAGACATAATTTTTGATTAGTAATCCAGGAAGTTTGTCATATTTATTTCCACTGTTGTGGTTTTAAAATGATAATAAAAAAGTAAGCTTGCAAAAAGACAGTAAATAAATGTTCTTCTATGAGATGTTAATAATTGTGGAAAATTTTGCAAAGAAAAAGCACATAGTTTCCAACCTAACAACAAGAAACCTGGTTATAAAAATATATTACAGGTACCTTTTGTGTCATTTTACTGTTGAAATTTGGTATTATTATTCAGTAAAAAAAGAAACTGCTGAAGCCTGCATTTGTCTATATTTATCCATTTTCACAAACATTAGGCTATAGTTATTTAGAGTAATTGTGGAAGGCTGAAAGAGCGACTAAAGCTGCAGGTTGATGTAGATTGTTTCCTCGGTGAGGAAATTCCTGCTCTTTTTCCATCATAAAAATGTATAAACTCCTTTTTTAAGATGAGAATTTATTTTATAAAGGATGATTAAATGTCTTTCATGGGAGAAAGATGATAAAAGAAGGACAAAAGTTTTTCTCTGTATCATAGTCCCTCTTCTGAGTTACTTCACTAAACTTCTGCTATTCACATTCAGAGGATCTAGATTTCAAACAATAAACCTGAACATGAAGAAGGGAAGAGTGCAAAACAACTATTTGAGTAAAAGTTTTACCCTAACATAAGTACCTAACAAATGTCGGACAACAAAACATGAATTCAAAAGAACAAAGGGGAAAACTTACAGCACAAAACAACAAATCCTGCAGCATTTATGTGTAATGATGTTAAAGAAAAAGATTCCGTACTGGACTTACTGGTTCCTGGCCTAGCATCTGATACATCTACCAGTGGACCAGTGGCTTGGGAGAGGGACTGGTAGTGGACAGTATGGGTGACCGTGGACGACTTTTGCTTCTGCGTCTCTCCGAAGTCGTTATCCGTCAGCAACACAGTGGATCTGTCGTCTGCCGGACAAAAAACACGAGATCAGGGCCAAAATACCAGCAGTTTTGAGCTTTGTGTTCACTGTCCTGTGACGCTTACCAACAGTCTCCATGGTGTCCCTCTCCTCAATGAGGAGCTGGGCTCTGGGGATGTCGATGTGCATACGCAGCGTCTGTTGCTGTTTGTTAATTGGTTCTGCCGGACGCGTGTTTTTACTGAGGAACACCAAAAGAAACCAAAACGGTAATATCTGAAGAGCATATAATTTGTTCTCAAAAGAAAGACAGCTTGTAATGTTTGCAGATTGTGCAGATCATAGCACAATCAAGTAACTGTGTTACCTTCAGTTGTGATGAAAATGCCAAATATATCAAATATGACTTAAAAGAAATTTTACTTCCAAATTTAACACCTTGAAATTGGCGTTTTGGAAATGGAAATAATTCTGTCAATCCTGCCTGACAGTACAGAAATCTAAATGTTTTCTGTACTGTCAGGCAGACGTAACTACTCTGTCTGTACTCTGTTCTGTACTGTGCCTGGAAACATCTTATTTCAGCTGTATTTCATCTAAAGACAAAGATGTTCAACACTTACCTCATGAGCATTTCAGCCAAACTTTTCGCATCTGGAAAACAATAAGAATTGTATTTTACGTGTTTGAAACTGAAGCAAATAAATGAGCAGTGAGAGTTGAGTAATAGTTTATCTCACCTCTCAGCCTCTTGAGCCTCTGCTCCCTCCTTCTCCTCCTCAGAACCAGCAGCCCAATGAAGATTACAACGATCCCCACCAACACACAGGAAATAGTCACCATCATCTTCAAACCTTCGCCTCCCCCAGACGTATCCTCGCTCACATTGGGCGCTTTCACCAAAGGGGCGATAGTACCTGTGGACAGGTAATTTCAAAGATAATGTAATTTCAAAAACTTTTTTTTTTTTTTTTTTGCAAACACTGAAAACGACGTACTGCCATCGTAGCTGAGCGTTGCAAACTTGACTCTCTTCTCAGCGTAGCCAGCACTGTTGGAAACTTTCATCTGCAGCTCATACCAGGTGGCCTCCTGCAGGTCGTACAGAATGTAGCTCTTCGTAAGGGACGTGCGCTGCGCAGTGGTCCAGGTGGGCGCATCGACGGCCCGGTACTCCAGGGTAAAGGAGGTGATCGGACACCCGCCGTTATTCCAGCCGTTGAGGTTGAGCTTGACCCGAGTGGCGTTGATGCTGGTGAAAAGCTCCTGTTCCTTAGAGTATTGAGGCTCTTTTTCAAACACAACGAACAAAGACAAAAAAAAAATGTTGCTTCTGTTCTCAACAAGGATCTACTGTCACTAACTTGTTTGGTAGAATGTTGTTGAAAGATCAAGAACTGAAAGTTCACTCAGTAAAGTGCTGACAACTTTTTCTTTAGGTTTTAAATAGAGTACAAGCTGCTTTTCTAATGAATCATGCAAGGAGTTAGCATGCTAACGTTAGCATAGCACTTCAATAAACTACAAAATGGTCAGAAGGAGCATAGTTTAGTGAAGTGTGTTTCGTCAAATATATCTCTAAAAACTGCCAATAAAGCTGCATCTATCTTAGGTTAGGTAAGAGGTTGTCTTGCTATGAATGGATCTCAGTTCAACACTCTGAGACCGCAGCAACATTTTATCAGAATTATACTTGAGAAGGGGCCATATAGGTTTCAGTCACAGTGCCTGCTAAAGTACAGGACAGCGGCTACCTTTGCCGTGGGTCTTTGCTTCTATGATTTCACTGATGCGACCAGGACCAACTGCGTTCTGGGCCGTGAGGGTGAACTTGTACCAGGTACCACACTTGAGGTTTTCCAGCCGATAGGAGCGCTCACTGGGACTGATGGCGAAGTTACCCCACTGTTCGCTGTTATCCTCCGAGTACTGCAAGATGTAGCCTGAAAAGAGCCGGGTGGGAACAACAACGGTCAGCCGTCGAGCTCGGTTCTACGGAACAGAAACGCTGAACCGCCTCCGACCTCGAATGGAGCTGCCGCCGTTGTCTCCTGGGATCCAAGAGAGGGTGATTGAGGTTGTGGTTGTCTTGGTGACGGTGAGGCGAGGCTGGTCAGGTGGAACTAGAGGAACCACAAGGATTTATTTATTTGAGAAATAAAATCACTAACACAGTCAGACTTGCATGGATGTTTTCAGACAAGTGATCCATCAATTTTTCGGCTCCGGTGGTGAAGCTCACCTTGAACCTGCAGGTTGAGGACGATCTTGTCTGAACCAAAGCTGTTGCTGGCCACACAAGTGTAATTCCCAGAATCTTCCGCTTTCACTGTGCGAATAACAAGGCTGCCATTTCCATGGACACTCCGCCGGCTGTCTATCACAACAGGAGCAGGGGTTCCATTGCTGGAACGCAGACAGATATTCACAGTTAACATTGTGATTTCAGAAAATATTAACATTAAATGTATTCACCAACTACAAACCAGTGTCTTGGATGTCTACAGTACCGTACTAAATGGTAATTGGCTTGTAGTTGTATAGAGCTTTACCTTGAGCAGAAGACCCCAAAAACACAACTTTCAGGCATTCAGACATTACAGTCTGGCATCACTCTGATCACCACCAGCAGGTAAGTAAGGTTGGTGAAGCATTTTGCCCAAGGACACAATAACTGAGACACCAGCAACCCACCGGTTGTAGGATAAACTCCTACCACCACCTTTGCCTCCTTCATCCCAAATCAAAGTGTTTGGAGTGAAAGTGTTCATACAGACATGATCTAAACTGACATTCGATGTCACAGCATAGTTTAAAAAATATTCACTTTACTGGGTCATTCCAACACAGGAACCAGCATATTCCTGTGTTGGAATGTACAACACATCCTGTATCTGATGTAGCATTTCCATGTTGCTATGATTGCCATGTTTGGCAACGGAGATGGACTGTCCAGAGTTATTTTTCTGTCGCATTGCTCGACTTGTTAGCTTAGTTTGGCGGCCATCTTTGGTAGAGTTGTAGTTTTTCCATAACTGATACATTTTCAGACAATATAACATCTAACCTTCATCACAAAGTTTTTTAGAGGTAGTACGTCTGAATAGAAATGGTTGTGCCATTTTTACCCTTAAAGCACAGGTTAAGTCCCAGTTGCTCATGTTGAAGTGAGTTGTTTAAACATCACAAAGAAGAAAAGTTCTAGGAACATGAATGCTTTTGCATTAAAACCTGAAATTGTGTTTGTTTTCTTTTGTTCTTATGTGTACCGCACTCACATCTCCTTCAGCCACTTGATGGTTGGGGACGGATCACCGACTGCCTTACAGGGGAGCACAATGTCCCTCATCCAGGGAGTCGTGACTGTCCTGTTGAAGGTCAGGATTCGAGCCGGAGCTGCAAACACAAACAGCACCCTTCCTGGGTTAGCACCGTTCGTGTTTTGTGACCCTTCAGCCAACTGATTCAAGGCTCAGTGTGTTAACAGTGGAGACAACATTGATCAGGCAGAATGCGGACGCCCTAATGGGAGCTGTGGGTTCCGACTCCAGAACCCACTCCAGAAACGCAATCAGCTTATCAGCTGGCACTCAAGCATGTACATGAATGCAGGCTTATCTGCATTAAACTGAAGAAACGGAAAGGAGATTTCTATTTCCATCCTCATCAGTCTGCCATAATGGATCATCTTAGAATTTAACTGTGGGCTTTGATAAAGAAATGAGCATGTGTTTGGTACTGACCTTCAGCCATGGGTTTGACAGTGATGATCTCGCTGGCATTTCCGCGGCCTGCGGCAGTGACGGCCACCACCCAGATGCTGTACTGTCGGTTCCTGCTCAGGTTAGGGATGCGGTAAAAGAAAACATCTGGAGCTGCTTCAAATTCACTGCTCACCTGCAGGAGGAAGGTGGGGAAAAAAAACCAAACATTTAAAGCATGCTGAGCTTGTTGCAAATCCCATTTGCTCACCAGCCTTGAACAAGCCGAGTACTGAAACCGAAATGACGGAACAGGAAAGTTGGTGGAATCGGTTTTACCGTAGGGTGTGGATTGGAGCAGAAAACTGTGTATTTCCTGATGATGCCGTTCACTTTGAGAGGAGGAAGCCAAGACACAAACACCACTGAGTTGGATGCAGCTGCAGCTTTCACACCAGCTGGAGGACCAGGAACTGAAAGCAGAAGGAGATCGGCTATTAGTATTAGTAGAGATGCTTAATCAGGCCTAATCAGTGACCAGCCTGTTAGAAACCAGAAAATAATAATAATATATATATATGAATATTTTGAAATTTGTTTTATTTCATATGTTGAATAAAACATTAAGAAACTGTTGCCTCACAGTTAATTTATTTGTAAGACAGCAGATCCTGATACCTGCCATCTGACAGTCGTCTTATTTATTTATTTTTCTTTTAAAAGGGTGTGTTCGTCTTCCTACCGTCCTCCTTGGTGCGGGTGTAAATCTGCTCACTGCGGACACCGTCTCCAGCTCTGGTGAAGGCCAACACCTGGATGCTGTAGTTGGTGTATTTCTCCAGTCCATCCAGCTCCAGTGAGGGTTTAGAGGTTGTGACGTTCCTGATCTCCCCGAGCTCTGAAGAGGCAAAGGAGAAACAGGAAGGAGTGAAAGAGAACAGTAAGAAACTATATTATGATCTAGAAATCACGAATGTGCGAATGTTGCTAACCACCATTGGTCCAACAACACGTCTGTCAGGTCTCTGTTGTTCTCCAGCTACTTTCTGTCTTTCAGTGTCACTTCAGGTACCCATCACTTCTTCTCTAAACCCTAAAACTATATGTTGTTGCTATATGTTTATACAATAGTGTCCTTGCCTTTCAAAAGTTAATTTCAGCTGCTTTGCATAGTATTTCCGATAAATAAAATGATTCCAAAAGTGTTTCTTCTACTCATTCTGAAAGTAGACATGCTTTCAGACAATCTTCAGAGGCCAGGAAGCTGATCTGATAAATATAATAAGTTGGCCACATCTGTCATATTTGTGATTTTATTCTCTACCAAATAAAACAATTGAGGAAGCAAGTGACTAAAATTGCCTTTTTCAGAGTTTTCTTAGTTCTAATTTTGTTTATTGTTGTACATACACAGAATATACCAAATGTCTTGTTACTGAGTTTATTTGCGTTTAACATTAGTCAAAAAATCATCTAAATGCATTATAATGCAAGTGTTCCCCCACTGTTACTATGCAAGCCGGTTCTGGCTGTCAAGTCAAAACCGGCTTGTTGTCCAGGCGGGCCAACATGATGTGACAATGCAGGGGCCAAAGGTAATCACACTGTCACAACCAATCCCACCAGCACAAACGCAGCATGTGACAGCACCATGCCATGCTGTCTGACGTCCAGCAGAGGACATCTCAGACGCCGTTCAACTAAATCAAGAAATTAAGCCGCTTTTCTTCACAGTTTAAAAATATTTTCTCAGAGCTGTGCCGTGTTTATGTGTGTGTGTTTTTGTTTTTTAAAGCCAAAGTGTGACTGAGTACCTCCATCAGGCAGGTTGGCCCAGTAGATGACCCTGAAGCCCAGCAGGTTGCCGTTCAGGGCGTCTTTGGGAGGAGTCAGCCAGGACAGGGAGATGACCTCTGGAGACGTGGCCACGGCCTGGACGTTCTCAGGAGGACGGCTCGGCACTGAACGAGTAGAAAAGGACATGTTAGAGACTACAGGGCAGAAATGCATGGCAGTACCCTCTAACGGCCACTAGATGGTGACAGATCCTCACACATGCTCCTTACATCAAAGCCTCCTGCCCTACATTTATCAGCTGTCTTAAACAAATAAATGTCAAACCAGGATTTTTCTTTGAATAGTTTAGAAAAGTCTGGGAAAGTTTGAAAATTTTTTTTGATCGTATCCAGTTCATGACAAATATGGAGATCAATTATTTTGGAAAGATTTAAAACAGCGGTATATAAATTTTTTTTCCCCTATTTGTGAAACTATCATTATGTTGTAACAGCATGGTATGAAGAGATAATCTCATCTAAAGAAATACACTGCTCTGTCAGAAGCAACCAATCATAGACAAGACGAGGGTCTTAGCGCAGTCAATAACTCTGTTGTATGCGCTGCTCACACCCACCCCCTTTCTCTCTGCCTCTCTACAACTAGCAACCCACAATGGAGCCTGTCGTGAATGCTAAGGCTAGTTAGCATGACCACTGATCACAGCAGATAAACCGTTTTCCTGGAATTGTAAGTTGTTTCTCTGCCATCACCATACTGAGTTTCACGTACACAAGGTTGATTGACAGTGCTTAGATCCCTCCTCCTGGCTCTGATTGGTTGGGAGCAGAGGGTTTCTTCAGACAGCACAAGTATCTCGATGTTTTCACAGATTATGTCTCATATTACATTGTTACAACATGGCGACTGTTTTAACAACTATGTAAACAGTCTATTCTTGTAAAGGATACATGCCAGAGCTTTAAGGACAACAAGTTTTCAGTCTTCTAAAGGACAACCATCTAATGTTGTATAATAACTATATCCTAAAACAAGGACTGTATTCTATCCCACTTTTTAATTGACCAAAACGTTTCAGTTCAATGGCCCTCATTTACCAAGTCTAAAAAGAAAATGTTTTCCTACCGTCCTCCAGAGAGGTAGCAGCCACCTCAGTGGAAGACGGCCCGGTCCCGGCGCTGTTGCTGGCCTGGACCACCACTCCGTACTGGGTGAACTTCTTCAGGTTGTCCAGGACCAGGCTCTCTGCGTTGTCCCCGGTCGTCTCCACGCTGATCACGCTGAACTGGTAGTTCCCCCCGGAGCTGTACTCCCGGTAGCCCACCTGGTAGCCGCGGATCGCCCCGTTCTGCAGGTGCTTCTTGGGCGGCTGGCACACAAATCATACGAGTGACTGGAAACCTCGTTTCTTAACACAATGTGATGTAAACAACCCAGATTCCCACAAACTAGTATTTTCCCTACATTTTCTTGTGTGTACTTTAAAAACTTTGTATTTATTTAAATCCTGGAGAAGAAGTCCGTAGTTCATCACCCAGGTGTGTTTTATTGTCACGATACATTTGTTAGAAGAAAAAAACAAACATGCACAACTGACTAGTGCCTTGTGTTCGCCCACTTCAAGTCAAGTTACAAAACCAATTTTAAGAATTTTAAACTCCACTGAACCATATTGGGAACCATTAACCACAAATAGAAAAAAAGAAAATTGCCAGTCTACAAAAAGTCTCAAGGCCTGTACCAAAAATTCCTCCTGGAGGTTACGACTGGAACCTTTGTATTGAATATATACCCTCGATATGTATGCATATATATATATATATATATATATATATATATATATATATATATATATATATATATATATATATATATATATATATATATATATATATATATATATATATAAAATGTTTAATGCCTTAAAATCAATGTAATTAATTAATCAAAATTAACAAGCTGATTTTCTGTCCTTAAAAACAAACAAAAAAATCATCTTAATTTCCAAAAGTTTTGGGGAAGATCAATGTCCTGCTACATCTGGGTCAAATTACCACAACATGTCAGAAACGCCAAAATTTAGTGTTGGTAGTACGGTGGTTTTGGGCTGCTGGTGTAAATTATGTTGCAGTGAATTTTGTTCTCCTGCAGAAAATCCTGAAAGGGAAAGAGTTCATGAGTTCTTTAATTCAACCACCTCTTCGTTTTGCAGAATTACAGTGACCCAAAGAACACCAGCAAATCCATCTCTGAATGGTTTAAAAAGAAAAAAGGAAGAATGTTAAAAGTCCTAGTCAAATTCTGTAGTTATTTCTGACTAATATGACTGTAAAAAGGGGATTCATGATGGAAAACCCTCAGTTAAAACAACTCTTCACAGAAGGACACACCAACATTCTTCCTCAGTGACGTAACAAATTCTCTGATAGTTTCTGCAAACAGTTGATGGGACATGTCTCTTCTCAAAGTCAACAGCAGCAGTGTGCTGCGTCTGGGTTGCATGTGGTAGAAACATTGTACTTACCCTCCATGTGACCCGGATGCTCTGAGAGGAGAGGGCTTCCAGCTGCACTTCTTGAGGAGGACCATCGGGAGCTGCGATCACATCATCCACACCATTCAGATATGGAAAAAAAAAAGAAAACAGAGTATGAAGAGTGAGTATGTGAACAGATGGGACGCTTGGAGTTGCTGGTACATCCTGAGGTTGAGGAGAAGCGCCCCGCAGCGCCACAGAGGGGTGAGATGAAGGAGTACCGGGATGATTTCTGTTGACCGTGGTGTGACATTTACTACTGAGGCCGCTAATTGAAAAGTTCTCCTTTTAGACTCGGGTCAGCGTGTGTTCAATAATGCAACGGAGCCAATGGGGCTCCGGGTTGGAAATGTTCTCAATTCGGTTAACAACACCTTCTCATTTCTGAAACCTAATTTATTTGTATGATTAAATTTGATATTACATTTTAAAAAAGAAGAACAAGTTTATGAGTTATTTAAAGTATTAGGTCTTTTACAGCCACACAGTATCAATCAAATAATTATGTCGTCTTCAGTTGTTACAAAAATGCCGTATATCAAATGTGACTTAAATTAAATTTGACTTGGCAAAATTTAATTGAAATTGAAGCTCTGCCTCTTTAAGAAGCTCCTGCATCATCGGATGCTCCGCCTTCAAGTAGTAGCTTCAAAATTTCTCAATTAAGTGTTTGCAAATGTTTATTATTACACTGAGAAATCGTTCGTATGGTGAGCCCCGGTTCCACATTGCTAATTGGAGCTGCTGCTAGTTTGAAGGGGATTCAAGGATTTCTCAAACATTCATGAAAGAGTCAAGGTGACACTCCAGGTGCGTATTTGATGAGGAAATAACGTTATAACACCGAAAAGTTGATTTTACATATAGATGCCGTCCGTTCCGACTCACCTGCTTCATCTGTGGTGATGGTGAGCTCGTTGCTGGCCTCGCTCTTCCCGATGAGGTTCTTGGCAAACATGCGGATGTTGTAAGTCGAAGAGGGGTGGAGGTCGATGATGGTCGCCTGGTTCAGCTGAGGCGAGACGTCTTTGGTCTTCTGAGCCGTGTCCCAGGATGCTGAGCGGGGAAACACGGAGGTTTTTATTGGGGTGAGTGAAGGCAGATTAAAGTAAGTCCTGTTAAATCCCAGCACTGACTCAGAAGCGTATGACTCTGGGGACTGTTTTTGCACCTGATTTGTTTTTGCTCTCGATGTCAAAGCCTGTGATGGGACTGTTGCCATCAAACCCCATGGTCCATCGCAGCGCAATGGTTCTGTCCTTCACTTCTCTGATCTCCACCTCGGGAGGATCCGGCGGCTCTGTGAAGCAGGAAGTCGTCCGACATGGTTTACTCTAAGCAACACCTCAGTTATGGATCTGTTCTCAGAGCACTTCGGTGGGTCAGTTCTACCTTGCACTGTGAGCTGAATGATTCCTCTGTCTTCACCAAAGGAGTTGATGGCATGGCAGGAGAAGAAGCCCGAGTCCTCCCTCACTGTAGGCATGATCTGGTGGATGTAGAGGGAGGCGTTATGATGGACATTAGCAGAGAGGTGGATGGTGTAGAAACGGTTTTTTTTATAAGAAAACAAAACAAAAAAAAAGAGGCTTTTTTGCCTCCCCCTATTTGTAAAACCAGAAATGGACCATGGAAGCTTAACTGATTAGATTATTTATTCAGTGTAATATATTTGTAAAGAAATAAAAATCCAGTTTATTGTTCTGTCTCATTAGGAGCTCCTGTTTCAAACGGTTTGTTATTCGCTGAATGTGGAATACTCGTGTATTTATATGGGATGCAGCCCGTTTACAAACATTATTATACTTAAGCCCCTAAACAGCAATACTCAGATGAATGTGTTTATTGTATTTTACAAATTTACTTTTTATGTGAGATGAGGATAATGGAGAAAAATGGTAACAATGACAAATGAACTGAAGCTCACCCAGACAGTAGAGGTGTGCTATGCTGCATGTTTTTGGTATCAATCGGAAGTCAAAACGGCGATATTTATATCGATACAGATCTCGGTCCAGTTCAACAAAAATATTTCTAGAGCCATAAAAGCAACACTACTCTTCAAAACAAAATCATTGTTTTTCTAATATCAACAATAGGACATTTGTTTAGATTTTTAATTTCAAAATGAACAATTTTACTTTTGTTTTTAGGTTTAAAACATTCAAATGCATGAAAGTTTGGTTGCTTTCTTCTCTTCCAGTAATTTTCCTGATGTTAAAGCCAACTATACATCTCTCTGCATGTAGCTATATCTCTATGTATATGCATAGCTACATGTGTTACCATCATTATATTAGCATCATTTCTTCACATGCGAACAGCTCCGTCCTCACCTGCAGGGTGGAGATGACTTCATCGCCCACCTCCTTAACGGAAACAACATAGCGGCTGGTCTCCGGGTTGATGATGCGTTCCTCTTTCTCCCAGCGCACCATGATGGGTTTTTCTCCGTGGGCAGTGCAGCTCATCTTCTTCTCCTCTCCCTGCGTGGCCAGCGTGGTGTTTGGGTAGGATGTGATCATGGCAGGAACTGAGGAGACAAACAGGCGTATCTGTCAGAATTCCCTTGCAGGTGGTTTTGGTTCCATATCCTGATGCGGCACAGAGAGAATCCTATTTTTCTCGTTTGCAGGCAGTCAGAAACAGCTCACTTTCTGAAAGTCCTGTGCATACTTAATGAGCTGTAAGCACACATGAGGTTTCGCTTTAATGCTGACTTTAAGGAAGCGTGTGGCCCTGCTGCGTATCTTGTATCAGAGGCTCCTTAATGGTGCAGGGAGGCTGTAACAACCCTCTGAAGACACCACACTTAACGCACAATAACGACATGCATGGCTCATTACACCCACAGCGGAGTGTATAACAACCTCGTACTCCCAGACGCTTTCGCACACACATGTATACTCACACACACATTCAGTCTGGGCCTTACACACAAACACACACCCACACACACACACACACGCACACACATGAAAACGCAAAGCATAACTCCGATGATGTGATGGAAAGTGTCAGGCAAGAGGTTGCAAACATTTAAGCCTCATCTCTTATTCACTCTGCCGCCATTTGGGGCTCGGCTACGGAAACGAATGCTGATTTATTTTGCATGACAAGTATGAATTTTTTGTGAGACACATTTGGGACGAGCGCCGGGGAAAAAACAGCTGCCTGGGTTTTATGTAAACATTTTCGTTTTAGAGCGCGGCTCCTTTGATCCCGCCCTAAAAAAAGGCTCGGTTGTTTGTTGACACCTCTGGCAGGGTGGTGTACTCTGCTAGGTGACAAAATATGGGGAAAGCGATACGGGAGGCTGACACCTTTCCAGCCATTAGGTCTACAGAGGATGTGTGGAGGGCGAAGCGTCACACGTTTCAACACTTTGGGGATTAAAAGGGAAAATCCCGTCTGTCAAGGTACACTCCCGATGTCTGACATAACAGGAAACGATCAGACTGTAGAAAAAAACAAATTAATAGAAGCTGAAAAGAGGAAGTAGCAGAAGCAGTACTCCAAAATTCAAATTCTAGGCCAGAAAAATCAACTAGAAAATATCAAACTCCAGCCTCACAATTCAACATTTATAAAACAGTAATAATCAATAATAAAACTGTAATAATCTGTGCCTCATTAAATCAGATGCCACTAATAAATTTGTAAAATCTTTTATATTAACTGTGTTTCTAAACAGAAACACGTTATTATTGACTTTTCTTGCTAACTGTGGTCAGGCCGCATATTAAGAACAGTTCTTAAATCTTCCACAAGATGAAAACATGAACTTGTGTCGTTGTCTTAGGTGAGATATTCATGGTTTCATTAAATCAGTTAGAAGAGGGCAGATTGCTCATCTAGGGTTAGGGCTCACGTTCACTGTTCTAGAATTTTGATGTTAGTGTTTCATTTTCTACAGTGAAAATGTTTTATGCACCGAATGATGATCAGGTTAAAACCATTTTCAGGAGTAATCATAGTTTCTAGCTGATTTTTTTTTTCTTCTTTCTGTTCATTTTTGTATTGGTTAGCTATAAAACACTTTGTATTTTAAGTGTGAATCGGTTTTGAGACCACGGTTACAGTTAACCATCATTGCAACATCTGCAAAGGGACAACAGGAGTAACTTCAAAGATACATAAATAAATCACTACATAATTACACCAGAACTGGCTAAAAATCATTCTCTCATCCTGAGCAAAGGTTGCTAGTCATTTTGAAGTGGTTTTAAAATGTCAGCCATCACTTTTTTATTAATTATTTAGTGCGATGTAAATTATAGCTGTTCATGTCTGCTGGAATTTCCAAAACCTGATCAGTCTCCAGATGTTTTCCTTGTTAAAGGGAGCAAAATCAACTTCTTTGAGCTTTACTTTACGCTGTAAATTCATTCCTTCATCAAAAACACTCCTGAAGCGGGTTGTAAACAGCATCATGGGGAAGCATTGTTGTTATGATGTGCTGAACGGGAAGCGTCGTAAAGGATTAAAGTTTCTTAAAAAGGGCAATTTCAAGGCTTCACATTCAACAGTGATGCAAATACAAATTTCTGTTAATGATTTTTGATGCATACAGCATTTTCATAACAACTGAATGTATCGTAGTTAATTGTGGTATAAAATGGCACAATGTGCCAGTACCAACATCTGGTTGTTGATCATGACTCTTGATGTGGAAAAAAGTGTTTCCAACGCAGTTTTGCAAAATATAGCTGAAAAACCACCTCATCCTAGAGCAAAAACATTTTATTGAAAAATAAAATATTGTTTTAATTGCCATGTTTCCACTAAGCAAATTTATTTTTCAAACGTGAAATTGCACAAGTACAAGAGCACAATGAAAACGCAGATACTGTCAATGCATTTCAATAAAGACATCTACAAGGTTAACACACCAATGGGTATTTATATTAGTATTTATTACATATATTCTTAGTGGAAGAAAACCAAGGTTTTATTTTATAATTCCTAAAAGTAGCTGCTCAAAACTCTCCAATCTCGATTAAAATTGTGTCAACTGAACATGTCTCCAAAATAATGTCCATGAAGAGCAGAAAAGAAAGACTCAATAATCAGAGTGTGTGGAACACGGCGAGGCCTCTGGGAAGCGGTTTGTGTGTGCATGTAAATTCAGCAGAGAGTATGTGTGTGTGTGTGTGTTGGGGTGTGTGTGTGTGCGGGTGTGCGTGTGTGTGTGTGTGCTCTTTGTGTGCAGCTGAGACAACCCTGAGGCAACGGCTGGACCCTGTGATTGTTGTGCTGATTTATTTTTTTAATATGCTGCAGAATTATCGCAAAAAGTGCAGAAGAAAAGAAGAGCTGTGATGCAGGAGGAGCGGACGGCGCCACACCAACAGTTCTGGTGATGGGTTTAATATATATATATCTTAACTGAATGTTACTTAATGTTTCTGTTCTCATGGATCCTTGTGGGCTGGTGTGTTCATGTTGACATGCACATCTGGAGAGCAGTGAATGCCCTTCAGTTTTGTGCTGCAGAGCGACACATCAGCAGTTTGGCTGTTTGGAAAGTGAAGAAGAAACAGCCGAGCATGCAGCGCATGTTTGCTGCGCAGTACAAAGTGTATTTTATGTGGAGGTGAGGAGAGCCCTGTTCCTCCACAGCAACCCAGAGGGCAGTGATGATACGCTTAAGCCTGCAAGGGATTGTGGGGGATAGGCTGGCTGCTGATAGGTTACTCCCCTGAGACAACCCCCCTGTACACTCCCTCTCTCTTTTCCTCCCCCCCTCCCAGCTCCCTGTCACCTGGCCAGGTTACCATGCCAACCAGCATCGGACAGTCTCTCCTCCTCTCTCTCCACCTCACCCAGGCTCCTCTCTCTCTCTCTCTCTCTCTCTCTACTCCTGGCAAAAAAAGGGGCCATTTCTAGTAGCCAGGAATAGAAAATGGACCTGCCATTGATTTCCACAGGAGTGGGATGATTGCACAATCACGTCCTGCAATGTCGCAGTGCAGAGGGCGGGGGGGGAAACATCACGAAAAAAAAAATGTTGCCAATGTGTCTAACTGCCGGTGTTAGTGATGTGGCAAACAAAATTAGCCAGATGGGCTAGACGGGAGGATGAAAATGATACGACATAATTACAGGTGGATGGCTAATTCAGTGACAGGCCATTCGGCTGTGGTCAGGAGGTAAAAAAAAAAAAAAAACACGGGTCATTGGGGTGAGATTATGGTTATTTTCAGCTTCATCTGAGTGGGATTACTTGTTAGTTGTAACTAAAGGACAGAAACATTATACTTCCAATTTGTTATTGTGGAAATCTGTTGTTTATTAACAGTTGGTGGCATTTTGTGGTTATAAATGTCCTGATTCACTTCAGTTTATTTGTACGGTGAAAAATTTACAACTAATGCCATCTTAAGGCACTTTAGAAGGAAAACTGACCCAATTTATATCCAAATATATGTCGGCTTTAACACATATTTCCATTAAACTGAATAAATTCCAACTTGGTTCTAGTTGAAATACAATGCAGAGCTAAGAAAAATGTATGTGAAGAAACCCAGCTGATTACGTCGAATCACTGACTTTGCAGCAACCTAAATGTTTAACATGATCAAACTGTAGTGCGCATTCATGCTTACCCGTATATATTCATAGAAAATTACGCTCATTAATAATTATTTTATTAGTAATTTGGCATTTATTTGCTCAACAGGCACATTATTTTGTACTTCAGAACAGGGATCAGATTTCAGGGTTCTGACAAACCACATTTTCCAGCTGGGAGTGTAATACTGGGAATTTTGGGATCTATTTGATACCAAGTATAATTAATATCACCGATACCACCGATTATAATTGAATAATTTGGTGATTTTACTTCAGTTAGTTCATTATTATAAAAGGTTTTATACAAATGCATGTGTCTTTTTATGAACTTTCTACAATAGAAGACAATTTACCAGTATAGAAATAACATAATTCCTCTACAAACAACTGTTCATTAGTTTAAGTTAGTGTGTAACTGTAATCTACATTTAACCTACATAGGAAAATATGCTATTTTTAGCCTGGTGTAGTTTTAAAACGGTGCTACCGTAATAGAGTGACTAAGTGGTTTGTGTCCATTTTTTTGACCATAAATTTTTACACCTCCAAGTTTTGCTCCTTTACTTTGTGTTTGAGATTATAATCTCTTTGTTGCTGTACTGCAGGAACCTGTTAATGTTCTAAGTTTTACCCTTTTCTTTTTTTCTCCTCTGTGTGTTTTTGTTTTTAAAGAAATATTTACAATATTTTCAAACTTCACAGTCAAAATGTCGTTTTTCAAAGTGAGACAAAATTGGCGTAGCCTTCTTTCAACCTGTCGACGGACGACTGGTGCAACATTTTCTACTCCATGAAGCCGGGAAACTCAGGAAACTGATAATTTTTTTTCTGGTAGATCTGAGCGATTCACTAGAACTGTAATAGATTATTCCTCAAACTGCACGATCTTCAGGAGATTTATGCCTCACAGTGGCCGTAACTTCTCTTCTTTTTGTTTGTTTGGATCTTGGTTTTAAAATAAATATCCACCCTGTGGTCCACATGCATTGTGCTGACATGGGAGTCTGTGGGTTGGGCCACGCGGCGGCCCAGCACCACGGAGAGCGCTAGGCGAGGGGACGTGAACATGCGGCTTTTCGCCCCGGGGGCCAGACTGTATGTGGGTGCTGAAGAGGGGTGGGGGATGGGAGAGGGTTAAAAAAGCAAAATCGCACATCATTGACTGGTTCAATGGCCGTCTGCAATGTACTGAAATAATTCCCTTAGCTGCACAATTGGCTCAGACATGGAGCATGATAGCAGCCGTGTGCCTGGCAGTAGAGCTGCACAGAGGAGGGCTGGATAATGGTAATATCACATGAAGGTCACAAGTAGATAAATATTTCATCTCCTTGAACCCTCTTGTATTATGTCATATTGCGACCACATATTTTCAGGACTTTTGTTCAAATGGCAGCACATGATGATAAAGTGGAAAGAAGGTTTTGGCAAATAAAGATCTAAAAGGCGTGAGCTTGTATTTAGCTGAATGCAAGGCAACCCTGGAAGAAAATCTGTTAGAAAAGTCTCAAGATTTTAAGGTTTCACTGTCCAGCAGGTCAACAACCCCAAACATGGAGATTAAAGCATATCTTGTGTTTGAATGGCTTCATCAAAACCCAGACCTAAATTCAAATCAAAACCTCTGAGTCTGAGCCATTTTACAAAGATAACCAGGCAAATTTTCAAGTCTCTAGAAAAGCAAAGCTGCTAGACTTTCCCCCCCCAAAAAAAAAAAAAGCCCTGTGAAAGTCTGAATAATAAAATCACACCCCACTTTTTAAATTATTTTTAAAAATGTCTACATCCTCCACTACTTTATCTTGGTGCGTCACATAAAATGCCAAAAAAATTCACTAAATTTAGGAACAAAATGTGAAAATCCTCTGGGGGTGTGAATACTTTTGCAGTGCAGCGTGGAAATCTTAACGGACAGCTCAGTGACCATGAGACCATTTAGCGCCGCTCTCTGCTGAAGCTTCATTATACACTCTGGCCTCATCACCGTCTTCAGACATTATGATGTCTAGCGGGCTTGATTGGTCTTAATTGGCTCTGATAAACATCGAGTGGCTGCTCACTGACTCTGATAGCATCCACTGTGCATTGGTAATGAATTGGCTGAATTGCATCTGTTTTGGATCCACTGTGGAGACGCTTGACTGAAAATTGCGTTAAAACCATCAGTTCAAGCTTCCACCTGCAGCCAGAGTGAGGACTAACTGGATCCACTGAAAAAACGGACGCTGACGGAGGCTGAGCGAACCCAAACGCAGGAGCTCTTTCGCATTCTCACACGGTTTAAAGCTGCAGCATGTAACTTTTATAAAATAATGTTTTCCTACATATTGAGACAGATAATCTGTGAAAAACTCCGAGCTCCTCTGCCTTCTCCCAGTGCTAAATAGAAACAACTAAGCTAGGAAGAGAGTCTTAGCGCTTATCAATCATGCTCACGTATGCGCTGCTCATCCCTGATAGCAGAGCCCGTAGTTAATGCTAAGGCTAGTTAGCATGGTAACTAACGCTTTTCTTTAAACGGTGAGTTGTTTCTCTCCCATTAGCACATTGAACATGATTGACAGCGATAAGACCCGCCTCCTGGCTCTGATTGGTTGTTTTTGGTCATGAGCGTTGTGTTTCTTCAAGCGGCAATAACAGCTCGGGGTGGATGTGAAGGAGATCTATCTTTTCACAGATTATCTGTCCATTATCGTACTGTCACAACATGGTGACGATTTTGACAATTATTTAAAAACTACATATTTCATAAGCGTTCCACACTGCAGCTTTAATTCTGGTGCAGCGAGGACAAGCTGTTAGAGCAGCCGGCACATGATGCATGGCGTATTATGACGAGACATTAGCTTGTGCGCACGCACACACGTCTCATAACAATGAAAGTGGCAAGTTATGACATCAGAATAGCAGCAATTCATTTCCTGGGGAGTCCACCACAATAGCGCGGTGGAGAGGGATCTACGGGGAAGCGCTAGCTTGCTCGTCTGGGCCATTATTCCTTTGTAATGGCTGTGGCGCAGCCAGCTCTTTATGTTAAATGGCGCGGTCCTGTGTGAAATGGGCGCCTTTGTGTGAGCTTGTTTGCTCACCTGAGAGCATCTCTGCCATCCGAGCATCTCTTCCATACATCTCGGATTCGCTCTATTGATTTTTCTCCTGTGTGTTTACTCACACATCAAGCCACATTTGGACAGCCGGTAACACACACACACACACACACACACACGCCATGCTATCCATCACATGAGCACGTCAGCCTGCGTTCCACCCTAATTGGCTCCTAAGCCTCTTAAGTAGCCACTGCTGATGGAATGGCGTAGGCTGGCCTGGATAAACAGCACGCAGCGTCCAGAACATCATAGCTTCAGATGGTCTACATTACACCTAGAAAACGTAGGGAGAAGCTTTAAAGGTTAATGAGCTCATTGTCTGAATGCACACACACATCCCCCACAGGGGACATGCAGCAAGGTGTGGCTCTCCTTGTGCCCAGGGGCCTTCCTCCTGCAGAGAGGAGACACAAATCAGGAAGGGAAAAGTGCCACAACAGCAAGATGGCTCTGGAGCAGAGAATGAGCCGGAGGGGCCGCAAACAGACACACAAAGGCCCGAAAAACAGGAAACACGACGGAGATCGATACTCTGATCTAAAGCCCAGGTTTCAGGGCTGCTTTGACATGTTATTTATAATGTGGGTTAATAGAAAAAAAGAAAAGAAGGCAAAGTAACGAAAGCGTCTCCAAGCTTCTGGGAGATCTATTGCTAAAAAACAATCAAGCATGACAGAGCAAACGCAGCAGCCTGCACTGAGGGAACAGTTAATGTGGGTTTTTATGCCTTTTATTCACAGCTTCTGCTATGATGACGCTCTACTACACTGTTTTTCAAAGTGGGGGTAGCGGGACCCATGGGGGACCAAACACGGTGTTGGGGGGGCCTCAGAAAATTAGAAAGAAGATGAAACAGAAAAGCAAAGAAATTTGACATGGTAATTTAACACACTGAAATTGTGTTAAAAATTCCTGCTCTTTCTGAAACTCCGCCTTCAGGAATTCAGGAAGTCCCCTCTATTAACCCTTTTGTAATGTTTTTGCCAGCATTGCACTGAGAAGTGGCTCCTATAACGAGTTCAGCTGATATACAGTTCAATTGAACTGTTCGCTAATTGCTGATGGCTAGTCTGAAGGAGCTGAGAGGGAAGGATGGCTGCTTAGAGAGGTGGAGGCTTGGAGAATGCACCATGAAAGCAGAGCGAGGTCCATCCAGGTGTTTTGCACAGCTGAGTGGTTGCCATGGGAGATTAAAGGATTTCTCAAACATGCATGAAAGAATCAAGTCAACATTGAAAGAATGTTTATGACAAGGGAATAACATCAGAACATCATGTAAAGCTAAAAATAATAATAAAAATTTACATGATACTGCTCCTTTAACAAAAAAAAAAAAAAAAAAGAAATTCTACACCGAAGTTAAACGTGATTAAACTTGCAAACTCTCTCCCAGAAACACATTCAAGTTGCAGACGGCAGCCTAACACATCTTCCAAATGACCTAAACAAAGTTTTTACAAGGTTTGAGTCTGGGAACATAATTTCAAAATCTGAAGATCCTACAATCACACAAACAACAGATAAACCTCTCATGATGCATAAGTGAAACAATTCTACAAAGAAGAGAGAAAAAAATAAATGCAAAACAGAAAGAAATCTATAAAGAGGAGCAGCACTATTTTACCACATCATGAAGTTTTCCAATATTTTTAGATGCGTAGTTCTAATTCTGAGCCTTCAGTAAGACGCGGTCACAGAGGAACTCTACCGTTTGGCAGACAGCGAGGATCTCGGCAGGAAGTCCTCTGGTTAAGGTTGATAAGAGCTGCAGGGTCGTAAGCCTCATCTAGCAATGACTGATCAAAATGTGCATCCAGCCAGAATAAAGCTGGAGATGGCACACTGTGCATAAAAAAACAACTCTGGCATTTTTGAAAAAAACAAACAAACAAAAAAACAAAAAGTGATAAAAATGTTTCTGTCTTTTAGCAAATACAAGGTGAAGAAATCTCCACACTTCTCTCAAATGCCTGCTCCACAAAAATTCCTCATTGCAGTTTCTGGCTATAAGCAGAATCCAGGGTTTAATCCAAAGTACTTAAAAATCCCCACTTTCTCACTCAGCAACTAAATTCTTTACTTTCACCAATGCAACAGCAGCAGTTAACAGGAAGTACAGGCTCTGTGCAGAGCAAGCGGCAGGATGCCATCGCTTAGACACCATGAATGCAGCTTCACCTCTGAGTTTTAGCTGTAACTGTCACTAGAACATCACCAGACAGGGACAAACCACCCAAAGGTGCAAAGGGCTCCCTGAGTCTTTTCAGAACAAAGGTATTTAAAGATCAGACTTACTTTTGACGTTCAGATACATGGACTTGCTAACATCGGCCCCGACGTCGTTGCTGACCCGACAGAGGTAGAAGCCGCTGTCTTCCTCCAGCACATGCTTGATGAGCAGAGAGCCGTTCACCAGAACTTCGATGCGAAAGCCTGAGTTGAGGGCGATGGGTTTGAACTGAGGTACCCCGGCACCTTTCAGAGAAAGCAGAGCAGGATGATCTCTTGGGTTAGACTGTGAGAAAGTCATTGCAAAAAAAATGGACATTTGTAAAAATGAAGGAAAGTAAAATGTCGTTTACTAATATGGCAAACACTTAGGGGTGCCTTAATCCCTGTTCATGCAGTGTATTGTCTGTTTCCCAAAGCTCCCAACCCACAGAGCTCCTCCAGACTAGTGGTAGCAGCAATTAGCAAACACCTGGTGGACCTGATCTGCTGAGATTATCATACAAACTACAATGCTCCTAAATACGACAATAAATAAGAAGTATTGTTGTGATGATGTGCTGAAGGTGGAGTAATGGAAATGGTAGGAGCTTCTTAAAGAGACAGAATTCAATTTCAAGGCATCGGATAATAATTTAAATGCCTTTTAAGTTGTTTGTGACATACACAGCATTATCATAAAAACTACAGCATAGTTACACGATTGTGCTACAGAATGGCACTATCAGGAAAATACATGGTACCGCCCCTTTAAAAGGTTTCCTTCAGAATTGACCAGTATTTAGCTCCAGCTTCAGTCACCTGCTGAAGAATAGTATCATCACAGCATCATGCTGCCACCATCGTGTTTCACAGTGCTGAGACACTGTCTGAGTTCCCTCACATAGATGTTTTGCATCCAGATGAAAAAGTTAATTTTTTTTCTGCCACCAGCACCTTCTTTTCCACATGTTTGCTTTGTTCATGTAAGTTTGAGCTTCTAAGACCCAAAACCAAAATCTCCAATCAAGGCAGTGGATGATTTGGTTCATGGACTTACTTGAATATATATATAAAAAATATATACCCTTTATTTCTTGCAAAAATATAGACAATTACTAAAAATGTATTTACAACTTAGATGAAAATGAAAGTTAACTCATTCTGATGTTTTGAGTTCAAAAAGTGGTAAAATAAAAAAAAAAAAAAGTAAAAACCTCCTATCATCACTCTGGACATTTGCCAAACAAAAGTGCCCCCAGCACACACATGGTGTGTTTTTAATCCCTTAAATTAATGGACGGCTCTAAAAGTTACCAAAGTAATCGAAATAATCCCAAATATAAAAATTAATTACAGAATTTGCTTCTAAACTAACTTAAGTATATTCTAACTACCCAAAGGAAAACTAAACTGATAGAAACTAAAACTGACAAAAAGTCAGCATAAATGGCCACATTACAAGCATTTGTTTACCTTTGGAGTATTCCCACTGGATGGTAGGAACTGGATAGCCTTCAGCTGAGCAGTTGAGGATCACCGCCTTCCCGTAGATGGCATCCTGGTCCTTTGGTTGCACCACAAATTTAGGAGGAACTGCAAGTAAAACAGACTTCTGGTTATTGATGCTTAAATGTGTTTCAGGTTATTTTTGGATTCTGAAGCAAAAAAAACCCCCAAAAAACTAGGCGCTTCTTCTCTCTTTGCTCACCTCGGACGATGAGCTGACTCTGGTGCTCCACAGCAGCAGCCTGGTTGCGAGCGATGCAGGTGTAGTTTCCGTTGTGGGCCAGCGTGAGGTTGGAGATGCGCAGCGAGCTGGTGAAGTCGATGTTGTCGATGGTGACGCCCAGGCTGGCCGGGATAGGCCGGCCGTCTTTCTGCCAGGTGATGAAGACGGGCTGGTCGCCGGACATGACGACGCACGGGATGAAGACTCGCTGGCCGATGGAGAACCGGGGAAACTCAAACGGGTGGATGGTAGGTGGGACTGCGGAAGAGACATGCAAATTGATTTCCCCTGCAGGCATGTGGCTTACATACTGTTCATTAAAGTTTAACATCAGCACATGTTAGCATTTCTCCTCCACATCCCAGGTTTTTTTTTTTTTTTTTTTGCAGGAATGAAAATTGCTTATTTTCTGTGAATCAGCTAAAATTTCTCTAATAACACGCAGACAACATTCCTACTCCTCCCCTCCCCACCTTTTTTTGCTCTCTGGGGACGCTGCAGCCATCGTGAGAAGCAGATCCTTTGGAAAATTAATGATTTAAAATAGCATTGGAATAAGCAGCACTTCAGTGCTTATTTAATTCACAACAAAATAGGGATAATAGGCTCCTGGGGATTCCCTCTCGGAAGCGGAGGAATGCTAAACAGCCGAGAGCCAAATTAGCCGAGGTGGAATCGCAGTGTAGCTTTTGCCTACGCTGTGTGATTTCCCCCCTTCGCGCACTCGTTAGCTCGTCAGGGCCCGTCAGAGAGAGGGAGGGGCCGGGTTTACCCATCCGGTGTTGCAAATTATGCAGCGTCACAGAGGAAAGAGCCATCTGAGGTTATCTTCATCTGGCTGTGCTCAGCACCGATGCATATTCCGGTGCGTTTCAGATGAACTGGCTGGCTGGGATGATGGAGATGAGCTCTGCTATGTGTGTGTTACATAGAGCAACCAACAAATATCTGTGTGAACTGTGAAATGCATTTTCTACATCACGCAAATTAAACATGGTATAGATCTATAACTTTGCAATGTTGTCAATAAATACTCATTTATATCCGTGAGAAAACGGAAAGGTTTGGAGACATAAAACAATATGAATCTGAAGTTCGTTTAGAATATGTTCATCCTTGTTTTTTGAAAGTAGCTCATTCTGAATCACAGATTTAAAAAAATGGATGAAAGAATGGATGCAGAAGTTTCAACCTCGGAGAACAAACTTTAAATATGATTGTTAGTTTATAAATCACTGAATGGCTAATCACCAAAATACATTAAAGATTTGTTATTTTATCAACCTTCCAGACCTTTCAGGTCTTCTGGTTCTGCTCTGCATCCCCAGAACCAGAACCAAACAAGGAGAAGCAGCATTCAGTCTTAATGCTTCATTAATCTGAAACAAACTTCCAGAATCGAGTTGCCATCGATTAAAAACAATGGTGTCATTGTTAATATATTTGATGTATAACTGATGATGAATACTCTTGATGGGATTTGGCAAACATGATGCTTACGGCTTGTTTCAAAGTTGGTATTATGTTTTCATCATGCCTTGCTGCTGAAATGTGCTACACAAATCCATGAAGCCTTTCTGGGATGTGTGTAACCTGTGTGCAGAGAAATCTCTACAGTTTGGGACATTGATGACCGTGCACGCATTAGCCTCATCATTAATTTAATGATAAATACACACATGCCACCAACGTTCCCCAAACAGCACCGCATATTGGCATCCGTCACAATGCAAAACCAAGAACTACAAATTGTTGCTGCAACAAAAATAGCATTATTAATATCCATCCATCCATCCATTTTCTGAACACCCTAGTGGGGTCAGGAGGGTTGCTGGTTCCTATCTCCAGCTGCGTCCCGGGCAAGAGGCGGGGTTCACCCTGGACAGGTCGCCAGTCTGTCGCAGGGCAACACAGAGACATACAAGACACACAACCATTCGCACACACACTCACACCTAGGGAGAATTTAGAGAGACCAATTAACCTGACAGTCATGTTTTTGGACTGTGGGAGGAAGCCGGAGAACCCGGAGAGAACCCACCATGCACAGGGAGAACATGCAAACTCCAAGCAGAAAGACCCCGGGCCGGGAATCAAACCCAGGACCTTCTTGCTGCAAGGCAACAGTTCTGCCAACTGCGCCACTGTGCAGCCCGCAT
The DNA here is from genome assembly GCF_019740435.1 of Gambusia affinis. NCBI lineage: Eukaryota > Metazoa > Chordata > Actinopteri > Cyprinodontiformes > Poeciliidae > Gambusia > Gambusia affinis. The sequence continues at coordinate 18,987,936 of NC_057882.1, forward strand.
TATTAATATTTGGGTGAATATTCACCTAGTCTGACTTCCTAACTGCGTGGCATGCATTGCAGCTGTTTAGACCGGGGCCTTACCTTTAACAGTAACGTAGACGCTCTGGTGAGTGGACAGCTGAGGCTGCACCAGCACGTTACACGTGTATTCTCCTTCGTCCACATCCTTCTGCACATCAAACAGCTTCAGGGTGCCGTTGTTCTCAAAGGCCCGCTGCCGGTGGTTGTACGGCAGCAAATTGGAGTCCTTGTACCACTTGATGGAATAGTAAGGGTAGCCGATGACGCGGCAGTGGATGTACATGTCCCGCCCAGCAATGGCAGTGAGGTTTTTCATTGGTCTGATGCTGGCAGGCCCTTGAGGACAACATTGGAGAGACAACTCTCTTAAAATGATTTTGAGGCTTGTGGGGTTGGCTGAATGATAGCTGTGCTGTGTTGTGTTTGTTCTAAAAACAACACAAAGGTTACATGCCTTGTTTATTCTTAAAACAAAGTGAGAGAACAAAAACCTGACAGGGCGTTCCAGAATGCCTCACTACGTTTTCTGCACAACATTGAAAAAGTGTCAATCTCAACCAGAAACATAACCTTTCTGCTTTTCTCACTCATGATTTGAGTTATTTGCATTACCACAAAATAAGTCGTACAAGAGGTCCTTTAGTATAATTTGATTACAATTCTATTTCTACAAACACAAATTTAACTCTGTACCTCATCAGCTTCCATAGGACACTTAATGTCCACACAGTTTTCCCTCTGTATTATCAGAACTACCCAAAACTTATCAAGCTCCACGGCTGCAAAAAGGATTGGCTGTCCCTCTCTAGAGTGGCACTTTCTGCTCTACATTACAGTTTTATTTTGAAAAATTACCCTTCTTCTTTTATAAGTATGAATCAACTCCGGCTCTCATGATATTCAGGAAACATTTTGGTTTCACTGTGTAGCTTGATGCTTTTGTGACACATTAGATGTTTTTTCTAGGTCCATCTGACATTGCAAAACAAATATTTAAAAATTGACTTCTTATCAACAATTATCTACCATTTTAGTGCTCAATCCAATTGTTTCTGCTTGTAACAAGTTCTTGTGGAACAAGATGTTACAATATTAGAAAGCCATGGTATGACTTCTCCACAGGTTGGGTCGTTTCCATCGCAATGGCTGTCAGACGTTAGGGCTGTAAATCAAATATGTCAACCTTTGTTTTATTGCATTCAAGTTTGGTTTGCTACTCACTTGTGTTGTTGTTTTGTCTTTTTACTGCAGTGAATACAACACTTTGCTTTCTCTAAAAGAGAGTACCTTCCAACCGTATATCGGAAGACATCCACTGGTATAGACTTTCATACTTTGTATAAGTAAGTAAAACACAAATCTTTAAAATATCCAGTTAAATTACACATGTGGAGTTTAGTTCAACTCCTATTTAGATCATTTTTGGAACAACTGTAGATATGAGAGAAATAAAAAACATTCTTTCTCAGCACTGAAATGTTTCAGTTGAAACCAATGTTTATTTTTCTTCCAAAGTATTAGACAAAGACCTAAACACTTTTCACAAACTTAGTGAGGCACTCCTTCTGCGTCTGCACATCTCGGTGCTTTTAAGGTCGCATCAAAACGAAACTTCTCAAGACATGTTGATGTGTGTATGTGATGGTGTGCTGGAAGAGTTGATCTGACAAGCACCTCTTACGTTTATTCGCGCCTGGTAGGAAACCGTCCCTGCCGAGTTGTTGCAGATGCAGCGGTACACCCCTCCGTCAGGGACCTGGGTCTGGGTGATGTTGAGGTGGCTGACCACGTGGCCTTCGCCGTTGGTGTAGTAGGAGATGCGGTGCCGACTGTCCCGGATCACAGGTTCGTCATCCAGCGACCACGTCACCCTCGGCTCCGGTGTGCCCTTCACCGTGCACGACAGTGACACAAACTCGTTGACGTTGTAGACCTTCTCGCTGAATGAAGCCAGAATCTTTGGGGTGCCATCTGGACACAGATGGGATTTAAATATAGTCACATGGTGTCTGCTAAGATCATCAAAGTATGTTAGAAAATCAAATTTAAAATGACAGAACAAGTGTGTTGAAAATTCAGTCGACTGGGCATTAAAACGCTGAAATAATTATTCAAAACAGCAAATTGTGATGGACAACATGTGTTAGATTAAAAACTGCATAGAAGTTGCATTTAGAGATCACATATTCACAAACTGATACAAACGCTCAAGCACCCATTTATGACTGTGAGTCCTGACCTTCCAGTATCACTTGAACAAAGTCCTGGGCAGACATCTTGCCATGCCTGGCGAAGCATTGATAGGCTCCTCCGTCGCTCTTGGCCATTCCAGCCATAACCAGATTCTCTCTGCTTTGGCCTGTCATGCGGACACTGTTGCTGGGGTAAATGAGCTCTCCATTGCGGTACCAAGACAACTGATACTCCTCAGACCCAGTTACACTGCAGGTCAAGGAAACCTGGCTTCCCACGCTGCCTTTCACCTTCCGTGGACTCACTGTTACCTTCAGAGGTTCTGTGTTTTAGGGAGGTAATCAGACATCAGTGATTGATGTCAAGAAGGAGAAATATGTACATTGTCACATTAAGCACTTCAGACATCTATAAAACTGATTTAACTCCCCACGGTGGGTTAGCAGATTACCAATGAGCACTGACCTTTTACGTGCAACCTGCCAACAACCTCAGCATTGCCGTAGCCATTCCACACTTCGCACACATATGCCCCCGTGTCACTGGGCTGGGCCCTCTCTATCAACAGGCCTGTGACACTCTGTCGAAAGCGTGTGTCTGGTTCCAGCGGTCGGTTGTCCTTTAGCCAACGGTATTTGGGCGCCGGGTGACCTGAGGCCTTGCAGGGCAGCTCCACTCGATGATTCGTCATCACCTCGCGACGCTCGAAGCTGTCCAGTATGTGCGGTGCTGAGTTGGTTGGATCTGAAGGGCAAAAGAGCGAGGCGTAAGTTGGGCTGTAAGCTTTGTTGCTACAGGTTGAGATTTACCCAATGTGTGATGCTTGTCTTGGTCGTCCAGAGCATCTACTGAAATGTTTTAAGCAACTCGTGATTTTAAGGTCCAGGAACTTTCTACTAAACTTGTCTGCATTGAACTGAGGACACTGTGAACCAGTGAACAAATAAGTCAGATGGTGAGCACAAGGTCAGGAGCTCAGATTCAGCTCTGCCCTGACGACGTGCGCAAGTGTCCTTGAGCAAGAACCCCAGATTCGGATCTGTTTACGTCTTTAAGAATTTACACTCCCATTTTGTATTCTTGCATTTCTTTACTTCCCAGTTCCATTTTGTAGAACTAGTACTGCCTCTTTATATTACTGAAGAGAAAGAGCATTGTCTCTCACCCAAGTTCAAATTACCTTTCTGGCACATAATCTCTTTATTCAAGTGCTTTTATGTTGTCAGCTTCATTTCTATTCAAATGACCTACAGGATTTGTCACTAGTACAATTTTACAGCCATATGTTCCTTGGTTATATATGCACATATTTGCACTTTTAATTTGTTCTTTTGGGTAGAAAATCTCCCTCATGCTGGTGTTTTAAACTCTACTTTTAAAACTCTGGTGTCTTACCTGAGACAATGAGACGGGCACTATTGCTCTGTCGGGTCTCTCCTGTGTACCGATGTCGTGTCATACACCTGTAGTTGTAAAGCCCGTCTTCCATTTGCACATCCAGGATATACAGGGCACCCGTGGATGTAATTAGAAACCGTGACACTGAGAAGAAACACATTCAGAAAGCAATATCAGCACACTATAAAGCATTTCTAAGTGTAGATGTACCTTAATGATATCATAAAATCAGTGAAACATAGATGATAAAATTACACCAATAAATGCTTTAAATGCCTGTAAGGGAAGCCATTACAACATGTGACATATTTATGTTACCCACAAGGTAAGTGCACCACACTGCAAAGTTATCTATTTCTTCCCATGAAGCATCTTCTCTTGATTCATTAGTCCCTGCTGTGCTCCCACTCAGCTTAATTGTCTTGTGCAATAAACATTAAAAGAAATAGTAAACCACTGTATTACGCTAGACAAACACAACTAGAGTCTCTTATGTGGTTTGGTCTGTTACTGTCACTCTCATGGCAAGAAATGAACCAAAACAGAAACACAAAAGCACCGTGGTGTAAGGATTCACTCCACAGATGATTACTACAGCTAAAACAAACGTACAATATTTCTCGTAAAAACAGAAGTCTGTCAGCCAAGGCCCGTAAGTCCAAATGGGTAAACAAAACATCTTCTGCCAGGTCACCTTCACTCACTCCCTGATTTGACTGACTGTCAGCATCAATGGCTCCACTCAATGGGTCCCAGTAACACGTTGTAGTGCCTCCGTTCCTAGAGAATTCCTGTGCTGCAAAGTTTTGAGGCATCCCTTCTCAACACACCTGAATTCCCTCAACAGGATGTCAAATGATTACTGGTATCCAGTAACCATTTGATTCAGGTGTTTTGAAGCAGGGATGCATCTAAAGGTTGCAGGATAGAAGCTCTCTGGAACTGGACTTAGTCACGACGGCTCTTCTGCCTTTGAAAACACACCAGATCCTAGCAAAATGGTCTTCCAAATATTATTAAAATCAAATAATTGCTTTGGGATGCTTAGCGTGGTGCTCCAGTATTTTGGTCAATGACTGTACAATGATTTGGAGAATGCCAGAAAAAGGTGGTCCATTTTTCCATGGACTGCCATCTTTTGGAGTCTAAAGAATCGTGATTGACATGTGAAAGGAATAAGTGAAGGACCAGTTGCCTGCAGATTTCATCACAGGAGAAGGTTGGCTTTTTAAGATAATAATAATAATAAAAGAATACGTGACAATCACAGACGGTAGCAGAGAAAGACAGCTGAGTGTATTCGTTTTGTCTTATACATTGTAGAAGCGGGGAACGGAGAAGATCCAATATTGAAGTCACTTAGCAAATATTTGCAAGTCAAGTGAGGTACGCAGCCCTGTGTGATTGTAGTCACCAAACATCTGCTGCAGCCCATTTAGCTCCGAACGGCTCTGAGGCGCAGTGACAAGACTGTGTGCTGTGTAGCAGTGTAACACAGCTCGTTATCATGTAGCTCATCGCTCTTCCCTCTCTCTCCTGGGGGAAACTCTCACACACAGGTCTGCTCTTCCTTTTTTTTTTTTCCTCCTCCCGCTCCAGACTAAAGTGCGAGGAGCCGGGGATCACAGAGCTCTTTGATAAGGCACGGCTGCGCAGGTCGGATGGCGGTAATGTAACACTAATTTGCATGAACAAGTGGAAGGAGACGGAGGTAGTCAATATTTATGAGGGGGCGATGTGCGCCGTAGCCGGTGGCTGCCGGAGTATTTTATGTCACGAATGATGGAGAGGCCTATCAGGGATGGTGATCAAATGAGGCTGGCGCATGGCGGGGGGATTCTGGAGGTACTGTGAGACTCATCATGATGCAGACTTTATGGGGTGTTGAATTACCCTCATTTAGTCCTGTCATGCCAGTTTAACACTGATTAAGACGGCTGGGGGAGACTCTTACACAGCACATCTTTAAAATAAGGGAATATAGATCACCAAACACAGCACATAACAGCATCTATCTTGAGTTTGTTGGCGAATTAAAGCTGCAGTGTGTAACTTTTATGATGAATATTTTTTACATATTTGCTAAAACTGGCACTTTGTTGTGACAGAATGGTATGAAACATAATCTGTGGAAAAATGTAGCGCCTTTGCCTCCTCTTAGGGCTAACACAGAAACAACCAATCAGAGCCAGGAGGCGGGTCTTAGCGCTGCCTATGATCCTCCATGTGACGCTGTTCATCGCCTCCTTTCTTCTCCTCCTTGCTCTAACACAACCTGTTGTGAACGGTCAGGCTAGCTAGCATGCAACCAATGACCAATGATGACTGTAACAACAGTAAGTTGTTTCTCTGCCATTAGAACATTGAGCAGTGCCTTCACAATGTTGATTGACAGCGCTAAGACCCTCCTTCTGGTTCTGATTGGTTGTTTTTGACCGGGAGTGGTGCATTTCATCAGATGACAATAATAACTCAGAGAGGAGTTTGCGGAGATTGATCTTTTTACAAATTATCTGTCTGTCTTATAACAAACTGTCACACAATGGCACAGTTTTAACAAACATTCAATAAAAGTTACATACTGCAGCTTTAAGAAAGACACGAACGACAGAAAAAGAAATAAAACTGGTGGAGGAGAAGAGTAAAGAGCCGTAGCCATAATATTGTCAGCAAGTGTTGACCTAGTTAAAAACAGGAGACCATGGATTTGACATCCAGGGTATTTTGTTCGCTAGTTGCTCAGAGTGTCCATAATAAAATCAAATGCAAAAGGAGGACATGTGAGGGAGTGTTGTTTCCATTTAGCAGGATATACCTTGTACCTCTCCTTTCCACTTTCTTTGCTTTTCTAGGAACATTTTCTGGCATCAGCAAAAACAACAACAGCCATCATGGTAACATACAGAAAAGGGACAAAACACAATTCTGTAAGATCTGCCATATTTGGAGTCATGAGGAGTGGAGCAGTTATTTTTCTTTCTACTCACGGCTTCAATCAGAGGAAACTGCTCTCATGAGTACCTACAGACCTAAACAGAGTTATCTTCTTTCAATACCTTAAGTACTTTAGCAAAATCTACAATTAATTCAGTCCAATTGTACAGACAAAATCAAAGTCAATTAAATCCATTCCAGTTCAAGCCTACCATAAAATAATGCGGTCAGGTTCATTTTATAATTTAAATTGGTAAAAAGGTTTCTTTCTAAGCACCCAGAAGATTGCATTGAGTCACTGACTTTGCCTCTTCATGAAAATAAGCGCCTACAGTGGACAGTTAATTGCATCCAGTTGTTACTTTGCAACAATCCTCCATGCTGAGGTCGCAAGTGGTGAAAGTGGAAAGGAAAACTCCTGTTGAAACCAGCAGCAGATCCAGGTTGAGCTCCCATCTGTCCTGATCTTTCTGCTCCTCGTCCTCATCCTTCAACAGGTGAAACAATAGAAGAACTCCACAGACCTTTCATGTTTACGGGTGTGGAACCTGTGTATTCATGTTTTTTAGGTACTTGGTTGTTGCAATCAGAGGAACAAGGATGGTGAATGCACAGTGTAGCCACACTGTGAGCATAATGAGGTTGTGGCTTTGGCATTTTCACTGACAAATAAAATCTTCTTTTAATGGAAATTATTGAATATTACAGAACAGATGTCTTTTTCATAAAAAGCAGACTGTTTGCTAGTTGCATTAAGGTAGTTTGTGTGAAGTACATTTTTAAGCAAGTAAAATAAAGAAATAATAAAAAACAAGAAACAGAAAAAAGTTCTTATTATGGCACATCTGAACTTTCAACATGACAGTTGTGGCCCCTGTAGAAGACGTTTGGACCCTGTTTTAGTAATAAAACATCAATATTTTGTGCAATTGTGTCAATATTTTTTTTCCAAGCAATTTTTATGACTTCTTTGGACGAACCCTGACCCCTCCATACCCAGCAGTAGCTCAGACTCCCTGACACAAAGCTGCAGCCCAAACCTACGTACCACGGGGTTGCATCCTGGCGGGTTGTAGGGATTTCTGTTTGTATATTAATATCTTTCTGTGTATTTCCATGCGTGTGTGCTGCAAGTGAGTGTTAATCCGCTAACGCCTCATGCAGCAGCAGGGACCAATGGTCAATAATAATGACTGGAGATGCTCGCCGATGCTTCTCCCTGCTGGCTCACCGCATGCCTGACCCCTCCCACTGCAGCCTGCGTTAGAAGATGTCAGACGCACGAGCGAGGGTTTTTGTTCACACCTGTGTGTACGCTTTGTAAATTACGGCTTCATTTCAGCCCAGGTGGCTTGCAGGACCATCAGTCGTCTCCTCTTCCCTTCCTCCCGGCCCACCCAGCTGCTTTGGCATCGCTGGTGCTGCAAACACAAGTCTCTTTCTGTGGCTCCTCACTAAATAGCTTCAATTAATCCCTGTTTAAGCCACGCTGAGCTTGCAAGCAGACGTTTTGTTCTCCAGGACACTTTGCAGTTTGCCATCGAAACCATAATCGCTCACGCAACTTAACAGAAAGAATGAAAATCCTGCCTGTTTGCCATTGAAGCACTTTTCGACCAAGGACAGTTTGCACATGTGTCATCGGAAGACACAAAGGTTAATAATGAGCACCAAGGACTGAGAGAGCAGGGTTTTCAATGAGGTGGGACACAATGACACATGGTGGCGTAGCTGAGCACTTTGACCTGAGCTTGCTGAGCGACCATCTGCCCCGAACCACCCCGCTTTAACCGGAAAGGATCAGAACGGACCGCTGAAGGCATTCCACTGCGGTTCTAATTGAGACATGAAAAGAGGAAGGATGAGACGGGAGGAGGAGGTGAAGACCCACTGAAGGAGAGAGAGACAAAAAAAAATTAAAGATCAAGAGGAAAAGAGCACCTCTGGGATACAACCACTTTCTGTCATCTTAAATGACTTACAAATTGGCTTACAGCTATGCGCTTCCAGAGAGAGGGGAGGGAGGAAAAAAAGAGGCAACTTTCATATGCTAATTCAGATCATGGCTAGGCAGAGCAATTATCAACAAAAGCGTCAGCCCTGTCTGTCTGACAGATCGCAACGGGAACCCGGCACCTCTATCTCTCTGAGTTTTACCCTGACTGGAAATGTGCTGCCGAAAAGGCAACAGCTCACTGTAACTCAGTGGTGTGGTTTAAAAAGAAGAAAAAATGTAAAGATAGCTTATTCCTTGAATTGCAATTACATCTGCAGAAACATGCTGGTAATAATAAGTCACTTTCCCCTAGAGCGCCTCGAAAACTTTGACTTGAACTTGATCAACAACAATCTGGAGCCCACAACCGGTGCAGTCAGCTAAACCACGCAGATAAAAAGTGCCTCCTCATCACTTTGCTATCAGAGTCCCTGCTGTGAAGCTGTCTTCGAGTGTATTAGTGAGCGGAGCGCGGTCTCAGGAGACAAGCCTGGCCCCACGGTGTCACCGTAACCTTGGCCACTCAAAGTCAGGTGAGGGAAGAAAATAAGGGATAACAATTCGCAGCGCTTTTGCAGCTTGAGGCCAAATTACCAGAAAACCTTTTAACTCCTTCCTGTTATTTAGAGATGTGATTTGCAACGTGTGTGCTGGAAAATTTTAATTACAGAGATTAAGAGCAGGCTAAAAAAAAACATCTTTTTAACTGTACGTCCTGAATTGGATCATCTCCACATGGTTTGTGCAACTCTGATAAAGTTTGTAGTGTTTCTTCATGTGGGGTTGGGGTGGGTAATTGTTTGTGTTGTTGGTTTGTTTTGATTGATCTATTCAGCACTTTGAGCTGCTTTTAGTATGAAGGGTGCTTTATAAATAAAACTGATTGACTGAAAACAATCCCAGATTGAGTTAGCTGCTTTCTGGCTTAAATGGAAAAAATTCCAACTTTTTCAGATCAGTGAAGGCAACACGTGTTACCAGTTCGTATTACGCTGTTATGCTGCAGGAGGAAAATGTGAATTCCACTCCAATGGAGCCCAGTACACATTTAGAACAAGAGTATGTCAGAAACAACACACTGACTTCACAGATGCAGAAAGATATTCAATTCATTTCCTTACGATTAGAACCCATGTTTTCATTACACCAGCAGGACACAAGTCCAACTACATGGTCAATAATCCTGATTGAATACTCTCTGATGTTTACATACTAGATTCCAATATGAAAACGTTTTGTGTGCTTTACTAACAGCAAAACGGCCTTTATAAATGGAAAAGAGGGGAAGAACGTTCCGCTAAAAGAACTTTTGGAATTTTCAAATTCAGAAATGTCCATGTTTTTTTTTTTTCCCAGAAAATTCCTGAAATTTATCTCAAAATTTCCGATTTATTTTTTTATTTTTTTATCAAGAATTTAAGATTTTTTTTTTTCTATCTACAACAACCATAGTAAGCAGACATAGAAAAATTACCTCATCCTAGAGCTTTTAAAAAAAAATTATTTAAATTGACGTGTTTCCAGTAAGCAAATTTATTTTCGCAATTCCAGTTTGCGAAGTTTTATAGCCAATTTTTATAGCTAGTGCTCTTACAGATTATATCCCAACCTAATATAGATAACAATGGAAGCTCACTGCAGATAGAGCAATTTTGTATTCTGGTTATTTATAATGAGCATAAATATATCGTGGTATAATAAATAGAAATTCATTCAGGATAATAAACATTTACAAGCGGCTGTCTTTTCATCAATCTGTAATTGGTGCTATAATATCACCGTATGCGATGCCACATTGTTTCCCAGTATGATAATGTGACACGGGGGACTGGCGCCAGAACTGCCAGAGTGGCCTGTGTGTAACGACGAGTGGACTGTGAGCCCAGTCGGGCCCGGGCTTTAATTAGGCCTCATCTCAATCATTGGCATTGGAAGTGCGATTTGATCAGGCTGGGGAAGAAGGGGGACCCTTCCAGTGTTCGCAGCCCGTGTAATAAAAATCATCTGTCACTCTTACAGGAGGTGCTCTGACAGCTGCTGCGGTTGCCATGACAACACGTTGGCTTAGTGTGCAGTATTCCCAGCATTGCAGCAGCAGGAATCAGGCTTGTCCAGTCTAATATTTGAGTGGACAGAAACACACATGAATTCCTCTTTCTTTTTAATATACATATACATTAGATCATTACCAAGTAGGAAGACCCAGAGATGACTGATTTTTAGTTCCATAGCAGAGTTTAAATGTTTTTTAATTTTAATTTAAAGTCTTAAGTTAAAATATTTAAAGGAGTTCATGACGTCATTAACCTTAAACAACCAGATCCTTCACCTTCACAGACAAACAGATATCTGTTTATCCACAGCAATGAATATCTGTGGATAAAGGTTTATCCCATGACGCTGTTTAATTCAAATATTAAATAAATAAGAGTACTGAAATTTAAAGTTGGATTATTAAATGTTTTTACATATTTCTACCACGACTACAGTATATCTCTGAAATTCACTATTTTCGTTTAAAAAAATGACTTAATCCAAACAATTAGTAACAATTTTAAATAACATCTTAAATTCTTTTCTCTATTTCTCATTTCAGAATCAATTAAACAAACAGAAAAACAAACGGACCTCTTGGCAGTACCCAGTCTGTAACCGTCTGGGTCTGGGCCCGGTTTTATTCCTTCTCTGGAGTTGAGCGTTTTTTGTTTTGTTGGGGTTTTTTTTATTGCCGCCCCTAATCAGCAGCAGCATCCCTCTGCTCATTAACTAGACACACGCTAGCCGCAGGCGCACGGCCTCATGTGTCAACCGCAGATAAAGATGTCATCTTCCGCTTCACTGAGTAAACTGCTATTAAAACTAGATGCAAATAGACGCTGAATGATATTCAAATCAGCAGACTGAAGGAAAGCTTAAACCCCGAAGCCACATAGTTGCCCCACATACCCGTATCAAGCTAAAGGGCTGAGGGAGCTGAGATGTCTTCTGTCTTCACAGCTTCACCCAGGAAGACGGTGGAGGGTTTTTCCAGGTATTTAAAGGTTCAATGTCCAGCAAATCACAAGCTGTATATGTTCTGTTTGTTCATCTGTATACAGAGTAGAGATAGAAATCTAATCTCTCATCAAATGCATGAATTATACATTCAATTTGGGCCTTAAATCAAAAATCTTTAAGCAATATTTGGATTGTATGATATAACCTTTAGGAATAACATGTGGAAAAGTTTGAATTTAACTTGGGTATGCAGAATAAAACTATATATTTAGGTTCATATATATTTATGTTTGGTTAAAAGACCCTTGAAGCTGCAGTAGGAAGTTCTGAGAAAACAGGACTGAAGATTTGAACAAGCCCACCGTAGCTCCTCCAGCCGAGAACTCAATAAAATGTCGGTTTTCCAGTGACATTAGTCCGTTTCTCCACCATCAGAACAGCTGCAGCACACCAGCAATCTTCGGCTTAAATTATGTTACGTGTTGAACGTAGGGGAAGGGTGTGAGCAGCGTCTCCATGAGTCTAATTGACACTGCTAAGATACTCCTCCTGGCTCTGATTGGTTGTTTCTGCTTCTGCAAACAGCTGTGAGTCCACAAGGGGGAGCCTGAAAAGCTTCTGTCTCCTTTTACATAAACACAATTTTAACAAATATGTAAACAGGACATTTTTAGACAACAAGAATAAAACCTGGGCATAATTTCACCAAGTTTTCTGGTTGAATTTGTAACATTTGTTTAATTAATTAATTAATTTATTTTTCAAACACAAATCAAGTTTTTACTCATAGCCAATTAATTTCTAACAGGGTTGAGCAGGGTTGTGTTTATTGGTCTGTTTTACCCATTTCTAAAGCCGTTTGGACGTGTTTGGGATCCTTGTGCTTCAGAAACATCCAATCATGTCAAGTATTCAACTATTTTACTGTAGACCTGAGATGAGATGGGAGAATCTGAAAGTAGAGCTTCTTTATTACGCCATTCAGTTTGTGCAATGCAACAGTACCGCTGGCAGCAAAGCAGAACCCTAGCATGATGCTGCCACCGCCGTGTCGGGCAGCCTGAACAGTGCTTTGGCATTTCAAAACCAGAAATCAAAACATGCTTCTTGTTCGAACAGATCAAGCATTTTCTCATGAAACAACTGCAGAAGACATTCTGCTTGTCGACGTGGGCAGCTGAACTCGAAGTTGCTTTCTTTAGAGCTGAGGCTTATCTCAGCAGCCTCTCAATCCATGCAGATGTAAACTGATAAAAATCCAATCTGCTGTTATTTAGAAATTTGTTTAAAAGACATTCCCATTGTTCCGAGTATTGGTCAATCAAATTAGTGCTGTAAACTAAAGGATTAGTAGCCTAAACATGTAGGTGACCGCTTGTATGTTTGAGCATGTGAAACTTATGCAGATCTATAAGGAAAATACATTGTAAATTCAAACCTTTGCATCCAATTATTGTTTGTTAAAACTAATTAAAGTTTTGTCATATCAAGTAACCCTAACATATAAACTAAAAAGCTAAAAATGTAGATCTCAATCCTGTCCCTCTGGATGTAAAATGCTCTCTGCACATGAAACTCAGTCTAATTTAAAACCAACACTGGCAGTCTTTGCCAGATGCTTTGTCCATTATGCTGCAAACAATCAAATGATATTTGTAGACTGGAGTCCATTTGTGCAGAACTCATTAGGAAGCTCTGATAAAAGATCTCTCTCTTCCCTCAGTCTGAGAGCAGCAGCTGGATACTCGCCTTTTATTCCAAAAGGGGCTAAAAGAAGTTCCCCCAATCGGAGTCAAATCTGAGAGGAAATCTCACCACAATAGCTCTCAAATCTGCGTGCCACTATATGACGAACTGTGCAGGGTAATTAGCCAGCGCTGGAGTCCAGCTATTAAACCCCGTTTTGTTTACAATCCTATCATTGGTCTCTCTCTGGCCAAGACTAAATGAGCCAGTGTTGAGCCTCAGCTGTACTATCATGAATATTCATCTGCGTGTTCTGAAAACCTCCCTCTGTGTGTGTGTATGCGTGTTGGGGTGTGTGTGGGTGTGTGTGTGTGTGTGTAGTTCTGGCAGACACTAAGGAAGCTGCAACTGTCTGCTCCGTCCCGATCCATCACTTTGTCCGGAAAATAACTCGAGCTCATTGGGAAAGCCAAACAAACCAGGCCTTGTCGGAGGGAAAACTGAGCTTGTTTCCACTCAAACAGCACATCGGCAGGTCAAAGTTGCCTTTCTACATCGCTTTTACTTCTGCTTGATGAAAGAAGATAGGAAAAAACAAAACAAAACAACCTCAAATAGCCTTTGTGTCACCTGGGGAAAAGATATATTTACTAGACCGACACACGTATCTGATCGCACGAAATGTCAATTTTCCAACCAAGTAACATGTTTTGGGGTTTTTTCTACTCAATTGTGCACCTCTCAACATCCTAATAATTACATTTGCTAAGTGTGAACCAGGGAAGAACACTCTAGAAAGCTGGGAGCAGCACATGGATAACCTAAATGTAAAGGAGCTAACCCATATACGGATACTCCCTTTGGGATTTCCTGGCACAGCATTCCTGCTCATGAAAATGGGTTTAAACACAGAGCTCATTGGTGTTTCATGGTAATTTGTGGTGGCAAGTGGAGCAAGGCGACGCTGCTCTGTGAGTAAAGCAGAGGGGGCACGAGGAGGATTAGATAATCAAACAGTGTGCCACTTTAAATAATCTCTGGCTCCTCTGGGGGAGGTGAGACTTAAAGCCAGAGCCCTTCTGCTTTAATTGTCTGATTTTCCCATCATTACAGTTGAGGGCCTCAGTAATTCAAGCTTATTAAATATTCAGGAACCATCCTGAGGAGGGAGGGAAAGCGAGTGCCTAGAGATGAGGCTGAAGAGCCGAGAGGAGGAGAGAGGAGGTGGAACGATGCTGAGGTAAGAGCAGACAAACATGATCAGTATGAGATGTTTTCATTCCAGATGTAAAAAACAACAACAAACTCTTGTTTTCAGTAATTACAGTTACAGTGTAAAGCTATCACCATGTTATGACAAAATGTAACAAGAGACGGATTATGTGTGAAAAGATTTTCTGTCCTTCACCTCCGGTTGAAGCTACTATCGTCTGAAAATTCACTGATAAAAATGACCAATCAGATCCAGGAGGAGGGACTTAGAGCTGTCAATCAATACTGTGTAGGTGAGATTGATTGACTGTTGTGTCTCTGCTACTGGCAGAAACACAACTTACTGTAACAGGAAACCCATTTATAAGCTGACATTGGTGGCCATAGCATTCAGGTTTAAGCATTTAAAAAAATGCTTAAACATTCAGTTTCAAAGTTCTCTAAATTTTTGCGTTTTGGGAGACATCAGCAGGGAGGGGTGAGGGTGGCCGGCTCACCTTTAACGATTCTGTTTATTCATTGAGAAACATCTGAAAAAAAAAATAACTGCGGTGAAGTTCTGAAACTATTTGGACTTTCTGTTGCTGTCAAGAGATAAAAAGTAATTTTTCTTGTTGTGAATCAATTCAGAAGATACACATTTAAGATATGAACCAATGACTAAATCAAAGGGTAATAGATAGTTAGCATTTGTACAGCTACACATGACTCAGCAGTAACTGGTTGACTGGTGCTGTCCATGGTGCTGAACCAGACAGTTCCCAATCTCAGAGAGATTCACCGGTTTTAAAAGTCACCTGAATGTGTCAGGGGAATTGATCATGGATCTGATGGGTTTAAACTATATGAAAAATTCTGGAAAAGACATCCTGTAAAAACAACTTCAATGTGAGTGTTTTAAATGGAAAAAATGTAAACAGTACGACTGTGATTAGCGTTGCAGCCTTTAGGCACCAACTCCAAATCACATCGAAGAAAAAGTTGTCTCAAGGTTCCTAATCTACAAGTTTTGTTCATCTTTGAAAACCTGAGACAGACTGTAAGCCAATCTCAATTTTTCCTTAAGGAATAAAATAATTTATAGGAAAGATATGGACCTACGACCACGCAAAGATGAGCAGGTTTAGAAAGAAGTGGAGTGGAGAACAGCCATTAGAAATACATCTGCTACGTCTGCTTTCAGAAATAATTTTCTCTGTATTTTAGGGGCAGAGACGTAATGTAGGCACTTGTCAAACAGGAGTTTACAAATTTAAACAAGAGAGATGAATTTCAGATGACATTTCAAACTGTTAACCGACACATATCTTTACATTAAATCTAGCATGTTGTTTTACAGGACAAGGTTAAAAGCTCAAAAAGACAAAAACAAAACAGTTTTCTGTCTGAATGTACCTCAGTCATATGTCGACATGTTTCATAAAACACAGTTTTCCTTAAAGAACTTTTGAAGCCTCTGACTTCATTTGAAACATTTCACTGCTAATTTCAAGACCTCCTCATTCACTTTCCCGTCCCTCTTCACCTCTGAAGAGTATTTATGTTATTCCGTTAATTATTTTTGTTTCTGAATGGTCGTTGAGGGCCAGTCAAGCTAAAAAAATAATCTTGTTCTGGTCACAGTCCAATTTCTTGTTGCTTCTTTAAATTACTGAATCAAACAAGTTCCAAGCCTAAAGAACAGAATGACTGTCTATCAAGATGTGAAGCAGAAGCAAACTGCACTTTAAGTGGGGAAAAAAGAAGACCTGGATCCTGATTTTATACATCTAGTTATTGAAAAAGATGCCAGCCAACTAACAGTGCTGATGCAGGAACTCTGAAACATTTCAACGTCCAGCCCCTCCACCTCTCCAATGGACAGAATAGAGACACAGCCTTTGTTTTGCAGGATGAGCTGACTGACCATGAAATGCTCCTTCCCTCTTAGAAAGACTCACAATCACAGTGAAAGAACATCTCTTCCTCTGTTTCACACCAGGTCTCTTCTGTTTCCTTCCTTTTTTTTTTTTTTGGTCTTTTTGTCTTCTTCCCTTCCCTCCCCCTGCTCCCTGTACCCCTACAACGCATTAGCTTGCAACGGTCAGGCCGCTTGACAGCTGCTCCACCTGAAGAATATCAATCAACGTTGCTGTGGAGACCGATTCTGACTCCCTCTCCCCGCCTGTTTTCTCTTCTGCTTTTCTTTTTTCCCCTGTTCATCACATTGTTCCTGCAATGAGGCGAAATGCGAACAAGAGTGTGTGTTTAGCTCTCCAAAGTCTAAATAAATCATCAGCCTCATAAAGGCTACAAATGTTTACAGAGTTTAGCTTCTAACACCGTTTTGCCACCTCCGGTTGCTAATTTCTTTGAGGCGTGACTGATGGAGTTGCAGATGCAATCCAAGGATGTTTCAGGCCATCACTCCAGATCAGCCACACAGACAGGCGTGGGATAGAAGAGTCTGTCACCGCTAACTCATGACACAACAGTGAACATGGTTAAAAATAATGCAGCCAAATGTAGCAACATGCTAATTGTAAAAACTGTTCACCATTTTCAGTTAATTTGAAAAAAAAAGAAAGAAAAAAAGGGGTGAAACCATTGACAAGCATTTTTTTTTTAAATTCTACTTATTTGTCAAACCCAGATGGAAGGCTATGCGCATTTTAAAAAATGTTGCATCACCTGGCAACCATTCCTCACGGATTAGTGACATTCTCAGGGGACCAATCACAATCTTCCGGCTAATTGCTCCAATCTACCGCCCGTACACTCCCACTCTGAGCCGGTCCCCGCGCGCCGCCCCGGCCCGGCTGCTGTACAAAGCACTCAGTGGCGAAACGACTCCCCGCAGACCCATCATCAGCCGCACTAGTGCCAGGCCCGCCGGCAGAGGGTTAAGTAAATATTGGGCAAAGCAGCTGCTCTCAGAGTACCGTCGTCTGCCTGTGTTGCAGCGCGCCCAGTCTGGTATAAATCACACGATGCAATTAGTGCCACGCTGTCCCTCCGTTCTCGTTAAACGACTCCGCCTGCTGAGGAAGCAACCAAACACAGGACTGCAGGGATGGATGATGTGAGAACAGATGGATGGATGGATGAATGGATGATAGATGAATAGATGGATGGATGGATGGATGATGTGAGAACAGATGGATGGATGGATGAATGGATGATAGATGAATAGATGGATGGATGGATGGATGATGTGAGAACAGATGGATGGATGGATTAATGGATGATAGATGAATAGATGGATGGATGGATGATGTGAGAACAGATGGAGGGATGGATGATGTGAGAATAGATGGATGGATGGATGGACGGATGGATGGACGGATGATGTGAGAACGGATGGATGGATGGATGGATGGATGGACAGATGGATAGACGGATGATGTGAGAACAGATGGATGGATGGATGGATGGATGGATGGATGGATGGATGGACGGATGGACGATGTGAGAACAGATGGATGGATGGACGGATGGATGGACGGATGATGGATGACAGACGGATGATGGATGGATGGATGGATGGATGGATGGAGGATGACGATGATTGATGGATGGACAGATGGATAATGGAGAATAGATGGACGGAAGATGACGGATGGATGGATGGATGGACGGATGGATGGACGGATGGATCTGATGATGGATGATGATTTGATCTGATGGATGGATGGATGGATGGATGGATGGATGGATGGATGGACAGATGGATGGATGGATGGATGGATGGATGGATGGATGGACAGATGGATGGATGGATGGACGGATGGATGGATGATGTGAGAACAGATGGATGGATGGATGGATGAATGGATGGATGGATGGATGGATGATGTGAGAATAGATGGATGGATGGATGGATGGATGGATGGATGGATGGATGGATGGATGGATGGATGGATGGATGGATGGATGGACGGATGGATGGATGGGCGGATGGATGGATGGATGGGCGGATGGATGGACGGATGGATGGATGGACGAATGATGTGAGAATAGATGGATGGATGGATGGATGGACGGATGGATGGATGGACGGATGGATGGATGGATGGGCGGATGGATGGATGGATGGATGGATGGGCGGATGGATGGATGGACGGACGGATGGATGGATGGATGGGCAGATGGATGGATGGATGGATGGATGGGCGGATGGATGGATGGATGGATGGACGGATGGATGGATGTAGCTACGTTGCTATCTTAGATCTTCTACATGTGACAAAATGTTTCTTGCTTGTTTCCTAATTGGTTGATATTTTTATGAAGTAAAGCACTTTGATCTGTCTTGTTGCTGAAATAAACTAGATTCTAGATTTTCCTTTGAGGTTGTCTAACTATATCCAGTAAATGGAGAAGCTAAAATGTTGTTTGCTTTAGTCTTTAGTATAAGAAAATAAAGAGCAAGCTTTTAATTTTTGCTTACTGTCATTAATGATGTACAAAAATCATGCAAACAGGAGACATGATGTCATGATGTCACGATGACATGATGAGACGTGATGTACGACAGCTCCCTGATGACAGATCGCCTCTTTAAGAGCGGCCAGCGCTCCGCTATCCCTCTTTAGCCTATATGCAAATGAATCCACTCCAGTAAATGACGGCCTAATTTATGATGTGTGCCCCGAGAAGTGATTATCAATGATGACTGAGCTGATTTCTATCGTTCATCAACTGCGATTTAAAATACCCAATTACGTCTTCAGTGTAATCCGGTCGTCAACAGCTCACAAAAGGACAAAAACCGGGGAGTTGGTGAGTAGAAAAATAGCCATCAGCACCCCATATTAACATATTGCACTAAATTACCACAATCACTGGGGGAGCATTTAACATGCCACTACCCAGTAGAGGAAAAAAAAAAAAAAAAAAATCAGCAAATAATGTCTGAATGAATGTGAGTGATTTCCATTCTGCTCTCTTTGTGATTGTGCCACCAGTTGCTGTTGTGTCCAGGGTAATGAGGAGGTAATAGGGCTGTAATTGGGCGGTGGGCTTATTAGAGATGGAGCGATGGCAGCGGACGAGCTCGCTGACAGACATGCAGAGTGCTCAGGTGCTCGACGCGTCTGAGTCTAGGGAGGACACCATTTCCTCCACCTGACAGGCCGACGTGGGGGTGGGGAGCGATGGGGGAGTTGGGTGGCCTCATGATAGAGGGGGGATGGGTCAGGGTGGATGGAGCAGGTGGAGGATGCTACCTACCTTACTGCGCTACAGTAGCTGGAAAATACAAGATGTAACAAAAAAGCTTGTCACTCCCAGATTGCGTACTTTGTTTCCACTTTCCTGTTTTATCCCCCCGTGTTTTGACTGTTCCCCTTGTTCTTCCTCCTGCTACCTTTCTTTGTCTCGCTCGGCAGCGTGCGTACGCGCGGGCGAGGAGCGGGAGACGGGAAGACAACTGCACAACAGCCGTCTTTCTGAAATATGCCTCCCTCCAAATTTCCCTCGTCTGCGTCTCTGTCAGACTGAGACAGATTCTCTAGTTTAGGTGCATTGTGAGAGGGAGGAAGACTACGAGGGGGAAGAGAGGTGAGCTTGGTTACTGTGGCAACCAGGAGAGTGACTCTAGGCAATGGCATAAGCATAGGGATTGGGTGGGGGGAGGATGGGGAGGTGGAGGTGAGGCTAGAGTGCTGGTGAAGGGATGCAGCAGGGAGGGAGGGGGTTAGCGTGCAGGAGGCAGATCAGAGGGAGGTGTCAGTGGGTTACAGCACACAGAGATTCACCCTCTTTTTTTTTTCCCTGCGCTGCCAGAGAAAAGGGGAGGCAGAAACAAAAGGAGCTGTCTTTTGAACGGTCGCAGCGCTGGATTGGACTGTCAGCGCCGCTTCCTAACAACCTCACTTAGCTCCCACTCCCCGACTCTATACCCAACTCTGTATCTCTCTCTCTTACTCCGTTTCTGTTCCACAGAGACGAGACACAAAACTGCTCAGGTGCGTCTCTTTGAAGCGATTCTGTTTGAATTCTAACATATCGGTTTCTGTAACTTATCTGGCTTCCGAAGATGATGTTTCGTGTGACGTTCGTTGCAAAGCGCCCATGCTCTCCTGAAAGTTTTGAACGTTTCCTTCAAACTAAAACCAAAACACAACAAAGTAGTACATAACTCTAAGGTAGAGAGAAAAGGACGCATTGTTTTCAGATTTTGTTGCATGTGAAAATCTGAAAGAAAAAACCCAGTTGCCGATTTCAATAGTGAAACCACCTTTCACTGCGACTACAGCTGCATTTCATTTGGATTATGCCCCCTTCAAGCTTTGCTTATCTAGATACCCAGTTTTATACCAAACAGCTCAACCTCACTCAGATGGGATGAAAAACATATGCAAGAACTTTTTCTTCTTTTTATTGCATTTTATACACCATTGTACATTTCTCTACTTCTGTTGCCATCACAACTTATCTGGCCCATTGCGAAACATGATGGGGTTGACGGTAAGAACTACCTGACCTTATGGCAGAAACCCACAGAGAAACAGACTGCCAAAGACAAACAGAAGCATGGGGTGGGTGTAATGAATATGCTGCCCCCTGTGGTGGAAATGACCTTATAAACAACAACATTCTGTGGCTGTAACCAAGCCTGCTGGGAGATGCCCTCTGAGGAAGGGCAAAAGGCCTGAAATTCACTGGACGGGTCAGACGCTGCTCACAGAAGACACAATATCAGACAAGACAAGCTGCTATGTTTTACTGTTAGTCACTTCACCTGCGGAGGAGACGTCATGAATTCCCTGTAGGACGTCACACCCATCAGTCATCCTCCGTTTTTACAACTCAGCGTATCGCAACATAACTTTTGCAACACGCTATTTGTTCCCCTGTATTCTGTGAGATAAATTATCAAAGGTCTCGCGGATGTCTGCTGCCACAGTGCCG
Organism: Gambusia affinis; assembly: GCF_019740435.1. Taxonomy (NCBI): domain Eukaryota; kingdom Metazoa; phylum Chordata; class Actinopteri; order Cyprinodontiformes; family Poeciliidae; genus Gambusia; species Gambusia affinis. The sequence goes on from NC_057882.1 coordinate 19,009,269, forward strand.
CGGTGCAGCTCTGAGCGACCTGTTTTATTCTGCAAGACAAGCTACGCCTGCATCTACTGTGATCTCAGTCCTGCGTTCCGAATCAAACGACAGAGGAGACACATTCTCATACTTCAAGGGGAGCTTTCATGTCACCATAAAGGAAAGAGAGAGAGAGAGAGAGAGAGAGGAAGAAAAAGAAAAGGGGGAGTTGAAGATTGGAAGTCAAAAGCGAGGCATATGGCATCTTGGATTTCAGGCGAAGCGAACTGACAGGTTAAGTGAACATTTGGATAGGGATATCCGGAGCTGGTGGGGGGAAACGAGGGTTGTGTGGGTTCTGGCAAAAGTGTGTGTTTGTTTTGGTTGGTGGATAAGGTTGCTAAACACTCCCATCTGTTCGTGTCCCAAGGCACTTTTAGATCACTTACCTACTATCTTATGCAGATGAGTGTTGCTGTTCCAGCTCCTTCGACTTGCAGCAGATGAAGAATAATATAAATTTATAAATATGTCTGAATAATAGCAATGTCAAGAAGGAGAAACAAGGAGCACTGAGGTCAAGCTGTTTCCTAGGGAGAGTTTACTTTATCCCAGCTGATGATCACAGCTCCACCAAGATATGCGAGTGCCCCAACTATGTGCTCATTAGAATTTGGCTGCCTTTTGGCAGCAGCAAAGTCCCAGGAGAGAGATCTGCCTAACGGCGGTCCTCTATGCACGCTGAATTGCATTACATGAACTATACCAATACCCTGTCTTTCTCTGTCAAAGAAAAACAAACGAATGCAGCAGCTTAAAAGATGAATTCATTTTCTTGCCCAAGGGCTCTTTGTAATGTTGACTTGTTCAGTCATGGATTGAAACTCTGATTTTCCAGTTGACAGACAACTGTGAGAGATAAATGACAAGAAAAAAAAAATTATATCCATGACTCAAAGTCGTACTTGTGGTAGTGTTGATAGAGACTGCATTGAGCTGCAGGCATGAGAATGTGGAATAGAAGTTATCATTGGTGATGCGACTGGGTTGACCGTTTTCACTATATGGGATTAGTGACAGGCCTGACACAGACCCAAGAATCTTTTTCAGTCAGTGAAAGTGTCTGATCAGATCAAAGGTCATCAGAACTGAAGTGGAGAAAAATGATAAAATTGTTTTCTGAGAAAATTGTGATTTTCCCTTCTTTCTTTTTCTTGGGACTGAGCTTTTCATGGTCACTAGGATCATTTCTAATAGACATCTTAAAATGTCTATTGTGTCATTACCTTGTTTTCGTGAAAAACTAGCAGCCAAACTGTTAATTGGCCCCTCTGACACTCATGAAGTGACGTTGCTACAAGCAATAATGCTTTTATCTTTTTATCCAATATAGAAAGTGGAATCATCAAGACTCCTAAAGCCAGGCCGTCTTTACTTAAGGACATTTTCCTAAATGCCCCATGTAGCACAACCTTATTAGACTAGTCCAAACTATGTTGATCATCTCTAGTTTTAGCGTTGTTAAATACATTTTTATCTTAACTGTAGTATTTAAGTTAAGGATTTTATATTATACCCTGGCCTTGTTAGAACACAAGCCGTTCAACTTGGGAGAGAATCTCGCTTTGCCCTTGTCTTGTTAGGTGCAAACGAAGGGTGTGTGTGCTAAAAGATAGCATATTCAAATGAAGATAAGGAGCTTTAGATAGAAGGAGGGAGGAGTGGGAAGAGAGAAAAATGATTGAAGAAATGGAGCAAGGAAAGCAAAGCCTGAACTGATTTAAATCTGGTAAACTGTCAAGGAGAGGGATTAACCCGCAAAATCCTTGGCGAAAACAGCGACCCAAGTTATTTACTAGCCTTACAACCAGCTGCAAACCATCTGCACTTAATTGTAAGACACAAACTTTATGAAGATCAACAGGGGATTTGGCCACAAAGCCTCTTACGCCACTGAATTGGTGTCTCTGCTTCAAGGGAGAGTAGGGCGGCTGCTCGAAACTTGTCACATGTGCGTTGGAGGACACAGGCTCCCCTGCTGTTAAGAGTCTCCCTCGGGGTCCTGTCCTACTAAACACACAGACTAAACCTCTAGTATCAAAGTACAGTATATGGAGTACAGGGTACATGCTCTAAAGGACATACAGTTAATGGTAGCTTTGAAAAGAACCAAGGCAAGATCGATGACCAGACATCCAAATTTACACATGAGTGGTCAAGGCGAGCATCAAAACATTTAATTGGCTTGAGTCTCTGTGCCTTTTAGCAAGAGCCCAGCCATTAGGTCCCAATTAGGCATGTAAGTGGCCTAGTAACCCACCCTTACCCATAGAAAATTAGAAGCAGGAAGACAATACTGACACTGGCAGTGAGATATAAGCCTTTTACAAAAGCTGCATGAGGTATTGTTCAATGTAGGTCGTTGTCCAATACGTTGTCCTTGGCAGCCATCTGAAGGCAGGAGATAAGAGGTCCAGTCCAAGTCACTCAGTGGCAGGTAGCCAGCCTAATCCTATTTAACAAGATCTGGTCTGAAACTGGGCTGGGCCGAGTCACAGGGTCACATGAGGAGCCCGTTGGGCTCAAGCTGTTAGTTTGTGGGTATCACCACCAAAAGCATTGTGTTTTTCAAAAACAATGTATCTTTTGTCTGGGCTATGCCACTGACAACAGAGAATTGTTTGTGGATTATTCAATCATGGATATATTGTGTGTTAACCGATTCTGAAAACATTTCAGTGAAACGTTTCCAGAGGGAGGATGCAGCATACTGTCGCCTTCATTGACTGCATTATCTAAGAAATCACAGACGGGTCATCCAGGAATGAATACTGAGGGATCTAAGCTGCTGGCCTCTTTAACTAATTTATTTTCTTCTGCTGCACTAATTCCACCCGTCTCCATATGCTAAGGGATGGGGAGGGAGTGAGTGTGAGGCGTTGGGGGGCGAACTGGGTGGAGGGTTTAGGGATTAGGCCATCCAGGACATATGCCTTTCTAGTGTAATTACAGTTAGACTGAAGGGCCACGTTTCGTCGCTCTCTAGTCAAACACAAACAAAAAAGCTTCCCTTAAGGTACTGATATAACGTTCAACTGTATAAATTTAAGGGGCGCCATTATTTGTGTTCTTTGCAGGTAGTGCATTTTACAGTACAATCAAGTAACTATATTAACTTCAGTTGTTAAAAAATGCTAAAATATGAGAATATACTTAAAATCGTTGATTTTAAGTATATTTTGAAACTTTGCCTTCATAAAGTCATCACAACATCGCTCTGCTATTAACCCTTTATCAATGTTTATATCAGCATTTCACTGTGAAGTAGCTCAGCAGGTGGCAGTTCCACCAGGTGTTTGCTAATTGCTCCTGACTAGTCTGAAGGAGCGCAGTGGGGGAGGAGTGCTCTGTGAGGCGGGAGATCGGTAGCTTGGATACAGCAGGTCTGGGCGCCACTAGGTCCACCCCGGTGTTTTGCACAGCTGAATGGTTGCCATGGGAGATTAAAAGATTTCTCAAATATGCATCAAAGCAGCACTCCAGGTATGTTTTTAACGAGGGGATAATATTATAACATGATGTAAAGCCAAAAAACATCTGATTTTACATAATACTGCCCCTTTGAAGTTGTGAAATTTGAGCACAAAGCAGTTATCAATAAACACTTTGGACATTTTATCCACCGCTTTAATATCAATCAGTTCCAAAGGAGGACCTGTAGCTCTGTTCTTATGAAGGTTGTAACTTTGTGTAAACCTTAAGTCCGCCCTCTCCCCTCCACATCTCTACATTGGCGGGTCTAATCCCTGGTGGAACATCTGCTAGACGACAAGGCCACAAAAACGTAGTGCAAACAAGACTGGGTGACGGTGGCCATCAAGAGGCCTCAATGAATGAGCCAACGGACACGTCCATCGATGGTGTGTTTGCTCAGGCCTCAGACAGACACACGATACCCTGTGAGAGCACCGCTCTTATCAGCCAGATAAATACTCTATTTGAACTGAAGGAAGGTGACTTGCAGTGATGAGCAGTGCACCTGCTGCAGGAGGTATAGATGTGTGTGTGTGGGTGTGTGTTTATGAGAGGAAGTGGTAACACACCTCTTAGTTTCAGCTCAGAATAGGGGCCTCTACCTTTGACCTTTCTCAAATTTATCTGCTCATGTCTGTGTCAGGAACAGATTAATACATTCCTTTTCAATGTTTTTTTTCTTTTGTTTGTTATTATAAGCTCTGAACTACAGCAACAATGCCGGACTGACATAAAATGGCTGCTTTGGAGCAGCAGCAGAGGCCGACGGTGAGTTTATTTTCAAAGACAAAGGCTGATCATAAAGAGAAAAGGGCCTGTGGTGAGGTTGGGTTTTTATTTTGTGATTTCATCACCAAATGTTAATCTCAGTGTTTTAAGATGGGTAAAAATACTAGACTTTTATTCCTGTGAATCCAGTTTGCTATGGACCAAAGTCCCCCATTAACGGTAGGAATAACCATAGCAACCAGAGATTCAGCAGTGACTGATTCTCTGATTGCTCAAAATACGTTCCATTTACCGAACTTAATCCGGGAATTAAAATTTGAAAGATCCACTCACTCTTGTGCTCAGTGATCAGGGTAACAAAACAAGTTAGTAACAATCCCTGGGATTTACTGCTGACAAACTCTACAGAGACACAAGCTGCATTTCCACTAACTGTATAACTGTGAAAATTGGAATTACAAAAATCAATTATCTTAATGGAAACAAGCCAACATATCTAAAAAAAGTTTTGATAAAAAGCTTTTGCGCTCGGATCAGGTGTTTTTTTTTTGGCTTACTCTTGGTTATTCTTCCAAAATTGCAATGGAAATAATTTTTTTGCATCACATGAGTCATGTGAGCAACAATCGGATGTTATTGCACAGAAACAGGAAGTGGCAGGAAGATGACAGTGCAGCATGTTTTTTTTAACAGTTTATCACATGAACACATTTATTTATGTGTGATTTTTATTGTGTTTCTTATTAGACGGACACACAGCAATTGAAAAATTGTAGGGTTTTTCTTTACATTTGCAGAATATAGGCAAAGATTTGTGCACATTTCTAGTGGAAACTCAGCTATATTCACTGACAGGTTGAACGGCGCCAAACGTGCGACCGATTCAAGGAGATAGAAACAGTCAGAAGTAAAAAATAAACTGAACAATTTACACCTTTCCTAGTCAGGACGCCAATGTCCAGGAGTTGAGGAGCATTCCTGTTGATTTTCCAACTTTCCAAAAAACTCCAATTTATGAGTAAAAAGTGTCACAAATATCACAGCAAGTTGTTTTCTTTTTGTGTTTGACATCTTATAGCTGTCCCCGTTGAGTCCAAACAACGTCATCAGAAGTTAATGTTAAAATTAAGCAAATCCATCAGCAGTTTTAATGAACTTAATAACTAAACAGCAAAATACTTCCACTACAGTAAATCTAGTTAACTTTCAAAGTAAATCCATCAGTGGACAGCTGATACACCTTTAAATTTCAGACAGTGGCCCAAGTTGCACATTTTTTAAATTATGCTACTCAGCAGAACGCCTCTTTGAACCCAAGTATGCAACTGTAAATTTGTTTTCTGTTAGGACTTATGATTTTATGTAATTTTCTCCTTTTTTTTTTTTTTTACATTTCTGTGACTCTACATGCTTCCATTTTGCCTGTCACTTTGCTGCTGGTGCAGCTGAATCTCCCCACTGAGGGACAACAATATATATTTATGTTCTTTAAACAATAACCACATAAAAAAGAACAGCTGTAAAATTCAAATATTTTTTTAAGTTGTTCTAAAGACCTTGACACTGAAATGCATTTATTTTAAACAAAAGAATATCAACAACTTAATTTGTTAAATCAAACAGTATTGATTGGGTTTTTTTTGATCCCGTCTTTCAACAATTTCCACAATCTCGCCTCCACACCAGGACATTTCAGGCATTAAAGTGTAATCCTCAAATGGGGGTTGAGGTGGAGGAGAAAGAAGGGGATCAAGGCACAGGAAGACATAACAGAGGAAGAGGAGGAGAAAGAAGAGGAGGAAGAGGAGGAGGAGGAGGGTCTGCACCCTTAGAAAGAGACCACAGAGTGAATCCCAGCAGAGGCTTAACTGGAACAGAAAATTAGTGAGTTTTGCTCAAAAAATAATAATTAAATCAAGGATAAGAGGAGAATATTTCATCTCTCTTCATCCTTCTTTTCCTTTTTTTTACCCTCTATGACTAAATGGCTGCTGCACTGGTCACCTGACCTGGTTTTCATTTTGGAGCGCTGCACCAGTCTGCAGGTACGGTGGCCCGCCAGACCCATCTGGGACACCCAAAGATGCCCATCAGTGACCTACACATGCAACTTCAAGCCTGACACAGATAGCAGAGAGCTGACAGCTCCAAAAAATAAAAAAATAAAAAAATAAAACTCACATGAAAGAAGGAAGAAACTGGCAAACCAACAGTAAGCTTAATAGCTGCTGAGAGAGAGCAGCTTATCTTCCCAGCACAGCTAAAATGAGCTTCTCAATTAGATGAAAGCCTCTCTCCCTTTCTCTAATTTTTTTATTTTTTTTTTATTTCTCCAGGCAATTTATTTAGTGTGCAGGCGTGAGTGTGTGTGTGTAAGGAGTGGTGGCAGGGGGGGTGAGAGCAAACCGCATTGGCCAAGCGCATGACGAGTCATACCGCGCTCCAGCCAATCAGGTACAGCTGTCAGCGTCAACTCAGGCCCTCAGCAACAATATGACTATTTACTGTATTCAAGAGGAAAATCTATTTGGTTCCATCACTGCTCATCCAGCAAATCCCAGACAAAATGAGGAGAAATTAGTCAAATAAATAAAGAAATAAAGATACAAAGAGAAAATAAATTAATTTTACCGCAGTTTAAGATTTCTGCATTCCTCTTCCCACTGAATGAGGAACAATGAGAGTCAAGACAGACCTGAGAAACCTCACATAATAATAATAATAACTATTATTACCGGCTGCAGAAGAAGCAGCAGCTCCTGACATGCTAATTAAACATGTCTCCTTCATTTTTTGCAGGCAGTGGAAGATGCCTTTTTTTTTTTCTTTTTCTTTTGACAAACACTTTTTCCTGCATTGTGGATTAACTCGGATTATGCAAACAACCTTTCCTGCGCTTGCTTAACAGTTTTATTTCTTTGTCCTCTGAATCGGTTTTTTCCCCCTCTACACACACTCCCCTCAGTGTTGTGTTAGCGGAACCAAAGGATTATGCAAGCACTTCTACAAAAATTAGGTTTCCTCAACTTAAACAAAGTAATGTCGTTTGTTGGCAGGGCCGAGAAAAAAAAGAGAAAACACACACACACACACACACACACACACACACACACACACCCACACACACAAACAAAAACGGTCCCAGTTCAAAGAGTCGCCTTACAGTCAAGTAGATCAAAGAATTAATTGCATCTATTTATTTAACAACTAAAAATTTTACACATTTATTTATTTTTACTTGCACATAAATTAATGCTTAATTTTTTTTTCTCGCTTGATCTAAGTTTCCTACAAAACGCTTTTTGTTTCTGTCATTTAAATATCAATAAATAAGAAACCTCAATTTAAAAATAAAATAAAATCAACGAGGATTGTGTCTGTTCATGGCTAAACTGCATCAAATTGTAATCCATTTGACAATTAAAGAAATGTAATCAAAATAATAACGAATAAATGTGGCTTAATTTGTACTATAAGTTTAAGGTAAAGAGAACCATAAAATCAGCTAACAATAAATGAATAATATAAATATTTCTAATTCTTAGAAATAATAAGAATTAGAAGATTTTTGTTTGTTTAAATGGTTTGTATCAAACGAGGACAATATAAAAAAAATCAAAGGAGGAAAAAAAACAGATTATTTGGGTATTATTTTGAAATAAATACATGAAAACAGATGTGTTAACTCAAAAATACACAGTTTTGGTAATCAAAAAAATGTAACATATATAATTGCTTTGATTTATTTTAAAGAAATTAATGTTTTGTTCGTTTGCATAAAAATAAATACGTACTAGCACTCCTAAGCAGAAACCAAACATTGATGTATTCCCATTCAGACATCAAACCTACCAGTTTATTTTTCTTACTTGTTTATTTTTATGCATGTTGCCATGCTGCGTCTGATTACTGCCCATTTTTAGATTGATGGTTTGCATCAAGTTACTGTCACATAAAGATATGAGGATGTGTCAACGAAACCAAGGTTTTCCAGAAAGACTTTGCATAGAAGTGAATGGCTTTCTTTAAATTCTCCTGTGAGTGTTTTATTCACACCAAGTCCCAAACATTGAATTGAATTTCTCATAAAGCGAAACATGATTTATGCGCCACTTCCAGCTTCTGGAACTTTAAAGTTCCTGATGAGGATGAGAAAGAAATAAACGAATTACTTTACTTGTAATGTAAACATCTAACTTCAAATCTAGTGTTTATTTAAAAATTCATTTATTTAATATTTTTGTTATAAGTGGATGGCAAAAAGCCAGTAGCAACACATTGATTGAGTGGCTAACTATCAAAGATTTAAACAAAATTGTGAGGGAAATAATAAATAAATAAATACTCCTTAAGCGTTTGAATATTTTTTAAAAAGCCTTTTTTCTGTTTTATTTTTTGTTCGTCGGTTCTGAAGGTAGCAGTTGCAGAATAGAAAAATGTCTCGCGACCAAAGGATGCAGCGACCCTCGTTAGATAAAAATACCAAGTCTCTTTCTGCAGGCCTCTCAGCCACACATGTTCATAATCACCCTTTCTCACCATCTGCTCCACCAGAGTCAAGGTTACATATGACAGCTCAAAAAAAAAAAAGAGAGAGAGAGAAAAAAAAAGTGCCGCAGGAGTGCAGCCGTACATGACAGGGAACGTGGGCACAGAACGGTGGAAAGTGGGGGAGACCGCGGGGGAGGTTCACAGAAACCAGAACGCACACCGCATGCACCAAACGCTGGATGGAGACATCACTTCCTCTGCCGCTGCCACAGAACACTGTCTATCACTTCTTCTAATTTTGAATTATTTCACCTTCCTACCAGCATCTTTAACTCGTCTTATTTTTAAATATTCCATCCCTCTCTCTTGGCTGTGCTCTGCAGACTCCTGCGATGCGTTCCACTCACTCTGCAGCATCATCTGAACATTTGCTCCTTTGAAGGAAATCTATAAATACAATCATCAGACGTTATGTGCTGCATGCAAGGCTGACCAAGGATTTCCATGACCAGAAACCACTAAAATGTCCGTGTCAAACAGAGACGGGAGGGGCAGCGGGCGGGTGGAGGGGAGGTGTGCTGGTGTGCAAACAGTCACACATCAGAGGAGGTGAAGCGTTGATGTCCAGTGACATTTAATTTCTTGCTTGTCCCTTATCCTGAGAATCATCGCTGGGTTTGCTCCATACGAGTCTGCATTAAAGACCCGCTTGCTTCTTCTCTGTTTTTCTTCTTCTTCTTGCTCTTTGTCTTTCTTTTGTTTACCTCCCTGCCATAAAATGCAGCGCTGACGGGGACAGAGATGGAGAGAGGCTGAGGGACACGGGGAAGGGAGGACGGCTGTGAATAGGCAGAGTGAGTGGCATGCATGGACAGCCCCTCTGTCTCTCAAAGACACTGCAGCAGCTGCATGTGTGCGATAAGAGCAGTCATTCACAGCCAAGTCTGCCCCCCCTCTCCTCCTCCTACACACACACACACACACACACACACACACATCCAACGCAGACTGAGACGCACATCACTCTCTCAGCAGGTTCCTCCACGGTACTGGCTACTCAGAGCTGCCTTTGTGATAAATCGATGGAGTCACAGAAAATTATTTTGTTTTGTTTGGTAAAAAAAAAAGAAAAAAGAAAAAGTCTGGTGTCTGAATAATCACCAGCATGTAGTCAGCAGCAGCACAGGCTTCAGATTCGCTTCAGCTGCAGCTCCTGTCATTTTCCAACTGGAATGGCTCAAGCCAAAAGTCTGAAATAAAACCGAACTAAACGAAATGAATTAAAGACGAATACAGTCCATCTTATGTAATTTTAAATAAAATAAATTTTTGTACAAATACAAAACACGGTGTTGTTAGTAATGGCATTACTAAATTTCTTCTGTTGGTTTGAACTGTCTTAAAAAATCTGATATGTGTCAGTTTGCTGGTAAAGATTCAATCACAATTATGCACCTTTATATTTTTTTCTAGGACAGTGTTCAATGCTCACCACAATGTCTGCAATTAAAAAAAAAACAAAAACAAAGATAATAAACGGTCCAAAATGGCCGACTTTCTGTTGAATTATGGGTAAATTCCCAGAAGACCTTTTTGTGCATCTTGAGGAGATTTTGTGCATATGCCATGGAAATGAGGATATTTGTATGACCTTTAAAAAAAAGTAAATATTTACAAGACCTATAAAAATTTCCTTGACTTTGTTTATGACTAGTCCTCCAAAAAAGGGTAATTAAAAGAAATAAGCTCTTTAAATTCCTACCATATTCAGGGCTCAAGCCTTAAAAAAATTTAATTCTTCAAGTTCTGCTGTTGTAGTTTTGCTTAAAAAAATGAAAAACTCTTGGCTTAATGTAAAAAAACAAACATCTTAACCTGTCTGTATTATCTATTGAGAACTATAGAACCATGAAAATATCAGTAATCATATTGCATGTTCACATTTGTTTCACAAAGTTAGTCCCTGTGATGGACCAGCAACGTGTCCAGGGGGTTTTTCTTTAAATAATTAAAATCAGCAAAGACTGGCGCCTAAATCTAAAGATTCTCCCCACTTTCTTTAATTTATCATCATCATTAACAACTAAATGTATTTTTTTGATTAACTTCACATCAGCCTTTAAAGCTGCAGTGTGTAGCTTTTATTCAAAAAGTGATGTTTTCTCTGCAAATTTGTTAAAAATTTCACTATTTCATGTTGGTATGGTAAGAGATAGATAATCCGTGTAAAATCACGTCCACCCAGTGGTTCTACTGCCATCTGCAGAAGTACACCTCTTGGTCAGAAACAACTAATCAGAGCCAGGAGGAGGGTCTTAGCGCTGTCAGTCATGCTCATGAACGCCCTGCTCAATGTGCTAATGGCGGAGAAACAACTTACTGTTACAGAAAAATAATTTCTCCTGGTTATCCAGCCATGCTGACTAGCCTGAGCCTGCGTGGTAGGCTCCGTTGTGTGGAACTGGCTGTAGCCAAGGGCGAGTGAGTGATTGACAGCGCTAAGACCCACCTCTTGGCTCTGATTGGTTGTTTCTGAGCAAGAGGTATATTTCTGCAGATGGCACTGGGAGAGGATAGAGAAAATATAGATTTTTTTTTTTCACAGATTATCCATGTCATATTATTGTGTCTCGACAAAGTGACAGTTTTAACAGACATGTAAATAAACATATTTTTTATGAATGTCACTGCAACTTTAACCTTCAACTCAAACTAATTTTAGCCGCAATATTTCTTTGACATACGTTCAACCCTCACATTATGAGAACATGTGTAGAAACCTAAAGACATAACTGACCCAGGCGACAGTGTGCAGTCCTGAGTCCATACGATCCGCAGAAAGTCTAAGTGCCAATTAATCGGGGGCTCCTTCCACCGTTAGCTCATGTTGCACTTATAGCTAATCTGTGCTCTGGCGTGGAGCCACACATGACCTGGCTCACGTCCAGGCTGAGGAGCCGCGGAGGCAGCACCCATGAGCCGGTCCAACGGCGCGCTGAGCAGCATGGAGAGGAAGACGTGCCAAACTGCAGCCGCACAAAGGAGACCTCACTGTTTATCAAAGATTAAACAGTGTTTAGCTTCTTCCCCTCCTTCTCCTTCTCCTGCAGCCCAGCATGTGCTTCAATATATGCATGCGCACACACACACCAACACACACCTCCAGCTCACACCCTAATTGTTCGCAGCCCCAAGAGTTTAATAAAGAACAAATTGCGGTTACTGGTGAGCAAACAGCACAGTACGGAGGTGGGAGCGTGATCATTGCAGCAGAGATAGAAAAAAATAAAGAGAGAGAGAGAGAATCAGCCAATTTAATTAATATCTCTGTCAGTCTCAGACTGGAGCAGCAGGCTGCGTGGAGAACAGTAATGTGGAAACCTCACTGAGGGTCGGCAGGCTGTTACATATGCACTCATGTATTCCACCAGGACGAAGCCTTTTAAAGCTGCACTGTAAAGCAGTTTATCACCCAATCATGGAAACAGATTTTATTTTTCAAACGACTGTACCTCTCTGGATTTCCAAACCGTCACTATAATTCTGACAAGATTCAGTCCCAATCTGTACAAGCCTTATTTTTAATCTCCTGTCGTTTTCAGGTCCTGATTTTGTGTTTATCATGCTGCCTGCACACTGCCCAGCCCCACCGTATCCAACCGTCATGTTCCCATAATCCTTTGTGGCAGCTGCAGCCAGATTTATGCACACAGGTATTGATTTTCTTCCCAGCTTTTTTTTTTCCTCCCCTCTCCTTTCAGTGCTACCCTGTATTTATCTTGCCAAGCTCCGGCCAATGGGTGTGAGGAGAGAAGCAACTCTCATGCTCGCCAAACGCAAGCCGGCTTTATTTTGATTTTTCCAACATCGGAAGCCGCTTTGCCGCACGCCGCGGCCCCACCCTGAGCGGGATGCATGTAGGTGCGTCCTCCCATTCGCCATTCTCCGCAGGCCACCTGACCCATTTTTTCCTAGTGGATAACAAGGCTCCGGTCAGTCACAGCAGCCGGAACGACGAACACTGAAGAAAGAACGCCGTACAGCCTGTCACACGTCACATTACCAACCCTGCCTGTCGACAGCAGAAGGCAGAGGAAGGAGAGAACGAAAAAGGGAGCAAGAAGGATTTAGTTATTCTCTTTCTTCCTCCCCCTCCATATATATCCTTCCACACTGGGACCAGTAAAGCCATTACACACCCTCTCCAGCCCCCTAGCTCAAGGTTGCACTCAGCCAATGGCGACGCTTCCTGCATGAATTCTAAGAAAAGGGCAAAACTGACAGCGAGTGAGCTGCAGAGCTTCCCTCAACAAAAGCCGGTCATTATCCCACACTACCTGTGGGCTGAGGATTACCTCCAGTCCTACTTTCTATATATATGTTTACTGCTCTGTAGCAGTCATAGCCATGAAGAAGAACGTGTGAATCGCTGGTTGGTGTAGTATTGGTGTTTGTGGTATAAATGTTTTTGTTCACCCTCAGATCGGAGCACAATGCTGCCTTATGTTCCTAGTTAAACCAAGAACAGACTCGCTCTATTGAGCACAGTTAAGAGCTCATCTTTGGCATAAGGGTTTTCTGTATTTACATTGGTAAATGACCAAAGCATTTCACAAACACTTGGATAAAGCTACTGGAAATTCTGTCAGTGGTTACTGACTGACCTCTACATGTTAACAGATGATGGCTAAACATCTTTTTTCAGGAATATCTTAAAGAGGCAGTATTATGTATTTTCCAGGCATATAACCTTCTGTTATTATAAAAATACTGTACATATCAAATATGATTTAAAGTACAAAGTGAAATTTCTTTTGACACCTTGAAATTGGGTCTCTGTCTCTTTAAAAACTTCTGCTTTTTCTCCTGAAACTCCTTCAGCAAGTCATTGCAACATCACTCCTCTATTAACCCTTTCACAACGTTTTGACCAGCGTTGCAGCTGGTAAAAAGCTCGTATAATGATCTCAACACATGCGCAGTTCCACCAGATGCTTGCTAATTGCTGCTGGCTAGTCTGAAGGAGCTGAGTGGAGGATTTGCAGGGGTAAGGTTGCTCTGTGAGGTGGAAGCTGGAAGCTCGGAAACTGCACCTCCGAGGAGGAGCTTCGCCTCGAAGGTGACACTGAGTACAGCCAGGTGTTTTGCACAACTGAATGGTTCCCATGGATGAGAATCCATGAAAATCAATGTGGCACTCCAGCTTTGTTTTTGATGAAGAAATAACGTTATAAGATTACATAGATCACCACATCAGTATTCAATAGTAAAATCGTTCTTATCTGGAATTTTTGGACGTGCTGTGGTGGCGTAGGGGACAGCGCGACCCACATTTGGAGGCCTTCAGTCCTCGATGCAGCAGTCGCGGGTTCGATTCCCAGACCCGGCCGACGTTTGCCGCATGTCTTCGTCCCTCTCCTTCCCCCTTTGCTCTCCTCCCCCCTTCCTTTCTTCTCCTCCCCCCTTTCCTCAGCCTACTTTCGAATAAGGGACATTAGAGCCCACAAAAGACCCCCTGTTGGGGGGCGAAATAAAAGGTCCTGGGTTTTATCTAAACAGCGTCTATCAGCAAGGAGTTGGCTTGTTCTCTTTGTGCATGCATGGGTTTTCTCTGGCTACTCTGGATTCCACAAAGCATGCATATTAGGTTAACTGGCTATGCGACATCGCCCTTCTGATTTTTGTTTCTCCAGTACGTCTCCATATTGCCCTGAGAAGGACTGGCAACCTGTCCAGTCTTGGACACCTGGAGAGAAGTACCAGATGCTTTGGAGCTTCGTGGCATTGGTGAGGGACTGGGGGTCGAAGAAAACATACCGTATCTTAATCGTCAACAAACAATTTGGCTGAATGAAAGAGGCAAAGCGATGTGCTAACCTACCTCCAAGCTAGCAAAGTGGCACTTATTATCAGATATCAAATAAGCCTCCATAATTTTATTTGACAATTTTATATAATTGGATTCTAGAGCTATGTTTATGTAATAATATATTGGCTTGAAAAAGCTGGAGAAGCAGAGCAATAAAATGAAACCCAAACGATGAAACCAAAGGAAGCGGAGGATAGAGATGAGCAAAGCAAAGAGAATCTGTGTGATGGCCAATGGCCTTTGTGTTTTGGTCGTGTGCTGAATGAAAAAAAGCCCCCTTGTGTGTGTGTGCATGTGTGTGTGTCTGCAGTGTACCGCTGGGGGGCTGGCCCGACGGGTGCTGAATGCAGAGCAGACAGCATCAGGCCGGGGCAAATGACTACAAGGCCTCCTCAGTGACTGCAGCAAAGGCTGCACCTGGGGGAATGTCCCTGCTCAGCAGCACAGCCGCAGCCAGACACATCACCCCAATACATCCAGAGAGCCAACCCTGCAGACAAGGCACACAGCTCTACCAGGTACAATCTGCATTTAGATGGGTTTTTTGCTTTCTCTAACTTATAAGGAATACATTGGACAAATGATTAAAATGAAGTATTTGCTGCCCTTTCATCCTAACCTACATATGCACACAAATTTCTTGTGCTTTTCCACCATTGTGCCAGCACCAGCCATTTTCTACAAGGAGATGAATTTAAAAAGCAGGACTAACTTCAACAGGAATAACTTCATCAGAACGGTGCCATTGAGGTGCACAATAAAAGGTGTTGAAGAGGTACGTAACTAGCATTATTTAATCCTACAAAAAACATGCAAAACCTATAATAAAGACCAAAATCATTAATACATATGGTAGATTTAGATTTAAATTCAGGTTTTCCCCCAGTGTATTGTAAGCCTGGCGGGCCACCAGGCATTACTTGTGTCCCCACCAGGCTGAGCATTGCCGGAGGCTTCATTGCCATCACGCTCATCTTTAGCTCCTTCCACAGATTTTCTATCAGATTCAAGTTAGGAATCTGACTAAGAAACTCCAAAATATTCACTTAAATCAGAGGAAATGTGTCAAGATTTCCTCCAAGCAAATCCTGCCAGTAGTATCGATATATCTGGATTTTACTGGAGGGAACTATTCAGACTGGATTTTATCCTTAAACAGAAACCATAAGCAAACAATAATTGTAATTGTAATTTCTGTACAAAGTTACATTTCTAACATCCATCCATCCATCCATCCATCCATTTTCTATTCACCCTAGTCCCTAATGGGGTCAGGAGGGTTGCTGGTTCCTATCCCCAGGCGAGAGGCGAGGTTCACCCTGGACAGGTCGCCAGTCTGTCGCAGCATTTCTAACATTTTCTACAATATTTTAGCATTTCTCTAAGGGGACCAGAGCTGTTTGGTTGGTTTTGAATGGATCAGAGTTTGTGTCCTTGGACAGTCCACTATGCTTGAGTAGATATAAAAAAATGCAAATAAGCTCTGGCATTTACTGTGAATTTCCTACCTGTATGAAGTGTAAAGAATAAAATCCCTTCAAAATGTCTTAACACCTTTCCTTTATTTAAGTCAACAGGCAGCTCTGCTCTCTTGATCTAATCTGGTAAAACTTTCCAGTGATTCACTTTGTGATAAATCAAACTCATCTTTTCCAAAAAGAGACTTTTCTGATGGTTCTTTGTATTAAAAAAAGAAGGGAAAGACAAGTGAGCAATACCATTTGCTTTGCCAGTATGCAATGACCTAAAGCGCTTTTCATCATAAATTGAAAATCTTTTCAAATGGACAAAAGGATCCTTGAATAAGTCTTCTGTTAGTCTGCCCTGCAACAGCTCGAAAATGTCCAGTCCAGTGAGGACGACAGTAGGAATGTCTAACCAATGCAGCACACCAGGCTCTATCTCCTAAAGTGAAGCGTCTCGGTCAATTATTCATGCTAGAGACAGAAAAGCTTTATTTCTTAAAGCTTTTTTGTCTTTGTCAAAGTGTTGATATGATTTTAAATAATTGAATTGTGAAATGCCCTAGGTTGGTCTTGAGGTTGAGGGGTTGAGCCGTCTTGTGTGGAGCTGTCACTCACACAAACACACACGCACGCACACACACATAGACAGTGCACTTAAAAACTGTGTAGCAGAGAATGGGGGAAATGGACGATGCGATGCAGGGTGCGTGCATTGAGACGTGAATAAAGACCACTTGCTCATAGATTCATAGGCTTCTGTCATCCATTATTTAGCATGCAGGAGAGCAGTGGATTGGTGGCTAGATGATTTTTTTGACAGCATTTACATGGCTGATGGCGCCAGATGGGAGAATGATTTTACTGGCCGAGATAAGCACCTTGTTAGAATTTGCAACTTTCACTATAAAAGTAATGAGGAAAAGACGTTTCAAATTCTCAAACAGTCCAAGATTCACCTTTTTAGTTTCCATGAGGCATGAGCTGGTATGATTTACTCACAATTAGACAAGTTTTACTCTGGAACAGTTTTTACACAAGCATTTAAAAGCACACTGTCCCTTTCGGTGGACTTTTCATAGATTTGGGTCAGGATTTTATTGATACAGCGGAGTTTACTGAACTTCTGAGAGCCGAGATGCTCATGTGGTTGAATTGTTTTCATATGTCCAAAACATCATAGGCATCTCGACTAATTTTATAAACAGCCTGTGTATGATAGAGAGGTATAGGCATTTGTAGGGTTTTATATTCTTCCAGCACCGTTGGAATGAAAGGCCGATGTACAAAAGTGTGATGGGGGTAAAGCAGGAAGTACAAAAAGCCTCAGTCACGAGCCATCGATCAACAAGCATATCAACTTTCCATTTGCTAGCTCTAAACTTGCAACATTACCTGAATAAAAGTGATTGGTGCAACATCTTTTTTTTCTACGCAAGTATTGTTGTTTTATTTTGACCAGAAAGATTCCTAAAAAATCTCAATTGGTCTTCCATATATTTCTTCCTGTCAGCTCATCAGCAGTATTCAGCAGAAAAAGGTAAAGAGGGAACACTTCTACCCCACCTGTGCTCAGGTTATCAGCTTATCTGGCATCTAAGTAAAGGGTCGTGAAAACGTGGGGTTGTACAGTGAAAAACTTAAATTTTCTGAAGCCTTAGCAAACGTTTATATCCATAAATGGCAAGTTCTGCAACTGAAGAACAATATTGGCTGGCAGCGTTGTGGCAGACTCAGACTCTGCACCGCCAAACCATTGGCAACGAGACAACAAACAGTTCAGGGACATCACAGAACATGCTAGCACAAAAATCAATTTGTGTACAATTTAGAGATTGATATAGATTTCAACATGGCCAATATTTCCTTAGTGGACAAATGTGAAACGTCAACAAAAAAAAGGGAAGAGCAGTGGCTAGCCAGCACTTGCCCTCCATCCAAAAGCAAAATGACATTAGCACTCGTCTATTGAGTTTGCTAAATGCCCCACATAAAGTGAATTTTCCCCCCAGGGCTGGGAAACAATCACGCAGAAGAGCGTTCCATTTAAGTGATTTGAATGATCGGTACGCCGCAATGCATCCTATCAGCCAGAGAAATGGGTCAATACACTGAGACTAAGTGACACTGCTGGCAGCCTACACTCTCGTGGAAGACCGGGCAAAAGGAGAACAAGCAGGACCCTGCCGTCATTGGGTCAGACAGATGTAGAGAAACAGCTCTCTCTGCAGTGGCACACACCACCACTCATGGAAGCAAAGTTATTTCAAGACAATATAAAAAACCCAAAATCCAAATATCAATATCAGCACGCCCAGGAGGTCTGCGCCTGGTCCAAGCAAGACATACCTCACCAAGCATTCCCATCAGCATGTATACCACCATCTGAGCATGTCATAGTCCAGCAAACATCGTCACATTGGTTGTTAGAGAAGAAAGAGGTGTAATGCCTTACTTTCAGCATTGATTGACATTGTGTCTTTCTCCCAGGACACAACAGTGATGTAGGCCTCCACTGAGGCAGGGATAATGCACTTGAAGACCGCCACATTGCCTCTCATGGCTTTCTGGTCCTCCACCCGGACAGTGTACGGCTCTCGTAGGACTACAGGTAGAGGACAGAGAGGTGTGCAGTGTTTAAGCTGGAAAACGACGCAGGCAGAGTTCAGACAAACAACCTCTCTTAAGTGCAAGGTTAATTTCCAGGGCTACAACAAATCAATCGGTGGCAGAGACATTCAAAGAGGAGAGGGAAAACAAAAAACTGACCAGCCTTGATGTGGACATCTTGGCTCCTGATTCTCCCTGAGGGGTTCTCCGCTGTGCAATAGTAAGTGTTGTCGTGGATGAGTTTGCTGAAGCTGGAAGGGGGGATGTGGAAGATCTGAAGGGTGCCATTGGGGTGCACATGGCGGATCCCTGGCACATCATAGATCTCCTCACCGGTGGCCAGGTACCAGCGCAGTGAGACAGGGGGCACGCCTGCAGCGGGACAGGGCACCGATGTCCCTGTGGTGCTGGCAAACACTACCTCTTGCACAGATGCATTGACAAAATATAAGCTGGAACGTAGATCTTCACAGAAAACTGCAAAGAGAGAGAGAGAGGGAAAAGAACAAGATTACAAAATTGTAAGAAGATGTAATTCTAGTCCTGGTTTTTGAACCCAAAAAGTGTTAGTTTATTGTTTTTTTTAGTGCTGACTGCAGGACTCCACCTGTAGCCTCCTACTAGCATGTTGACTACTACACCTTAAGTAGTCAACATGCTACTTAGGGTAGCATGTTGTAAAGACAAAAGTAGTGGATTTAATCATATAAAAGGTACACTGTTGTGTAGAAATCATATTTCTGAAACTGTCTTATTTTGTCTGAAAAAGGATCTTTATGGTATAAAAAACATTTCAGTTAAATTGACTGAACTCATTTTGTCTACGAAGCAAAACGTATCTGCAACCGGATGCTTTTATGTAAAAATGAAAATTTTCTTCAGTTGTAGATTTAACAATAATTTTCAAGCTCTAACTTCATCAGCTAGAACTACTGTAAATCTCCACATCATTCACAAGGGACTCTGATGAGTCCAAAAGCTTCAACAGATCTCTAATATTACTAGCACAAACGATTACTGTCATCAATCACTGAGAACAGAAAACAACCTTTAATACAGTTCTTTAACAGTGCATACATACAACATGTAGCCAAAACTCTCATTTTTACAGCAGTCAATGTGATGTGATACACTTCTGAATACATTAGTCAACTCACGTTGCCAGTGTGAAGCCAGGACCTTCACCATAACGGTCAGTAATTATTGACAGATCCACGGTTAAATATACTCCTACTACACTTTTAGCACAAGAGAAACAACACCCTAAAACTTCCTGTGCAATTCCGCTTGCTACGTTACTGGCAAACATTAGCAATTGGGTGAAATTTAAAACCATAACTCAATCCATGCCTCTACGAAGCAATTGTTTCTCAACAGCTGAGAGCTCAGACACTCTCTACGAAGTAAATAAGGGCTGGTTTTCACCAGCTTATTGTTACCCCAGACTAGGCATGGATCATTAAGATATCAAGGTATTAAAAAGTTTTTGCCTTTTTTAATGACATGCTAACAGACTCAACAGAAACATACATTCATCTGATACATTTAATTTGAATACATACTCAAGTAAATCTATTCAACAGAAGCACAGCGGACTCAGATGGTACCGTTCACTGACTTCACCTACACTTACTACACACATCGACATGGACCAAGCAACCCTTGGTTAAAAGCGACATACACAAAGTAAATAAAGAAAATCAAGGGCCATCAGAAGCAGAGGAAGAAAAACAGAACTTGAGAGTGTCGCTGGTTTTTCATTTCTGCACCCAAAAACAATGCATGAATTTGCAGGTAAGAAATTCCTCCCTTTATTTTCTTAGCTCTTTTCTTCTACTTTTCTTCTTTTCTGCAAACAGTTTACAAATCAGCATATAATCCACAGTGACCATTGTTTGTTTTTAGTGTGGCCTGGTGGGGTTGCTGCGGCATTATTTCCATTTAGTGAACCACACATGTTTGGTAGGCCTTGCAACAAACTAAAAGGTCTCGAGGTGGAATGGTTAGCTGAAGTCAACCCACCAATATTCATCGTGGAACAGCCATTTGCCGTAACCACTATGAACTATACATTACATTATTGTCCAGTTAATTGATTGAGAACAAAACTTTGTTGACACTTTCTGACTCAAACTAAAGTTTTAAAGACTTCCAGTTTTTGGACATTTTGTATCTCAAGTTGTAGTTCATAAAGGTCATTAAACAAGTAATACTAAACCTTTTACAACAGTGTACCTAAATACTGCAAAACATTTGTCAAAAACCAAAAACAAATGTGGTTGAAAAAAATGTATCCTATAATTTTGGATAATTGCATTTTAGAGTCAAAGCTGAAGATTATGTGCGCAATTGGATTTACAACACACTAAAAGTTAGCAAATTATTTTGATGCCATCTGCTGAGCAGCTATAAACAACATAAAATCTGTTAATATTCAAATGCTGACTTTACGTTGGGTGTTTTGTGATAGGCGCAACCTTGTAAAGCTGTTGCATGAACCACCAGTGTCAGTAACCTACTGTAAATATTTCAGGCACCGCTGCCGTATACCACAGCCTCCACTCTGTGCTAATGTGGGATCCCTCCTCCTGTCGCCAGCCCACTTGCTTGGCTGCGCGACAGCTGCCAATCCCCCCTCCCTGGAGACCAAACATTTTAGCGCTTCATAAATTCCTAATGAGCGTTCTCGAGTCACCAGCCACTTCCACCCACTGGTCGTTCAACCTGCTACAGCAAACAAACAATGTGGCGAACACATGTTTCTGCACATTTAGAGCTAGACTCACTTCACACATGCAGTATTCTGAGGGTTGAGCCTGGAGGTGTTGAGAGAGGAAGGCCTGCAGTTGTCAACGGATACAAGACTGCCGTTTCTGATCCAAATGGTGTCAGAGGAAGGCAATGGAGACGAAAGGAAATCGCGGTTCAAACTTTGATATAGTCAGTGGTAATAGGCATGAATATCAAATTTAGCTTGGACTTTTTAATGATTCATTTGAGCCGTTCTTCTTCCAAGGTGGTGACTATACAATATAAAACTTCAAGGACTTTTTGAGCTTTTGAAGTAATTGTGAATTTTCTCAAACCATACAGGTCCAGAATTATACACAGAGGTTCACATACATTCATATATTTCACTAACACTTGATTAAATACTCCAAGCAATCCAAAGGTATACTTTTTGAAGTCATCTGCTAGTTTGTTAGTATTGAATATCTAACCATTTTCGTTTGGCAGAATAGTTAGATATAATTACAACTGTTTCCTGACACAGATCTAGAATTTGAGAATAATTCAGACATTTTCGATAGATCTATTGTAATACTTTGGTAAAGCCATTGTGAAAGCTTAATTATACCCTGCTATGTCATATGATAGAATGAATTTATTTCAGTAATACTATTTATACAATAAATATGAATAATTCATATAAATAGTACATGAATACTATTTATACAATAAATATTACTATTTATACAAATAAATGGGGGTTTGGCTAGCAGCAGCTTATTTAGATTTAAAGTGACAGTAGGCCCTAAAGCAACCCTACATATGCAGAACTCACCCGACTAAAATCTAATGATCTAAGAAGGATTTTGTGCAACAAACGTAATGAACATGCTTTATAAAGTCCATAGACCTGTCCGAACCTGATCAAGGAAGCATAATAATAGGCCACCTTCAATCTGAGGTTGACAGTTTTGGACCTTGGGAAAAAGTGACACAGCTGAATAACCTCTACGTTTGTTTCAATTGACAGTCTTGGAATTCTCAATCAAAAGGTTTTCTAAAAGAAAAGAAAAGAAGTTGTCATTTTAAGATAATTACAAAGTTCCCCTTCACTTCACTGAGCTCTTTAGACGTTCCTGCTGTCCTACACGTTGGTCAATCGAATGAGTGGTGGCAATCAAAACCTTTTTTGAGGACCAAGATAAACTACAAGCCACAGACATTTGAGAGTATTAATGACAAAAAGGCCTGATAATGTTAAAGAACCTGCAGCACTTCTTACTACTATATTTAGGGAAATGTAAGCATATATTTGAGGTTGTATGCTATTTTGACCTTGTGTGTAACAGAGAATATCCAGAGAGTTCAAGCTTGTAATACATAATATAAAATGACCATGATGAGCGAATGAAAACTTTTGGCTAAAGCTGCACATGATTTCAGGAACTGTTCAGATGAAGAACTCTTTACTGTGGGTGTTCATAGAGATAGATTGTGTTGACAGACAAACACCGAACCACACTCTTGCATAAACACAGTTTAGGCACAAGAAAGCTCCAGCGTTTGAGGCAAAATCAGAGACACGAGCTTAATAAACATCACGCTCTCCCTGCAGTGATACACGGGGGCCCTCTCAGTGGTTAATTTACGGCCTTGTAATCACACAGAGTAACAGCTTGTCATGGGTTTTCTCAAGTAGGAAAATCTGCCATCAAGATGATCATAAAATCCCAGCATCTGTTATGAATAGCGGGGAGCTTGAGGCATTTATGTGTATGACTGTGTCAGTATTGGCTCTCACCATCTGTCCACATTTCTGGTAATGATCTCCTAAATACCGCTGAGTCCTCTTGGCCCATGAAAGCAAACGCAACTGTCTGTTACTGGGATAGTTCGCGATTATGTGCGACTTCAGGTAATACCACAGACTCTATAAGTGGGTTTATGAACTAAATAAATTAAAGGTAATGTAAGAAAACAGGACATGAAATTATAATTTGTCAAACTTAATCATATCTGAGTTTAAATAGCTAAAATTTTAAACCAATCAGCATTTTTATACAAGAAAAAGCTGGAGTTTAAAGTTTGAGATACTCAAAATCATTTAGTTTTCAGATCTGGACCACAAGTTAAGACAAACTGTCATAAAGCCATAGGAAATAACAACCCAATTTAGATGCTGCCTGGATCTGTTTAGAGTGTGTTATCTCTTCACATTGGAATAATATATTCACATTTATCCACCTTCCCAGGATAGTAGCATTTGGCTGTAATCATCCATCAGAGAAATTGTATTCTAAATGAGAACAAGCGGCCATCAGGCGGGCTTTAGTCCCAGCATGTTTAAAGAGTGACTGAGTGATGAGGAGAGGAGAGCCCACCTCATAACTGCTTTTGTCTCAATAAAATGATTTGCACCAACTCATAAAAAATGGAGACCACCTCCGCCGCCACCATCAGCTTTTTATGGCTGGCTGATCCGTAAAGACGGTGGCAACTGATGGGGAGACGAACCCCACCCAGATCCCAACCGTTCGGAAGGATGCATTGGTGGTGCATTTATGTTTTAGCGCAGGGAGGTCAAGAAAAATAGTAAGTGTGGAGGGTCAAGAGGGCAAAGAGGGAAATAGAAAGCTTTCAAAATGGAGGTAGGTCAAATTTAACAGTGAAGGTGAAACAAAGACCATAAAGAAAAGAAGGTGACGACTTGAAATGGCCAGTGTTGTCACTTGATAAAGCTGCTCGTCACACTATTTCTTATTTTTCTTGTGTTTGGGTATATCAAGAAACATGTTTCATGAGTCCTAATACAAAGGAAAATGCATATTTTGCAAAACATTAAAGCTGCAGTATGTAACTTTTACAAAAATATGCATTTTCCACACTATGTTGTGGCAGGATGGTACGAGACAAGTTGAGTTCAAGTTGAAAAAAAATCAGCTTAAACTTGATTTTATTTTGTAAAAAATAAAATCAAGGTTCTCCACTTTCTCCCTCTTCTCTTTAAAAAATAAAAATAAACAAAGCAAGACAAAAAAAAACAACAAAAAAAACATTTGTCTTCTAAATATAAATTCAACTCTTTTTGTTCAAAGTCACATGCTGTTTTTGATACTTTTAAACGGATGTGCAGGCCTGGCCGGGCGTCTGTAAACTAAATTGGCCCTCAAAATATATTAATCATTAGAGTGGAAACTATCAAGCTCATCTTAACCGATCATGCGATTAATTGATTAACTGTGTATTGCAACAATGATAGATGTGTACCAATTAAACCACAGAAAGATGTGGATGTGGATCAACTGAGCTGATTTTCACCAAAAAAATGCTGAATAGTGGAGATGCAACATTTTGGCCTGACAGCAGTAACATCCCACCCTATCAGATGCTTAGGAAGCTGATGCTGCATCGTTGTTTACTTAAAGCAACATTCGCAAAATCCAAGGCAGGGAGATATAACTATGTTTAATGTTAATTAACATTGTTTCTGCAGATGTCTGTTTTAGAAAACAAACTAAAATTTATCTGACCTGTATTCATCATCGATTGGTTCGCTTATGCAACTGGGCAAGCAGATCAAAAGTGAATAGAAAAGAACAGCTGCTCTTTGTTTCTTCGGATTTCTTACTGCAGACTTTTTAAACTGCATTTCTGACTCCACTAACGTGGTTTGTGTTTACAGCTAGGTTAAGTGTTGAAATCTCAGCAAAACGCATGCAGGACAGAACAAATATCAGAACACTGTTTTCTGAGCCATCAATGCTTGAAAATGAAAAAACAGAACCACTGGGTCAGTGACCTGATCCTATCAATGTGGTTTGTGAAAACTGATCTCAATTAATATCAATTACAGTATTTTTCTTTTGGCGAATACCATAACCTTAATATCTGCCAGGCAGATATTAAGATTTTATACATGAGCGCAAAGATGTCAACAAAGCCTAGAGTTGAAGAAGGGAAGAAACCTGAAAAAGACACCTGCAGGCAGACATTTTTCATTTTCCTGGGCTGTTAAATAACAAGAATTGTTTGTTTGAAGACAACCCTAACAGTCTGTGACTTTTCCCTGAGAATTATCTAATAAAGGAGAAATTACATAAACCCAATTTGTATTTTTATGACATATTATTCGAATGTGCAGCTGTGAATTCCAGACAATTTATTTTAATAACGCTCGCTCGCAAGCAAGAGAGACAACATGTGGGCGGCTGTTGGCTGTCATCAAGTGTGTTTGTGTGCACGGCTGTTAAACGATAATCTGGTTAATGGATGGCATGAAAAGTAAGATGCAGCGCACAACAGATGTGCCGCTCGCAGATGCACTCCGTAAAGTGGCGAAGCGCATTTCTGAAGATGTGTTGATGATTCCGAAGACACCGGCGTGAGATCAAAAGCGGGGGCTGGCAACGAAATCTGGAGAGATGTGATGAAATTTTCATGTGGATTCTGTCGATAGCTGGTCCGCTCTGAGACTGATAGAGAAATATTTGAAGGTTGTCTCTGCCTGGCTGAGAAGCATGTTTCTTTGCATTTATTAAATAGATGAAAAACAATTTTGTACAGTAAGGATTCCTTTTTCTTTTTTCATAAAGCTTCTCTTCTTTTGTCAACATTGATACTCTAAAGGGGCAGTAATATGTAAAATCCAACTTATTGCATTTTACTTAATATTATAATGTTATTTCCTCATCAAAAACCTACCTTTAGTGTTACTTTGAATATTTCATGCATGTTTGAGAAATTATTTAATCTCCCATCTCAACTCCCCCACTCAGTTCCTTCAAACTAGCCAGCAGCAATTAGCAAACTGTGTCTCTGCTGAGCTCATTATAAGAGCCAGTTCTCAGTGAAACACTGGTAAAAATGTTGTTAAAAGGATAATAGAGGAGTGATGTCGCAATGACTTTCTGGGGGCAGAATTTCAGAAAAAGCAGGAGCTCTTAAAGAGACAAAGGCTCAATTGCAAGGTGTTAAATTACCAAGTCAAATTTCTTTTAAGTCATATGTGATAGATAGAACAACTGAAGTTAATATCGTCACTTAACTGTGTCATATAATACCTAAGCACTTTGTATTGCCGAAAATGTGCTATATAAGTAAAATTACCTTCATCTATAACACTGCCCCTTTAAAATGCAGTCTACCTTTGATTGCTTAATGAAAACACCAAATTCAAATCACCTCCGATTTCACCAGGCTGTCCTAATGTTAGATTTAGCTTTGCTGGAAAACACACCAAAAATAAGAAGTCATTTGTTCAATTATAAATCTCGCACATGCATAAATGATGAACTCTCCTTTTGCGTTGTCTACCCTGGTAAGTCTCAGAGGAGGGGGCAGCAGCAGGGAGACGGGGTCCTGTTGGGCCAGTGAAGTAGGTCTCCTCCACTAGCAGTGTGGAATAATGCTTAGCACAGTCCCACATGTCAGCACCTATTGGTGGCAGGCCCTGCTGAAATCCTCTAATCGTGGATTGCAGGTGACTCCTCGCGTAGTCATCCCCTTTGTGGAGCCGCTGCTGCAGCATTTAGAGCTCAAGGGCACCAGACGTGTTTCAGTCAAGGAGAGTGTATGCAGGCATGTCAGATGGAAGTGCATGCGCGAGGGGGTGGGCGTTAATGTCTGGAAGCCGATAAACATAGATACTGACTTGGGCTTGGTGTGCAGGCAAGACATCAGGTCAGATTTGGTAAAGAGACGTCTTGTTGGGTTTAGCCTGCTATCGTAAGATTCATCTTGAAGTGTCTGAATGAGGAAATGTTTTAACAATGCAACATTCTTAGAAATAAGGTTATACAAGTATGTTCTGGCTGCTCCTGAACAAACAAACTAAAAAAAAAAAGCTTCTTTTTTTAGTTTCATGTAATGCAACCACGTGAAACAAGGTAAAACATCATAAATAAAAAAAATAAATAAAAATTCTGCAAACAAAACATGTTGCAACCACAGACAAAATGCTCCCACCACAGGAAATCCAGACTTTTCAAAACCAAAATTTACAGTTTCAATTTATATAACAGACGGATGGCAATATAAATATTTTTCAAAAGTTTATTTTTTCTTCCCATGTGTATCCAGGCTTAGATAATACTAATATTCCAAACTTTTCCTGAAGGCTTTGGAGCCCTACTGTATATAACCCATTATCCTCCACTAACAGCGTCAATCAGTGGTTGCTTCCAAAATTACCTCACCACTTTATTTAAGTAAGAGTCTGATCAATACACATCCCACTTAAATGCAACATAAAAAGGTCTATACATTAACCCATATATCAGCCCATAAGAATTCAAGCCTGCTCATTTTATATTTACCTCAATCATACAACTTTAATCAGCTTATGCAAAACCTGTGCAGAGTATTCCAGTATTCCTGTAGCAATGAAATAAAAAAAACTCCATGGTGTTTCATCTTTTGCCATATCATTGCGGTTCACTGCTTAGCTGTCTGCTACAACAACTTGGTTTCCTCCATTCGTTCAGGGTTTTATCACATTAAATTAGCTATTAGCCTTAACATGTCCTCCCTGCTCAAGGCTGATAACATTTTGAAACAGCAGGGTCTGATTGGCTCAGAGCCACACTGTGCCCCTTACCAGGTCAGAGATCTTTGTTGTGTTACAGCTTGCACTGAGGCATCAAGGCATTAGGACGACTCCACTGGGGTAAACTATAGCACTGAGTCACACTGACAGCTCATGGCAGGCAAATCAGGTAATTAAGGCAGAACTCTGAAGCAGCCGCCTCGGGAAGCAGTGTGGTGGGGATGGGGGAAGGGCAAGGCCAGCTGATAGGGAAGGGTGGAGATTGGGTGGAGGACAGGCTGGTTTTCATGATGACATCCCAAACCTCCACCCTTTCCCCCGTCGCCTTAAGGGATTACACAATAAGCGACAAAGATAAGCACCGCACTGAGCATAGATGCATGCAGGCAAGAGTCCCCCCACTCTTCTAAATCAACGGTGCCCAATTTGCTCTCATGAATAATGTTAAGATCCCCATTCAGCGCTATGTCGCTCCCATGTAAAACCAATTTTACCTTCCTCTGATGTCAGCTCTCTGGAGGGCAAAATAAGAGTCACCTTTGAGTGGTCCATGGCAGTGAATGCTCATTTACATGAACGCCAGCAGACCACAGCAACGTTCCCAACCACTTGTTACTTGGAAGACTGATCAAATATATAAAGAATGTGTGACGTCAAGAACCACTGAAGGAAACAGCACAAAATAATTTAAGAAAACACAAAGCACAACTCCCGTCTTTATGAAATGTAGGCAAAAAATGGAATGGTGTCAGATTTTAGTGGTTGTAGGATTTCTCTTTTGTCTTAATATAAAATATCACCTCCTCTTTAATCCATATCTGATCACGAGCCATTTCTCCTGCTAAACACAGTGTTTAATTTGACTGCATTTTCCCAGAATGCCCTGCGCTATAGTTTGCATCCTGCTTTTGGAATGGTGCCCAATCACATATATGCATTGGGTCTGCACCAGAGTTCACTCCAATCAAACAGAGATCTAGGTTTGTAATCGAACCAGCGTTTGTTTGGCAAGAAACTAGAGTTCAACTAAAGTGGACTAAACAGGGCTGGTGTGGATGTACCCAATGACAGAAGAAGAAAAAATAAAAAAATAAAAACACACAGTTGAGAAGAGAACCCCCAACAAGTGAATAAATGGACAAAGGCTGGTTAAAGAAGACACCAGTCATTTTTGAGTTAGGACACAAACACCAAGCAGAGACTAGAGAAATCCATGACACCACAAGCCATGTTGGTTTAGGACTCTGCTGGACCCATTGAATTGCACTATTGGGGTCGTGTACAAACACTGGATTGTTTAC